>NC_135904.1:13994465-14197692 GCF_964194155.1 Cetorhinus maximus
GAAGTCTTGCTCGCAGACATCCTTGTATTATAGATGTGGGCAACCTGTTGGTGTTGTGCCGACAGCGAGCCCGCCATAGAGCATGGGTGGGAATTTACGGTACCTCCTGCTGGTGGGATTTTCTGGTCCCGTCAAAGCCAATGGACTTTTGAATGGCTTGCTGCATTTTATGGCCCCACCCCCACCATGACAGGGCTGTAAAATCCTGGCCCATGTCTTTGGGGGTGCACCAGCCCAACAGCAGCCTTATATTTATATAGCACCTTTTAGATAAATCAGCGTCCCAAGCGCTTCATTGGAGCACGATAAAGCAAAAATATGACACCAAGCCACATGAGGAAATAATGGGAAGATGGTCAAAAGGGGTCAAAGAGGTAGGTTTGTCAGAAATGCCTTGAAGGAGGAAAGTGAGGTGGAGAGACAGGAAGATTTAGGGAAGGAATTCCAGAACTTGGGGCCCAAGTTGCCAATGGTGGAACGATTAAAATTGGGGATTCTCAAGAGGCCAGAATCCTCTGAGCGCAGATATCCCAGAGGATTGTGGGGTTGGAGAAGACTACAGAGATAGGGAGAGGCAATGCCCTTCAGGAATAAAACTCAGACTGGAAAAGTGGTCAAACCGTGGCTAACAAGAGAAGTTAAAGGTAGTATTAGGTTAAAGGCAGAGGCTTATAATGTTGTCAAAAGAGTAGTAAACCTGAGGATTGGATTTTTTTTTAATTCAGCAATGGATGAAAACAGAATTCATGTAGATAAAATAGAACATGAAAGTAAACCAGTTAGAGACATAAAAACAGATTGTAAAAGTTTCTAAAAGGTATGTGAAATAAAAGATTAGTGAAAGTAAAATGGGTTCCTTGGTGGCAGAGACAGGAAGTAGCAAACTCCTCCCAATCATTAATGCCAGTGCCGTACACAGGAAGAACTTCAGTGTCTTTGAAGTGTTTTCTTTATCCTCCCTTGGAACATTGGCCTTTTGAGAGTTGAGAGAGTTGGCCAGGGAGATGGTTTTTGTCTATCTAAACGCAGTGACCAGTCCACTGGAATTTTGCCTGAATGCTTGTAGTGATGATCCTCCCACTGAATCAAAAGGAGGTGGCAGAGGCATTGCTGATAGAATTCCTCTAGCACTCTTATATGTTGCTGATATATAACTGCCCTGTACACTAGGATGTTTAGTGACTTGCGGAGCTCTTGGTTGTCAAACACTCGCTGCCGTAGTTTGTAGAAGGTTGAACTGGCGCAGCTGATCCAGTGTTCGATCTCCTTGCAGATGGTGGCCTTTGAGAGAGGTGGCTGCTGAGGTATGGGACATGCTCAATATATTTCAGTATCGCTGCTTCAGCATGTATGGGAAATATTTAGTTGACCAGGTGTAGTTCCTTACTGCTATTAACATGCAAACCGGACAACAACTTCCAACAACAACAGTGTATTGGGGATAAATGTGCAAATTAGCAAGGCACTGTCCAAGAGGTGCTCCTCCTCCATAAACTGCAATGTACTGGTATCTCACGAGGAGAATTACATTGAATAGTGTGAATTTGTGGTACATACCTGATTTATACACACTAAACTTACTAATAGTGTCAGCTGATAGCCCGCTTGCCCCTGACCCCACAATGTTATAGGTTCAATTCCCACTCCAGAGCTCAAGCATGAAAATCATAGCTCGTACTCCAAAGCAGTACCAAGGGAGGGATGCACCAATGGAGGTGCTGCCTTTTGGATGAGATGTTAATCTGAGGGCCCATCCGCTTGATTAGGTGATGTAAAAGATCCCATGACATTATTTTGAAGAAGGGCAGGGGAAATATCCCCGGCATCGTGGCCAATATTTAGCTATCAAACAATGTCACAAAAAAATAGATTTTCTGGTCATCATCACATTTCTGTTTGTGGGATTTTGCTCAGTGCAAATTAGCAACAGTATTTCCTACATTACAAAAGTGACTACACTTCAAAAAGTACTTCATTGTTTGTGAAGCACTTTGAGACACCTGGTGGTTGTGACAAGCACTATATAAATGCAAATCTTTCTTTACAGACCAACTTAGGACTTGATCTCTCCAATATAAGCACCCTTTTAATAGAGTGATGAGCCTTAATTACTGAAAGACCTCTACAGTCCTGAAAATGTACTTTACCAAATGTGTTTACCAGATGTTAATTATTGTTGGAGATTTTAAAAACTAAGAAAAGTAAATAAAAAGATTTTTTATTTTACTTTCCACCTCTGTTATCCCTTTCTTAGCCTAATCTTTCCTTCCCTTTCTTTATTTTGCTTTCTGTATCAGATTTGATGGTAGAGAAAGCAAAATAAAGATGGTAACTGACACTTACTGTTCAGATTCTTCAATCTGATTGGCTGCTCAGTATCTTTCCTTCTTGATGCAGGTCCAAGATTCCCTATGGACGGTGATGTGCTTTTTCACTAGTTGGCTGTCGGCAACTTCCAATGCAAAAGTCTGTAGAAAATCTATGGTTGACAAGTTTAAAATTTGCCTGACTGTAAAATCTGACCAAAGTGTTGAGCCTTTCTTTTCAATAAGCATTTTGTCTGGGTGTAAGAACCAACTAGTAACCAATTCAGCGATGTTTAAAAGTCATTTTTTAATGTCAGGTTCTAGGACTCAAGCATGGCGGAGGTGTGAACATCTCTTCATCAGGTGTTAATACGAACATATGAATTAGGAGCAGGAGTAGGCCATTCAGCCTCTGGAGCCTGTGGCACCATTCGATAAGATCATGGCTGATCTGATTGTGGCCTCAACCCCACTTTCCTATCTACCCCCCATAACCCTTGACTCCCTTGTCAATCAAGAACCTATCTAACGCTGCCTTGAATATATTCAATGACCCACTGCTCCAATGCTCTGAGAAAGCAAGTTCCACAGAAACCCAGATGTATTGATGCATCCCCTCATCAACTACCATGCAATCAAAATGGGGTCAGAACGTGTATGGATGCACATTGAGAATTTGCTATATAAATAAAGCAAGTATCTGCTTAAGAGTACAAGCAGCCTCTTTCATGTCTAAATGATTAACAGATGACTGTTTTCCTTGAGAAGGTTGAGAAGAGATTTGATAGAGGCATTCAAAATCATGAGAGGTCTGGACAGAGTAAGTAGGGAGAAATTCTTCCCATTGGTGGAAAGATTGAGAACAAGAGGGCACAGATTTAGGGAACTGGCAAAAGAAGCAACGGTGACATGAGGAAAAACTTGTTCACACAGCAAGTGGTTAGGATCTGGAATGCACTACCATTAATGTTCAATCTCTGTGATCCTTTTAACTTCCCCCATGTTTTAAATGTGCACAAATCCTTTAGTAACAATTGGGGGAAGAACCTTGGTGTGTCAGAAAAGAAGAAAATTCTTTCCTTTCTTGATAAGTTGAGTAATTGCAATGCTTTTCGAGCCAGATTGAAACAGTAAATTTGTTTATTCTAGTTTTAAATGCCGTGCTGCGTTATTTATTTTAATGAAGTCAATGATATAAACATAGTTTCAGTTTCCCATAGCAACTGAGTGACTTTTGACAGTATATCAGACAATTCCAGTAGTTTACAGATCATTATGTGCTTTTGTCAAATTTGATATCACAGGAAAAAATGAATGAAATGATTTAATAGTGCCATGAATTCAATTACTTGTCAAAATAATAATCAGTTTAACTGTTTTCCTGTATACCGCCCCTGACTTTATCAAACAGCAGACTCTCTGGCCCACTGAACTGCACATGTATGTATCACATGTTTCTCACACACATGTTGCATTTCAGATGCCACTTGTCAGACATGTAAAAAAAATAAGAACAGAAAGCAGTCATTTCATGTTCGTTCTTCAGATGTTTGATAAACTGCTCCCCTCCCAATGGCAGAAATCGGGGATTCACAAGCAGCAAAAAGCTGTCCAATTAGCCTCAACACATTCCTTAATCGGTCTGCTCCTCTTTGGGGCATTAAAGGCACAGGACAGGTTATTCTGAGCTCCATCTCAGTAGAGAGAACCTCAAATTGAGCTTTAGACACAGATTAACCATGAACAATGCCATAGGAGTTCAGTAGTTGTGATACAGACTACAACAATAGTTGGAGATTAAGTATTATAGTGCATCAGCCCACTGTTTGCAAGGTTCAAAGTGAGCCTTTACTAATGGAATAAATGTCGACTCTCTCTCTAGATACAAGGATCCTATACTCTCTACTTCCCAGCTTCCAGCATTTGTACCTTCACAGAACAAACCTTCCTACAGATTGACTCTAAATTAGCAGGTCTCACTCTTATATGGGAGCTGGAAGCATCACATTGGTGTAGGAGAGTAGAAAGTCTACAAACATTTTAATCCAACATGGGATGATTTTCAGCACTGCATACCTGAAACACTTGTTCTTATTTAACTTTTCCACAGCAAAGACAGCAATCAGTGGCTCAGGGTTTGTATATGCAGAGAACTTGCTGCAGCCTTGACTCTGAGTTCTGGTTCTGGTTCTGGTAAGGGCCAAAGTTGAGTCCTCTAAACACACAGACGCTGAGCTCCACTACAAACAGAATCAGAAGATTCTACAAAGGGCACACTGTTTACAGAAACAAAAAAATAGAAAACACTGGAACGATCTGTGGAAAGAAGGTAAGTTAATTATTCATTTATAAACCACTCACAAAAATTACAAATGTACAACCAAGGACATACAAGAAAAGACAAAAGCAAAATACTGTGGATGCTGGACATCTGAAATAAAAATAGAAAATGCTGGAAATACTCAGCAGATCTCACAGCATCTGTGGAGAGAGAAACAGTGTGAAAAGATCTTTAGTCCATTCAATCCGTTCCAAACATGTTGTGCATCATAATAATCACACTCCCCAGCTGGAACCATGTGATCTGGAAGAGATTAGAAAGCATAAGAAAACCCAAGGCAATTTTGGAAACAAAATCTGGGAAATTCTTCTCCATCCCCTTGGTCAATCAAAACTGGTTAAGGAGATCATTTTGGATTTGATAATTCCTGGTAGTATCTGGCTTTTGTAAGAGGTGATGTCCGTCCCAGGCAAAAACAGATACAGGTTTCACTTGGAGGAATTCAGCAAGTATCCAACGCACCATAGATCCATGATTCTCTGGAAAAAGAACCATCTCCTGACATCTGGCCTTACACAACTTAATATTGTTGTTCTGATGAAGGGTCATTGACCTGAAATATTAATTGTTTCTCTCCATAGATGCTGCCTGACCTGCTGAGTATTTCCTGCATTTCTTTGTTTTTATTTCAGATTTCCAATATCCACAACATTTTGCTTTTATATTAATATTGTGATCCCTGGTCCTCCCTGACCTGTTTAACAGGAACACTTCATCTTCTAAACGTCAATTGAGTCACCTGTAAGTCTATACTTCTCTAAAGTGCACAGTCCCAGCTTTTTTAGCCTCTGTTCATAACCAGATGCTTCAAACTGGGCTTTAAACCAATGGCCCTACTTTGCACCCTTTCCAATTCCTCGATATCACCCACCATGTGAGGAGACGAAATCGGAACAGAGTACTCCAAATGAGGTCTGACCAAAGACAGGTAGCATGCTGTGTGTTAGTCAAGCATCCTGTTAATACACCCCAACACCCTGTTCACTCTAGTTATAGCTTCACAGAATTACTCACAAATCTTTGGAGAACTAAGTGTTAGATCACCCAGATCTTTCCTCCTCTATTTAGTGTTTTTCCCTGAATGTTGAGTATCCACTCTGCCCACATGCATAACACTGTACTTATCCAAGTTAAACATCATTTGGCACACATGAGCTTAATTTTCCAATACACTGAGATCTATCTGAAACAGACATTCAGACATGTGTTAGATCTGGGTGATCTAACGCTTAGGTCTCCAAAGATTTGTGAGCAATTCTGTGAAGCTATAACTAGAGTGAACAGGGTGTTGGGGTGTATTAGCAGGATGCTTGACTAACACACAGCATGCTACCTGTCTTTGGTCAGATCTCATTTGGAGTACTCTGTTCTGATTTGGCCTCCTCACATGGTGGGTGATATTGAGGAATTGGAAAGGGTGCAAAGTAGGGCCTCTGGTTTAAAGCCCAGTTCGAAGCGCCTGGTTATCAACAAATTTGCAGATCATGACCCCAATGCCTACGTCTAGACAATTAATATAAACGGTAAAGAGCAACAGACCCATCAGTGATCCCCAAAGGACACCATTGGTGACCAGTCTCCAAATAGTTCCAAATCTATCTATAATTACTTTCTGCTGATGTCCTTCCAGATAGTTTCCAATCCAGTTCCTCTGCCACTAATATCAGAGGATTCAATATTTTAATGAAAGTCCCAGAATGCTTAACCTCAACATCATCTCTCTATGTGGAGCAGACACTATACTGCAGTTGCTGTCCCTTCCTTTGAGATACATGGTTTACTAAAACTGAAAGAAACTTACAAAACTTAACTAATAATGTTTCCACCTGTGTCAATTACACACTCCAGTCCCTGTGGTGCCCACTGGTAACAGAAGACCTCAAGCATACTGGCAGACGCCACATGCACCTTCTCAAGGATCACTTGGGCATGGGTAAAGCCCCGGAAGACAGGCAGCTGGTGTGACCCCCTCCCCACCCCCACGCATGGGCTGTGTCCAATCTGGACCTGTGGATAGCCACCTTGGTAATGGTCCAACAGGAGACCCACCAAGACCCACCCCGTCTCACTGCGTAACCAAAAATCAGGAGTTTGGGACTGCAGTGGAACCAAGAATTGAGGAGTAAGCCCTTCAAATAGAAACAGAGGCTACAACCTTTCACATTCAGTTTAAATATGAAATGCAGATTCACCCAGGCTGCAAAAATTACAGGTGGGGCTACCTATACTCTATTCGATTGCTGCCTCTAGACATGTGTCACCATGAGCCTAATTTGGCAATGTCTTGGGACTCCAGACAGGTGCCATTTGGAGCAGGTAATCCAAGTTTCCCAGAAACCAAAACATGTTCTGTCTTTTCTCCGTAAACAATAATAGAACCCTCGATTCCCTTAAGATGTGTGTGTAGTAATTGCTCCATGGAAAACAAGCATTAACTTGCATAATATTTTGCACATCTGACTATTCAGGGAGCAGTAATTCTGGCAGAGCAGGGTTCAGCCAGCAGAGATGGCATTGAATACAGTTGATGGCGTTTTGTTCTTGGGAAATGCCAATAGCCTGGTGAAGCCAGTTCTGTTTCTTCAGTTGGTGCTGCACAACACTGTTGAACTCAACAAATGTCAGCATGTGGGCAGAGGAGGGCGATGATGAACTGCACACAGGCCGATCGAAGTGATGTTCCTGTTGGTATTTGGAAGAACCCAAGGTGGTAGAACTGAGGGTGCCACCCAAATGTTGAACTGTTCCAGGAGATGATCCTGATCTGAATCTTAGCAACTCAGTAGCTTACATCAGAAAGGGAGGCCATTTGGCCCATCAAGCCTGTGCTTGCTATTTGTTAGAGTAATTGAAACCTAATCCTAGTACCCTGTTATTTCCTCATAATTATGTCTTCTTTTGCTTCATGACTTATCTACCCTTCCTTTAAAGGATAGAATGGTCTCTGTGCCAACTACATCCTGTGCAAAGCACGCCACAGTCCAACAGCACGCAATGTAAATTGTGCTAAATTCCCTCCCATTTTAAATTGATTACTCTTCCCAACCAATTGAAATTGTCTTTCAGATTCAACCTATCAAAATCCTTCATCATTTTTGAAAACATTATTAAATCTTTCCAGTTTCAGTATCACAAGTGTCTCCTCATAACGATCCCATCCTTTATCTAATGCCACATTTCTGTCAAGATGCAGCTTCCTGACACATTGTTTGTCCCTCACATCCAGGCAGGTGACACATCGATGGTACTCATTCTGCATCAGGTACAAAAAGGTCATGGGAATAAGTAAGAAGTCATTGTCTTTGGTTAATGCCATAAGCTCACTTCTCTAGCTGCCAACTCCATCTCTCGTGCTGACAACTGTCAGGCCAAGCCAGACTGTCCGCAACTTTAGTGTTATATTTGACCCTGAGATGAACTTCCAACCACATTGCTGCACCATCACTAAAGCTGTCTATTTACCTCGGTAGCATCACATGACTCTTCTCCTACCTCAGCTCATCTGCTGCTGAAACCTACGCCTGTGCCTTTGTTACCTCTAGACTCAGCTATTCCAACACATTTCTGTCTGGTCTCCAACCTTGGTGCCTCTGTAAATTTGAAATCATCAAACATTCTGCTGCCCGTGTCCTTTAATCACACCAAAATCCCATTCACCCCTTACCCCTGTGCTCATTGACTTACACAGCTTCCCAATTTAGCAATGGTCTGACTTTAAAATTCTCATCCTTGTTTTCAAATCCCTCCATGGCCTCACCCCTCCCTATCTCTCTAATCTCCTCCAACCCCACAACCCTCTCAGATCTCTGTGCTCCTCCAATTCTGACCATTTGAGCATTGTCAATCTTAATCGCTTCAGCATTGGCATCCATGCCTTCAGCTGCCTGGGCCCTAAGCTCTGGAATTCATTTGCTAAACCATTATACTCTATCCCTCACCTCCTTCAAGATACCTCTTAAAACACCCCTTTGTCCAAGTTTTTGGACATCTGTCCTTATATCTTCTTATGCGGTTTATAATGCTTCTGTGAAGCACCTGGGGTCATTTTATTACACTAAGGGAGCTATATATACACAAGTTATTACTGTTTTTGTAGGTCCCTCCTCTATTCTCCCAACCTCCCATTATGTTCTCCTGCTGTTACCAATCCTTCTACTGTGAAGTATTTAGAATTGACTGAATTGAGGTCAAATCCCAAACTGCAGAGTTCACTGAGGACCTGTTCTTTAGACAATATTTGTTGCTCTCCTCACCACAGAAACTCTGCAAGCTCCTTCTGGTGCTTTAATTCCAATGATAATAGGAGAAAAGTAGCAATGAAGTAAATTCAAGTACAATTGGATTACTATGCACAGACACGTGACAAAATGGTTATAGGGGCACTGGAGAGTGTGTAAAAAAGATTCACAAAGATCATACCAGAACTGAAAGGCCATAACTGTCAGGAAAGACTGTATAGGCTGGGGCCCTTTTCTCTAAAAAAGAGAAGGCTGAGAAGTTATCTGATTAAAATATATTAAAATTATGAAGAGGTTTGCTGGGTAGACATAGAGAAGATGTGTCCACTTGTGGGAAATCCAAAACTAGATGTCTTAAATATAAGTTCGTTACTAATAAATTGAATGGGTAATTCAGGAGAAACTTCTTTATCCAGAGAGTAGTGAGAACGTGGGACTCAGTACCACAGGGAGTGGTTAAGACAAATGGCAGATATATATTCAAGTATAAACTAGATTAGCTCATGAGGGATGATAGGAATAGAGGGTTGACAGGGTTAAGTGAAATGGGGTATGAGAAGATGTGTGTACAGCAAAAATACCAACACAAACCAGTTGGACTGAATGGCCTGTTTCTACACTGTAAATTCCACACAATTCTGTGAGAACAATAGGCAATCAAAGTTTTTGGCCTTAATATGTATTGGCAATGGTTATTCCCAGGAGGAAGTTGAAGAGATGGGCAAAAATGTCCCAATGATGCACTCATGCTAATGTACAAATTTGCTGTTCTTTGGTGTAGGGGATAAGGTGGTGTAGTTGGGCAGTCATCATCAGCTGTCCCTCGATTTTTGAAGATGACGCCCATTCAGGATTGCGAGTTTCCGACATATTTCAGATTCCTTCTCTTTTCTAGAGAAAAGGGTCCCAGTCTTTCCTGATAGTTATGACCTTTCAGTTCTGGTGTAATCTTTGTGAATCTTTTTTACACACTCTCCAGTGCCCCTATAACCATTTTGTCACATGCAGACCAGACTGGGCACAGTAATCCACTTGTACTTGAATTTACTTCATTACTTCAGGGTCTTCATGTGACTGAACAGGCCGATTCTCGACCCACAGACCTTTGGGCACATGGGGCAGGATGTCCCACCATGTAGTGGGATCCAGAGCGCAGAGTTTGCTTCCTTTTCTTTCCTCATCTGCTGCTGCTCTGCCTCATCATTCAGACCCTAATTGAAAAGCAGAACACTGCGGATGCTGGAAATCTGAAATAAAAAAAGAAAATGCAGGAAATACTGAGCAGGTCAGGCAGCATCTGTGCAGAGAGAAACAGAGCTAACGTTTCAGAACTGATGAAAGGTCATAGAGCTGAAATCTTAACTCTGTTTCTCTCTCTATAGATGCTGCCTGACTTGCTGAGTGTTTCCAGCATTTTCTGTTTTTATCTCATCATTCAGATGTCGTGACTCAAAGTTGAGGCGGATTGATGGATAAGTCGTCAATTCTGAACGATTGGTAAACTCAATGGTGTGGTGCCCTTCTTGAAGGTGAGTCACTGGGTGAGCACTAGGACCCGTCGGCCTCCGGCTGGTTGAGGCGCGTTCCCGCGGTCGCGCGCGGGTTTCCTTCACAACCAAGATGGCGGCGGGCGGAGCGAGGAGCGGAGTCGTGGGATTGCTGTCAGCGGCTGGCATTCAACATGAATGAAAAACACTTTATTTGGTTCATCTCAGCCTGGTAAAGAAAGCGGGGAGAAGCCCCTGGAGCGGTGAGTTGTCCGCGGGGTGACTTTCAGACACATTTCCCCGGCTTAATGAGCGGCTGCCGGCAGGGGCTAGTGCGCAGGCGCAATGCCGTCTGCTTGTCCTGGTTGCTCAGTAAATAGAATTAGTGGCCTTGACACCTCTTCCCCGTGCTAATGTATATATAACACCCCGATCCTGTGCTAATGTATATGTAACACCCTGACCCTGTGCTGCTAATGTATATGTAACACCCTGACCCTGTGCTGCTAATGTATGTATAACACCCTGATCCTGTGCTAATGTATATGTAATACCCTGACCCTGTGCTGCTAATGTATATATAACACCCCGATCCTGTGCTAATGTATATGTAACACCCTGACCCTGTGCTGCTAATGTATATATAACACCCCGATCCTGTGCTAATGTATATGTAACACCCTGACCCTGTGCTGCTAATGTATATATAACACCCCGATCCTGTGCTAATGTATATGTAACACCCTGACCCTGTGCTGCTAATGTATGTATAACATCCTGATCCTGTGCTAATGTATATGTAACACCCTGACCCTGTGCTGCTAATGTATATGTAACACCCTGACCCTGTGCCGCTAATGTATGTATAACATCCTGATCCTGTGCTAATGTATATGTAACACCCTGACCCTGTGCTGCTAATGTATATGTAACACCCTGACCCTGTGCTGCTAATGTATATGTAACACCCTGACCCTGTGCTGCTAATGTATGTATAACACCCTGATCCTGTGCTAATGTATATGTAATACCCTGACCCTGTGCTGCTAATGTATATGTAACACCCTGACCCTGTGCTGCTAATGTATGTATAACACCCTGATCCTGTGCTAATGTATATGTAACACCCTGACCCTGTGCTGCTAATGTATATGTAACACCCTGACCCTGTGCTGCTAATGTATATGTAACACCCTGACGCTGTGCTGATAATGTATATAGAACACCCTGACCCTGTGCTAATAATGTATATATAGCACCCTGTTTCTGTGCTGATAATGTATATATAACACCCTGACCCTGTGCTAATGTATATATAACACCCTGACGCTGTGCTAATAATGTATATATAGCACCCTGTTTCTGTGCTGATAATGTATATATAACACCCTGACCCTGTGCTAATAATGTATATATAACACCCTGACCCTGTGCTAATAATGTATATAGAACACCCTGACCCTGGAGTAATGTTATATGTAATACATTGCCTCTGGGTTAATATATATTTACAGATGTGTCAGCTGCTCAAGAATTTCTAATCTTATTTAAAATTCTGGAGGCATAGATTCAATTTTATTTGAACATTTCTGGGGAGGTATTTTCAATCCACGGATGGGTGAATAATGAACAACGGTATTTATTATTTAAAGTGTCTTTCAATTTTCACAAAGCGAAAACAGACCAATGACCAATTAGATATTTGCTGAATAAATTTACAGCCAGTTTTAACCCTTGGGGAAAGTCTCCGCTTTAAATGTCACCTTGCTCCTAATTCCCATCTGACCCGGCCTTTAAAGATTTTTTGAGGCAGGTGTGTGTGTGTGTGAGAGCAGAGAATGTCCTTAGATTGAACTCCGTTAGGATTCAGTTGTGTTTTATTAAATTAGAGTTCGTGTTTGATGCTCTATAAACTTAAGCGATTTAAGTTTAATTTGAGGAATCGCGAGCCAAAACGCCGACTATGAGTTTGTAAAAAGAATTCGAGACGTTCGTTTAGAACTGGAAAGATAGCGCAAATGTACATTGATGGTGGCGTCCTCACAACGGATTATTCCGTTGCCTTTTCACACACACACCAGGGGATAACATGAAACTCATATTAAAATGGTTGTCGGGTCTCAGGAGTAAACCCTGGCGCCTCCACGTGCATTTATAAATGGGGGATTTCTAAGATCCACATTGAGGCTTATCATGGACTCCACATGTCCATCATCATGTTTTCGATATTGCCTGTGCAAATGTCACCGGGAAAACCCTGTGCTCATGTTTGTAAATTCATGTTATGCAAACTGTTTTTTTTGAGTAAGTTGTGAATGGGTGAGGGAGAGAGTGTGGAATTTCGCTCAGCTCAATTGCACAGCGGTGAGTTGTGTGACGATTGAAAAACAAATGTTTTGTTAACTGACAAGGAATAGCTTAGGAATTGTGTGTGTGTGTTTTAAAGTGACCGTTGGCCAGCCAAAATCCATGGATTGAAAATTGAATTAGAGGGAGATATCCAGAGACTTTTAGTAGCAGGCTTAAAATCGATTCAGATTAAAAGACTGAGACTTGTTTATTGGATCCACAGTTTGGGAACGGAGGATTCTACTTGACAAGTTATTTAGCTTCTTGCCATTGCTATGGTCTGTCGGCTGAAAGGGGATGTTGTTTGCTGTATTGTTTTAATGATACGGAGTTCAGTTCAGGAAAGCTCAGGTATAGTCATATTGCTGTGGCTGAAGTTGACATCACGCTATACTGCAGCGTATGTTTAAGAATTTTTCGTGCTTTGATCTCACTTCTAATTTAAAAGTATACAATTGTTAGATTATCAGATTCACTGGATGACAGCTTGTGATTGGACTCCTCTCTGAATGTTAGTGTGTTAATATGTCACACAAGCCAGGTTTATTAACAAATGTGGAAAAAATAGCAACGCACAACAATTTGGTTCAAAAACTTCAGTTGCAAATTTGGTTTCGCTTATAAAAGGTGTTGACAACATCATTTATGTTAATTGGCTGAAATAAGCCTGTGGATCTCACCGTTCAGGGAATGGAATGAATTAATACAGAAAGAAAGGTCTGTCAAATGGAGACTTTTGAAAGGGAATTATTGCAGGTTCCCATTACACAATATTTGCCTAAATGGAAGCTTGTTTGTGCTAATTTTCCCTCTGACACCTGTGCCGCCTCCTCAAAAAATTGTGTTGATTCCCTGCCAGGGTGACAATCCAGAGGCTTTGGTCTCCCTCAGTACTTACACAGTGGCTGCACAGTAGGAGATCAGCTAACTCGCCAAATGCCAAGGATTAAACCTGGATCTTTCCTGGCCTAAGTGCCCCCTACACTCACTGGGTAAACTTGCTGGCTCAGTTGGTCTCCCAGATGAGGAAAGCGGGAAGGCCCAGGATTCCTGCTCCTTGGTGCTATTGAGAGACTCTCTCCACCTTCTGGAATGTGCTTCTATGTTGATGTGAGAACAGGTCTAGAATCTAGCTATAATGATGCATACATACTTGGAATGCCCCGGTATATAATGAGTTGTATCCCAGTACGAATCACCACCTTCAAGAGTAATGGGATGGAAAGAGACAAGGTGTCGCTCCAAGACATTTTACCTTCATTGCATTGCATCTTGGTATAGTTGATAATTTATTTTTATAATTTCCGAGGGATGTTTTGCACCCAGTCTTTTGTCAGTGCTCGTCTCTGGGTGGTTTTTAGAATCTCATGGTGATTTACCTGATCTTGTGTGTGTTTATATGGCTGAATCACTTCAGGAAATACTTCTGCAATACTAGCTGAGCTTCCGAGAGCTGTGGAAATCTCCTTGTTCCTATCACGGAGTAGTTTCCACAACAGCCCAAACAAGATTAAAAGAAAGGTGATTGTGCAAATGTTTTTAATTAACAAATTATAATTATATATCGGGTTGCTGTGATGACCCCAGTGGTCCAAAATCCACTTCTTTTGGGGCTGCACATAGTCTCCAGGTATAGTAGTGCAGAACTTGGATGTTGCTCAAAAGAGAGACATGTTGCTGAAGCTTTTTGTGTTGCAGTCATCAGGACAAATGCAAGAATACCAAATTTCAAATGGGCACAACAATTTATACTATGGGAGAAAAGGACGCTGATTGGTTGGCAAGTTGTCTCTGGCTGAGGCGTTGCGTGGATGGCTTTTCTCCTGTGTTTGTGCTAATGAGTGCAAGATGAAAAGCTTCAGCATTCTCTTTTCAGCAATGTTCAAGAAGCAGTCGTGTTATCTTGTTTGCATAGCCAGTGTGCAAACCTCATTGTTAAAAGATTGCTGTTAAACTGTTAGCCTCAATACAGCAATAGTTTGAATTCAAATGGACGCAGTCTTATGCTGTTTGAATTTGTCACCACATCAAGTACAGTCCCAGTGCAAAGTAGTTTGAAAAGCATTTGGAAGAGATCTCAGACCTCTTGGAGACTTTATGAAAGCACACAGAATTAGAATCACTGAATGATACAGAACAGAAGGTGGTCATTCAGCCCATATTATGCCTTTGGTACAGCCATCCAAGTAATTCACTCCCCTATTCTTTCCCCATAGACCTGAAGTTATCCCTTCAAGTTGACTTTGAAATGCTTTAGAAATGTGAATTTCCAGCTCTTAAAACAACTTTTTGCAAAATACACATACTTGGTGTATCTTCTCTTCAGAATTAAATTAGTGCATATCAGTTTGGCATTGATTATGGAGTCCCCATTCTCAGTCCAATAGTTGTTAGCATAAAAGCAATTTTTCATGCAGCACTGATGTGACATTTGTAGGCAGTAGAACATAATTTTAGGAAGGCAGGTTTTGTATATTGAGGCCAGTGACCTGAGCTGTTTATCTTCATGTTCATGTACTTTGACAAGCAGGAGTCCAGGGGCAAAGAGCAAACGTGAGCAGCACAAGTTCACAAACATTGCCTTCCTGAAACTTCTGTCATCTTTGTTGCAAGGGTCAGTGCTGGGGTTCAGCGATTTTCAATTCATATCAATCACTTAGATAAAGGGACTGAATGTAATGGACGCAGGTTTACTGACGATACACAGCGAGGTGGGAAAGTAAGCTGTGAAGAGGACACAAAGAGTCCGCAAAGGGATATATTTAGATTAATTGAGTGGGCAATAAGGTAGCAGATGGAGTATAATGTGGGGAGTTATGCACTTTGGTAGGGAGAATAGATAAACAATAATTTCTAAATGGTGAAAAACAATTAAATATTGATTTTTGAGGGATTTTGTGAGCTTGTACATGAAATACCAAGTTAATATGCAGGTACAACAAGCAATTAGGAAGACCCATGGACTTTAGTGCTAGGGGATTGGAGGACAAGAGTAGGGAAGTTTTGCTGCAATTGTACAGCATTTTGGTGAAACCACACCTCATGTATTGTTTGCAGCTTTGGTCTCCATACCTATGGAAAGATGTACTTGCCTTAGAGGATGTGCAACAAAGATTCATTAGATTAATTCCTAGGATGAGAGGGCTTTTCTATGGGGAGAGATGGAGTAGAATGGGCCTGTACTCTCTGGAGTTTAGAAGAATGAAAGGTGATATTATTGAAACATTTACAATTCTTAGAGGGCTTGATAGGGTAAATGCTGAGAGACTGTTTCCCCTGACTGAAGAATCTAAAACTAGGGGGCATAGTCTCAGGATAAGAGGTCAGTCATTTAGGACCGAGAGGGAGAGGAATTTCTTCACTTGGAGTGTTGTGAATCTTCACAATTTTTTTACCCCAGAGGTTTGTGGGTGCACAGTGGATCGGAAAAAGTTACTTCCCTTAGCCAAGAGGTCAAAATCCAGGAGGCATAGATTTAGGAGGCAGGAGGATTAGAAGGGAGTTAAGAATGTTTTTCACCCAGAGGGTGGTGGGGATCTGGAGCTCACTGCTTCAAAGGGTGGCAAAGACAGAAATCCTAGTTGCATTTTAGAAGTTGCACTTGAAGTGCCATAACCTACAAGGCTACAGAGCAAGAGCTGGAAGGCAGAATGAGGCTGGGTAGCTTTCTTTCAAGCCGTTTGGATACAGCGGATCAAATGGACTCCTCCTAAGTCATATGCATACAACCCCATATTTATGAACCTTTTAAAACTGTTTAGGAATGCCCAAACAATCTAGGCAGAATTTCACTAATTCTTGTTCCCGTGAGGATTGTAGGGAGTATACCATTTTCAGCTGCTCTGTGAATGTATAATTACCTGACTTTCTAAATAGCACATTCTTTACTAACAGAGGAATTGTCAACGACAAAAGGCCAAGGCCATCCAGTTCACCTTCTACCAGCATGGTAGTGACATGATCCAGCAATAATGGAGTTATTGACCAAACACAGTGATCCATTTCTATCATTGAGTCTACAACAGACCCACACATGAGGTTAGAGAAGCTCCAGTGATGGAGAGCTTTGGCAACAAAGGTCCAAAGTCACCTGTTCCTCACAAGTAGGCTCCATTTGCCACATGTTATGTCTCAAATTACTCATATGCTGAATTCTAAATGTTATTTTCTGAAAGAAATCTATCTAATTTGCTTTTGAATGAATCAATACTATCTGCTTTCACCATCTCCCTTGAGAGCCTGTTCCATAGATGCCACTCGCTCACCACAGATTTGTTTCAATATTTAAGCACAGGTCCTGTCCCCTGGATTCTGGACAAGGTGAAACAGCTTGTCATGGTCTACATTATTCAGTCTCTTTAAAATCCTAAAAATAGCGATCGAACCATCTCTCAATCTTTTTCCAGTGAGAATTTAAATTTACAAAATCATTCATCATTATCCAATCCCTCCACCCCCTCAGATCTGTTTACTGTCTTCATCCTTTAAGCAGCTGCAATATCCTTTCTGTACTACAGTGAGCAAAACTGTACACAGTGTTCTAAGTGCATAAAGTTACTTCATCATTTTGGCTCAATATTAAATTTTTAATGTATCTCAACATTTGATTTGTTTTAGTCATTTTCACCAAGTGTCATTGCAATAGCTTCAAATTATTGCCGATAAGGAGCCCAGAACACACTCATTTTCCATACGCATTGTTTCCTTTCCATTAAAGTAATAGCTCTTTCTAGATTTTTTTTGTCCCCATGTGAAGCACTGCCACCTGTCTGCTCATTTTTCAAATCATCTTGTAGCTTATCCTGTCCAGCGTTTGGAGTCTACCACCTTCACTGGCTTTGTCTGCAGATTTAGCTGTTGTACTTGCAACTCCTGGGTCAGGAAAATATTAAATAAGAGGCCCTAAAACAGACTCCTGTAGAATCCCACTGGTCATGTAGTCTCAGGTTACTGACAATTCCTGTACCACCCACCCTCTGGATTCTATTGGTCACCAAAGTTTATATCCATAATAAAATATCTCCACTTGTTCCCATCTTTATTTTCAGTACCAGCCTTTGCAGAGGAGCCTTAGTCTAGGGCTCAGGATTACTAGCCCAATAAGGTAACAATTATGCTATTGTAACTCAGTTAAAGGACATGTCTGATTTTTAATTTTTTGAGTATCTCTCAGAGCTATCATCAGTCTTTCTCCATTATACTTTTTGCAGATTCTCATTTTATTTCTTTCTAGTTGGAGATATGTGAGAATAGTTTTTTTTAAAAAAAATGAACTTAACTATGACCCCACTCTCATATCGACTCCCGATCCTATACAGAAAGGACCTTTCCTTGATTTTGATCTACTCTGACTCCACGTGGCCTTCCTGAGATTAGAAGGTCATGTGATTGAGATGGTGCATGCCATTTGTCTACAACACTCCTTACAGAAATAAAAAATTAATATATCATGAGACAGCCATTAAAATGGAAGCATGTATGATAAAATTGCCAAATGGGGTGTAGCATGAGAATTGTTGGAAACCCATTGTCCGCTTTGACTGCTGATGTGGGCTTGTTCTGGATGTGGGCTAGCTGTTCATCATCTAGATTTATGTTGTCTTGATGTCCTTTCACTTTTAGTGCATTGGAATCCTCCAGAAGTCACCAGATCCTAAACAGATGTTTTACACCTCACTTAAAGAATATTGGTTTCACTTGTAAATTTGGGCCAATTCCAGTGTCTGTTGGCAACACTCAAGTTGAATTTGGCCCAGACGTGCTTTGGTATGAGACCCAGATGAAATTACAGAGCTGTGGAGAAAGGAAGTGCAAGGACATGCCACCTAAATAGCACCGATTTTAAAAAGCTGATGCCCATTTCTTGCTGCACCCTCTCTCTCTCCTCCTGCCACAGAATATTACTTGTGCAGCTAACTAAAGAAGTAGGAATTGCCCACAATTCACTTAAAATATGTGAATGGGGAGATAAAGTTTGTAACACCATTGTCTACTTTGGCTTCGTGAAGACATCATTCTGTCCCATCATTTACTTGATTTGTGGACACTTGAGTCACCATTTAATCACTTTTTAACATGCTAGACAACCTATACAGTGTAGTGAACAAACTGTACAATTGTTTTTCCGCTGTCCAAGTATAAGTGATCAATTGGCATGTTGTACATGGTTTTATTAAATTAGTGACCCTGAAATAGGAGAATGGCTTCTGCCCTATATTCTAATGGCATTCTCTGCAAATTATTTTATTCTTTAATTTTAGAAATAATATCTGAATATGCAGATTCTGTTTTACTATATTAGGCACCCTGTAATATATTATCTTGAACACAGGCATTCTACTATCATTGGGTATTTATCTCATTGTGAGAAATTGATTTTTTAAAATACATTTTTGGGAAATATTGTGTTATTCTGTGTGTGTGTGTGTGTGTGTGTGTGTGTGTGCATGATTTAATTAAGCTGGGCAGAGAATTGGAGACAGGTTGCCTGGGGATGTTTAAAATATGAAAAAGGTAGAGGTGAGGTATAAGTGAATAGGTTTGATCTAACATTTGCATTTTTAGATAAGTTGAGAGTTTGCTTGAATATCAAAGGGAAGTCAGATGTGATAAGGAACATGTTTGCATCTTGCAGGAGTTCCATAGGTAAATAGAAGTAGGGATATTATATTTTATTGACCTGAAAGCAAAGACAAGATGGAAATGTGAAAGATCATATATTTGGAAGGATTTGAGTTTCAAAAAGGTGTGAGAACAATGGAACCTGAGATGAAAGGGGAAAAGGTATTTAAGAGTTACTCTGGTGGAGAGCTTAGGGTAGCTTTTTGAGCTGTTGAGCTGGAGCTGTGAGAGGTAGCAGCTGGAGCTATAGCTGGAGCTTTGGGTTGAGAGAGAATGCAGTTTGAATCAACCATCCAGTCAAGCCAGAAAAGTCTTGGGCTGCAAAAAGCAGTTTTATTCTAAAGTTTGGATTTTCATGGCAGAGTGGAAGAGAGTTACAGGTCATGTGGTATGCCTTTATTGAAGCTACAGCAGTTTGCCTTGGGTAATATTACTGGATTTTTTTATAGTTAAACATCTATAAGGAAATGTTGCCTGGAAGGTGTTTACTTGTGGGTCTGACCGAGTAGAGTCTTTTTGGGGGAATGTTTATAAGACTACGTTTAACTGTGTAACTATGATCTTGTCTGCTTAAGTTTTCTTTTATTCTTGTTAATAAAACTTTTACTTTTAATTTTGAAAATCCTCAAAAGTGTTGCTGGATTTCTTGCTGTTGAGATCAGTACAACTTCTTCTTATTTTCAGAATGAAAAAAAAAAGGGTTAGCCAAGTTTGCCTCTGGGATTTGGTTTGCGCAGCAATTAACACCAGCTGTGGTCATAACACTCATCCAATTAAGACAGACTCTTTTTAATATGCCATAAAAATACAGTTGGGAAGAATGGAGTGAAATAGAGGTTTGACACTGTACTATTATCTCTGGAATCAAATCCCACCTCTCTCTCTCTCTAGCAGTCCCTCAAAGTGAAGTGAACGCTTGCCAGAATACAGCCTGTGGCAAGAGCTTGTGGGTGGAGTCTTTTAATGTGGGGAGGCTGTTGCACCGCAACTACTAAATGTTTCTTGCTGACCAGGAGACTCTTCCGCTCTTGCCACCTGTGATAGGCATATCACGAAGATTTACAGGTTGACAATCCGCTTGCTTGGCCACACCATGAAGGCACCTACCATGACCATCAAGTCTTAGGTGGGACTGGAACCTGGAGCCTCTGGCTCAGAGTAGGGATACTACCCACTGAGCCACAATACTTGGTCTCAAATCCTACTTAGATTGATATTATCAAAGTCTGTTGCCTGCTGGCTGTAAGGGTCTCATTAAATGAATTTAGACAGTCTTAATCTAGTTTCTAGGGGCTGTGGGGTTCACATAGCAAAACTGTCATGCAACATGGTGTTTAGAATGATTCACAATAATACAGCAATGGCCTAACCAATGTCATGTACAAATTCAACATCTTTTCCGTAAAAGCCCAAGATATCATTTGTCTTTTTCTCTCTAAATGTTTCTGTTCATCAAGTTGAAGCCATGATTTGAAGTTTCCCTTGGAAAATCCACAGAATAGCTAGATGTGAGGAATGGTGCTGTCGAGGACATTTTCTGAAGTTGGTATCAGACATTTTGGGGCAGAGGGAGCTTTATTCTACATCTGGCGGGGCTGTACTTGGTTGAAGAATTCTTGATGCTGGGACTGGATGCCCAAGAAGGGGAGAGCTTAATTCTCTGGTCCAAAGGCCCTTCAACTTGATGAACAGAAACATTTAAAGAGAAAAAGACAAATGATATCTTGGGCTTTTACGGAAAAGATGTTGAATTTGTACATGACATTGGTTAGGCCACAGCTGTATTATTGTGAATCATTCTAAACACCATATTGTAGGAAGGACGTGAGAGCCATGAAGCATAATGAAGCTTCATTGCAATGATAGGTTATCAAAAAAGTTTTTTTACTGGAACAGAGTAGGTTAAGAAGAAAGTCTATTTCAGGGTTACAAAATTGACATATTTTGAAAGGATAAATATTAATGTGCTGTAACAATTCTGTGATTCTCTTGGAAGGTTGTTTGTGAACGGTAAGTAATAATGGGGGTGGCCGAGAGACTCAAGATTATCACTGGAAGAAATTAAGGGGGAAATTAGGAGCTTTTGACACTGTTATTAGAACATGGAATGATTTAATTTTATGTAGCTGTTCGCACACAGACTAAAACATTTTTGGCAAGATAATTGAAAAAGTATTTGGTAAGGAAGTATAATCAAAGGATATGGTGAAAGGGAAGAGAAATGGAGACAGCTCCAGTTGAAGAACAGGCATATGATATGAAATATCTTTGTAAATTCAGTGGTTCTGTCAACACAGCATATTAGTTTGTTTCCATTCTGGTACATTTCTCGCAAGAAGTTTGACCTTGTGATATTACTTACACATTGTCTATTGCCAACGCCTGCATCATCTGTTTAGTCCACTCATCGAAGTTGGACGATAGTTGCTTTTTACAAGTGTAATTCAGTTCTGTATATTGTGCAAAATAGCAGCTGGTTTAGAAATGTTTTGACATGTTCAGAACTTTTCTCATTGTTTTTGGTTATGTGATTACTGGCATAAAATCAATCCCGGACTTTCATTATATACTAAGTTTTTGCTGATATTATTTAATGTCTGGACAATATATGCCACATCATTGCACAATGTGAGGATGAACTATTATGCTATTTAGTGACCTCTATTGAATTAAACGAATCCTTCTCCCACTTTGTTATTCCTTCAAATGGTTCATTTATTTGGATTGTGCTTATCAGCACAAAGCAAAAAAAAACATAAATTTTTCACCCTGAGGGTGGTGGGAATCTGGAACTCACTGCCTGAAAGGGTGGTAGAGGCAGAAACCCTCATAACATTTAAGAAGTATTTGTATGTGCACTTGCGATGCCATGGCATACAAGGCTAGGGGCCTAGAGCTGGAAAATGGGATTAGAATAGTTAGGTACTTGTTTGTCCGGTGCAGACTTGATGGGCCGAAGGGCCTTTTTCTGTGCTGTAGACCTCTATGACGCCAATGAAAGAGTGGCAATGTTTTAAAATCTGAGTTGCCAACACATTTTTTAAAAGGCTTCTAGGTAAGTTAACCCAGAGTAAATATGCAGTCAAAGTATACATTGCAATGAGGAATTTGATTATGAGTTTTATAAGTTGTTAGATAAGATTCAATCTTTGATCTTATACAGTTAATGTTTGCCTGAATAATCAGATACCAGGTGTCATCCAATTAAGGGTTGCGCCCTGCACCATGTTTCTCCCTCAGTGGAATGGGCAGATGACCTGCTCCTTCTGCCAGTACTGCTGCAGAATCTTAAGGCATCTGCTCAATACGTACTGAGATTGAGAATTCAACCTCTAGGGAAAATGTTGGCACAATCCTATGTTCTATTCCACAGTGGTAAAGCATGTTGACATTCATTGGAATGATTCATTTATTTTTTTCCATTCAGTCCCAAACAGGATCTGTTTTTGAAAACATGGTCTTTTTAATGTGTTTTGAATTTTTGCTTTATTCATTCATGGGATGTGAACGTCGCTGGCCAGGCCAGCATTTATTGCCCATCCCTAATGGCCCTGGAGTGACTTGCTAGGCCATTTCAGAGGGCATTTAAGAGTCACATGTAAGCCAGACAAGATAAGGATGGCATTAAGGACATTAGTGAACCAGAGAATCGACAATGGTCATAATTAGACTTTAATTCCAGGTTTAAATTCAAATTTCACCATCTGCCATGGTGGGATTTGAACCCAGGTCCCCAGAGCATTTTCCTGGGTATCTGGAGTACTAGCCCAGTGACAATACCAGTATGCCACCACCTCTCCTGGGAGATTATATGGCTTCGTCCACCTCTAAGTTTTGGAACTTTTCTGAAGGACCCTGGGTTAGAAATAGCATGCAGTCTACTGGTGATTCATAAGGGCATTTGCCTTGCTCCCTCTCAAGCCCTTGGTAACAACCTGCGTTGCTGTTGTTGATTGACCCTTGCCTGACTAGATGCTCTGGTGCTCTAAGATTGCTCAGCAACAATTCCTCTCATCCTTTGAATGTGCTACTGGTTTATCCTTGTCTTAGCTGACTGCAGAAAAGAGCATGTTGGTCCTTGTGTGTGTTGTATCTCACCCAAAATGATAACTCAATTTGAAGCATCTCTGGTCTATGTACATTGTTTCTTGATTTTGTTTTGCTTGTTGCTGAATTTGTAACTCTTGTTAAATCATAACCTTCATAAAGGATTATTGAAGCTGAATCATTCAGAAAGCACTAATGTATCTTGGATGCTGACATAACACATAATAAGCCTTGAAGTGATCACATTGAGGAGTTCACTTGGTTCCCAAAGGAACTAACCAGTTTAACAGTTCAAAACTGTCACCTGAACTTTCAGTATGGATTACTGAGTGGCTTGCTAGGCCATTTCAGAGGGAGTTTAAGAGTCAGCCATATTGCTGTGGGTCTGGAGTCACATTTAGGCCAGACTAGGTAAGGACAACAGATTCCCTTTCCCTAAAGGACATTAGTGAATGTCAGAAAGATATAATAATTATCATAATGTTATTGGAATTTATTATAAAATAGAGTAATAGTGGGGTGTGTGTGTGTGAGATTTAATTGAATTAGAGGCAGCTAGTCTGGGTGCTTTGACCTGAGAAGAGAGGTTGGGTTTGCGATGTTAAGTAGATAAGCATGTGGAAGTTTAGACACATAGGTGTCAGGGGAACATTTGCACTTTGAAATAAACTAGACTAGGTTGCTTTCAAAAGAGGGGTGAAATGTGTTGCCTAGCCAGGTGAAGTTTAGAAACGGTGTGTTTATTTTTCCCAAAGATTGCAGGTAAAACTTAATGCTATGAGAGGGTTTTATTATCAGGGAGATAATGTCCAAAGACATAGTGAAACAATGGGTATTTGCATTCAAAGAGGAAGATATGTATAAAGAAGGAGCAAGGGCTGTGTGTAAAAGAAGGCATTTTTAAGATCTTACAAGTGTGAAAAAGCCTTCAGTATCTATGCCTCAAGCTACTGTCTCCAAAGGACTGAAGTTAAGAAAACTCACTTGGAAGATGACTTGTTCAGGGAATCATGTTTCTTTGCCTGGGTCTTATAAAATCTGTCTGTCTTACAGTTTCCTTAACGAAAGTGTAACTGGGAGTTAGATTGATTAGGGGATTTAGAAGTTATGTTGGTAGTAATTTGTAGATCTATGTATGTATTTAAAGTCATTTCTTCTATTAATGTTTAATCTAGTTTTGTAAAAAACCTTGGTGGCCTTATTACTACTGAATTCAGGGCACACATCTCAAAATTTATACAAATTGCAAAACAAGTTGTGGCAGTTCTTTCAAGTTTACCTTCGGGATTTGACCAACTCAGCATTTACCATTGGCTGTGCCAGATGGGTTTTTACAACAATCAACAATGGTTTCATGGTCATTAAAAGACTTTTAACTCCAGATTTTTATGGAATTCAATTTCAATTGAAAATTCATATTTCACCATCTGCTGTGGTGAGATTCAAGCCCCGGTCCCCAGAGCATTACCCTGGGTCTCTGGATTACTAGTCCAGCAACAATACCACTACACCACTACCTCCCATTCCTTCACTGTTGCTGGGTCAAAATCCTGGAACTCCCTCCCTAACAGCATTGTGGGTGTACCTACATCCATGGACTGCAGCGGTTCAAGAAGGCAGCTCACCACCACCTTCTCAGGGGCAATTAGGGATGGGGGATAAATGCTGGCCTAGCCAGCGAAGCCCACATCCCTTGAATGAATAAAACAAAAATTTAATTATTACTTTGGAATGATTGAGATTGCACAGTGTTACATAGTATTGACATATAGAAACAAGCCATTTGGCCCATCAGATCCATGCAAGTTTATGCTCCACACTAACTTCTTCTTGTCCTTCTTTATTTAACCCAATCAACACATCTTTCTATTCCTTTCTCCCTCATATGTTTATCCAGCTTCCCCCTAAATGTATTTCTACTATTCACCTCAGCTACTGTATGCAATAGCGAGCTCCACATTCTAACCACTCTCTGGGTAAAGAAGTTTCTCCTGAATTCCCTAATGGACTCATTTGTAACTATCTTAATTTAACTTGGACCCTAGTTCTAGACTGCATACTTGGTAACAATAGAGACATGTTTTTTCTTTTTATAATGTAGTTACATTTCCCTTCACAGGGCTACCTATATAAATGTTTGAAATGTTGCTTCTAAAATTTATGAAGAAGCAAGTTGACATTTTTTGTGATTTGTAATCCTTCTGTTAAAGCAGAGATTTCCCAGTCTACTTGAACTGAATCTGATTCAGCCACCACTGTCCTTCGAAACAGATTAGTCATTGCTTATCTGAGCATTAATGACAGTTATTGCCACATGGTTACTGGCAAGGTGCTGTGATGCAATCTGCCATGGAACATTAAACACAGTGAAATGTTTACTGTTCCTTCATATATCCTCACAACTACCAAAGGCTACTTCAACCTGCTATAGGAGTGAATATGAAGTGTGGAACTTCATTAAACTTAAATATGAAGAGAAAGCTTTTATATCAACAAGAGAGAGAACTAGAAATGTGTTTTAAGCATAACATTTCCATTGTCACACACGTGTCCCCCTCTCCACTATTGCAAGTGCCATTTAGTAATTGTTCATCTTTGTAGTAAAGTCCAGCCAATGTTTTGAAGTCTTGTCTGATATACCAATTTATAAATGTTTTTCAGGCATTTGTGTGCGGCAGAATACACTTTATGCGCCTTCTGATTTTTAAAAAAAGTACAAAAGTCATACGTATGGTACCTTCTTATGAATTGTATGGAAGGAGGTTGAGCTGATCAGAAGGGATACATTGGCTAACACCTAGCAGCCATCGAAACAAAAGAGTTATTGTCTGAGTTATAGTCAGAAACTGAACTGGACTAGCCATATAAATACAGTGACTACAAGAGCAGGTCAGGAGCTAGGAATCGTGCGACAAGTAACCCACCTCCTGACTCCCCAAAACCTGTTCACCATCTACAAGGCACAAGTTAAGAGTGTGATGGAATACTCCCCACTTGCCTGGATGAGTGCAGCTCCCACGACGCTCAAGAAGCTTGACACCGTCCAGGACAAAGCAGCCCACTTGATTGACACCACATCCAGAAACATTCACTCCCTTCACCACTGACGCACAATAGCAGCACTGTGTATCATCTACAAGATGCACTGCAGGAATTCACCAAGGCTCCTTCGACACCACCTTCCAAACCCATGACGGACAAGGACAGCAGATAGATGGGATACCACCATCTGGAAGTTGCCACGCAGTCGCTCACCATCCTGACTTGGAAATATGTCGCCGTTCCTTCACTGTCACTGGGTCAAAATCCTGGAACTCCCTCCCTAACAGCACTGTGGGTGTACCTACACCACATGGTCTGCAGCAGTTCAAGAAGGCAGCTCACCACCTTCTCAAGGGCAATTTGGGATGGGATATAAATGCTGGTCCAGCCAGCGAAGCCCAAACCCCAGGAATTAATTAAAAAAAATAGAAGCTATTGGGGTTAGAGGAGCTGATATTCATTTGTTCAGCTAAGCGAACTATACTTAAGTGCTGTACATCTCCTCTGCAAATTGGGAACGTTTCCTGTAGTGATTGTTGAAGACCATTTTTAAACTAATTTTCACTATGATTCCTGGATTTCTTTTCAGATTGGGGGGTTGGTAATAACTGATTCTGTCCCAATTTTTCAAAAATGAGAAACAAATTCTTCCTGGGTGAAAATGTGGACTTGGGATGTTGACATCTCACCCTACACATTGTCTGGCACATGTGGTATGCATCACCCGCACTTCACAATGTACATGTTCCTTCTTAGTTCACTTGAAGCTTGAGCTCTTTCCCATGTATTTGGGAGGCACTAGGGAAAGAGGATGTATATTCAGAACTGTTTCACCACAAAGCTGATTAGTGATTTATGTTTGTATTTCTAAGTTATTTTTCTACTGTGCCAGAGACTTGCAACATTTCCTGTTGGATAAGGGCTGGACCAAACAATTATGTATATTTTTTCCATTATTTTTAAACTTCTTGAGGATTTGCAGACAATTTTTTACAATCCTTTTCAATCCTGTCAACCAGGTTGGCTGTAAAATTAAACCTTTCAGCTTTTTAAATTCAGTACCTCTGGAATCTTGAGATGATAATAGATACACTATAGCAAAACTTGGACTTCAGTCAACCTGCATTAATATGTGTAATTTTTCTGTAATACCCTAATTAATCATTTTAAATTAATTAACACTGACGGTTTACTCCAGTTTTAAGGGCTCAAAATATTTCCTGCAGATACAATCCAGGTTTGGGAAGAGAAATCTCAAACTGTATTTCTAAGTGTTCATAGCTCCAGTGAACTTCGTACAGCATTTCCATATGTGAATTACTGAAGTTCTTTTAGTAACGCAATTGACTAACCTGCTCAACAGCCAGAAAATAATGTCCAGCACACAAACAATACTTTTCTAAATTTAAATCATTTTCCCCTAATCCAATCTATTGCACAATTCAATTTGGACGGCTGTCCAGATCATAAGTCTGATTTGTTAAGCAATTAACTATGATTTATACTGAAAAAACATCTCATCTCAACATTTTTTTTGTACAAAGGTGTCTAAATGATCATGGTAAGTTCAAATAGAGCAACAGATAGTTGGACCACATTTGGCTATCATTTTAATATTTAGAAATATGCAAATCTACAAGGGAAAAGCTCAAATTCGTTCAAACAAAATCATCCAAACACCATGATTAGGCTGGAGGAACAGCACCTCATCTTCTGACTAGGCACTTTACAGCCTGCCGGACTTAACATTGAGTTCAACAACTTCAGATCATGAACTCTCTCCTCCATCCCCACCCCCTTTCTGATCCCCCTTTTTCCAATAATTTATATTTTTAAATATATTTTTCTTTTCCCACCTATTTCCATTATTTTTAAATGTATTTCTATCCATTGTTTCATTTCCACCTTTTAGCATATTTCGATCCCTTTCCCCCACCCCATTTCCACTAGGGCTATCTGTCACTTGCTCATCCTGCTTTCTACCCTTAATGTCACCATTAGCACATTCTTGAGCTAATATCGCGACCGTCAACATCCCTTTGTCCTTTTGTCTGTGACATCTTTGACAATCTCTTCTTTGCCCCCACCTATCACTAGCCCTCTATCCAGCTCTACCTGTCCACCCCCCTCAACCATCTTATATTTCACCTCATTTCTATATTTCCTTAGTCCTGATGAAGAGTCTTACGGACTCGAAACGTTAACTGTCTTCCTCTCCGCAGATACTGCCAGACTTGCTGAGTTTTTCCAGCTATTTTTACTTTTGCACCATGATTACATTACAGCTTTGAAAACATTTGCTAGTATCTGTTGTTTTAACTGTACAAGCATATGTCATATATCGGGCTGGGTACCTAATAAAATCTCTTATTAAGGTCTTTTCTCTGTCGATAATTCTGTAAACACTCTTGACATCGGTAGGAATTAATGTAGTGAAGATTGGATGGTGAGCCTGCCTGTGTCAACATTATTTACCTCATTGAGCTGGCACAACAGCAGCATTGCCTGATACTTGGAATGAAGGTACTGCAGAATGATGCAATTTACTGGATTTGTATTGCAGCGAATCAAGTAGTTTACTAAATTTTGATGTCGCCTTTTAAGCCTGGTTTGTTTTGTTGTCCAGGATGGCAGACAGAAAATTTCATATGCAGCAAGACCAGAGGAAGTGATCACGTTCATTAAATTACTTAGAGTATTAAATGACATTGCCTAGGCACTCAGGATAAGCTAGTTAATAATGCATATCAGACTAGCTTTGAGAAATGCCAAATCTCTTAGCAAATTTCCTAATGCTTTCTCTAAATGGCAGCAGAATCATAATATTGGGCCAAAGTTTAATAAATTTTATTTTACTACATTAATGTATTTCCAGAGTTGAAGTGAATTTGTAAATAATAAAGAGGTATGGTTCTTCCCTGTGTAAATTGTTAAGAATTTGTGTTGTCTTTGTGATACTAGGTCTTGACTGGAAAATTCTAAGGTGCACTTGAAGTAAATATAACATAATTTAAACTTATTTTAAAATTAAGGCCATCAAATTTCTGCTTTGGCTCATTTTAAAATCACCCTTTTTCTTGGGACTAACTTATTAAAGTAAGATTATACATTATACTCTAGTTGTGGCCTAACCAGACCATTATAAAGGCTCAGAAAAATTTCCCTGCTTTATGAAGCCCAAAATTCCATTGATTTTGCTAACTACTCTCTCAGTATGTCCTGCCAGCTTCAAAGATCTATGCACATGAACTCCCAGGTTCCCTCTGAACTTGCACGCTCTATAAAACTGTGCCACTGTCTATATTGCCTCTCCCTTCTGCTAAAATGTATCACATGTCTTTGTATTAAATTCCATCTTCCACTCATCTGCCTGTTCAGCTAGGCTATTTTATATCCTGTTGCAGTCAATTGGTATTGTCCTCAGTTTGCTGTATCATTGGCAAACTTTGAAAATTTACTCTGTATTGCATCTTATATTTATAAGTAACAAAAAGACTGGTCCCAGCACTGACCCTTGGAGAATGCCACGATCTACATCCAGTCCACTCTTTCATGGCAAGGTCAGCATTTGTCACCCATCCCTAGTTGTCTTTGACCAAATGGCTTCAGAGGGCAGTTAAGAGTCAACCACATTGTTGTGGATCAGAAATCACATGTAGGTCAGGTACGGACGGCAGATTTCTTTCCCTAAAGGGTATTAGTAAACCAGATGGGTTTTTATGACAATCGATGATAGTTTTATGGTCACTATTACTGAGACTAGCTTTATAATCCCAGATTTTATTATCTGCCATGGTGGAAATTGAACCTTTGTCCTTACACCATTAGCCTAGGCCTCTGGATTACTAATCTAGTGATATTGCCACTACTCCACTATCTCCGCTTTTTTAAAATCTAAGCTGTAACTGACCCTTCTATTCCATGAGCCTCAATTTTACTAAACAGCCTTTTTATGTGGTACTTTGTCAAACACTTTCTTAAAATCCATATGGACAACATCCATTGCTTTCCCTTTAACCTTGTCTGTTACTTGATCAAAAAATTCAATTGGATTAGTCAAGCACAATCTACCTTTTACAAATCTGTGCTTGCTCTCCTCAAATATCAACATTCTGGGGGTTACCATTGACCAGAAACTCAACTGGGCCAGCTATATAAATACTGTGGCTACAAGAGCAGGTCAGAGCCTGGGAATTCAGTGGAGATTCATTCACCTGACTCCCTAGAGCCTGTCCACCATCTTCAAGGCGCAAGTCAGGAGTGTGATGGAATACTCTCCACTTTCCTGGATGAGTGCAGCTGCAATAGCACTCAAGAAGCTGGACACCGTCCACGACAAAGTAGCCTGCATGATTGGCACCCCATCAACCAACTTCAACATCCACTCCCTCCACCACCAAGTCACAGTGGCAGCAGTGTGTACTTTTTACAAGATGCAGTGCAGCAACTCCCCAAGGCTCATTCGACAACATCTTCCAAATCCATGACCTCCACCACCTAGAAGGACAAACAGCAGGAGCATGGGAGCACCACCACTTGCAAGTTCCCCTCCAAGCCGCACACCATCCTGACTTGGAACAATATCACCGTTCCTTCACTGTCGCTGGGTCAAAATCCTGGAACTCTCCCCCTAACAGCACTCTGGGTATACCACATGGACTGCAGCAGTTCAAGAAGGCAGCTCACCGCCACTTTCTCAAGGGCAATTAAGAATGGGCAATAAAAATGCTGGCCTAGCCAGTGACACATTCCATGAAATATTTTATTTAAAAAAAACACAAAAGGTAACCCAAAAATCTTTTGCCAGCATGTAAATAATGTTTGGGTGGTAAGAGGCCCATAAGAGGCAATGGGTGATATAGTATATGTTTAGAGATGGAGGGCAAGGCTAGAATGCTTAATGAGTACTTTGTATCAGTGTTTAATGAAGAAGAGGAAATGGTACAGATAATGGATGGACTGAAAATTGATAGGCAGGACATACTGGAAAGGCTGGCTATACTTAGAGTGGGTACGCTGCCCAACGTATTTATTTTTATGCAACTTGATTTAAAATTTGCAAGTTCAAGAAACACTGGAATGAAAAGTGAAGAAACAGATTGAGATAGCAAGGAAGAGCAAATCATCACAGTAGCAGCAGTAATTGAGTATTGTAAGAAACTCCACATTATTTGACAGTCAAGTCAATTATTGTGGTTATCAATCCTGCAGTTGTTTTAAGCAACGATTTTATTCAGATAGCTGGATGATTTAGTGGAAATAAATCATTTTCAGGATAGCTGAATTTTTCTTTCATTCTCTTTGAGAACTATTCTGTCTTTGAGGTTCCTGGCTCACTGCAATGTGCCTTTTTGAGATGCTTACAGATTCGTTGTAATCATCAACTTATATCAAAATTTGCAGATTTCAAATTAGGAACCAAGGCAAACTAAAAAAAAGATTGCAGGAGATTTGTGTTCAATTTTCAATGAAAGCTGGTATGTGGGAAAGATGCAGCATTGATTCACTAAGGGGATAGGATTGAGAGATATAGGAAAATTAACAAATTAAGAGAGGCGTTCACTGCTGCAGAGAAGATTATGGGGAGATTTAATAGTTAAGAAATGAATGGATATTGAGGAACGTGAACTTATTATGGATCATAAAGGGAAACATTGGAAGAGATGTCTTTCACTCAAAGCTTTTTCAGAATATTGAATACATTACCACAAGTATCTATTGAAGCTGACTCAATCAGAGTTTAACATATTTCTTTGCGTTAACTTGTGGTTAAAGGGTATGGCGAAAGAGCAAAAAATTAGACTTGATGGCTTATTGTGGGCTGAGCAGTGGCGTGGCGTAGTGAGCCAAATGACCACCTCTACACTTGCACTTCTACAACAATCAGGTATAACATTGAACATTTTTTTAAAAATGATTTAAAACTAGCAAGCATATCTATTTGTTATTATACAAATTATTATTGATTGTACCCATTGTAATATTATGATAATTTTACACTCAAATTGAGGTGTCTAAATAGAATTCTACAGAAACAAAATCAAAATAATTTATTGGACAGACCATCCTTTATTTGAAGTTATTTCCCTGTAATGGAAATAATGTTAGATAGAATTGAGAAAAATTGATGAGAGATGTTTGAAAAGCAGTAATCGGATAATATTAACAAGTTAAATAGATGCAAGACATCACCCAAAATAGATTGCAATGCTCTATTGCTCACCTGCTACTCCATTTCTTTGTGTAATATGGTGTTGTGTAATTATCACGCCCCAGATTGCAAAACACTATCTGGAGCAAGCAACTCTAAAGCAGGGGTTGATTCAAAATTCTAGCAACACTTGCGTAAGAACACAAAAAACATAATGCATCACAGTTATTGATATCCCTGCAATAGTTGTTTTGAATTTGTTGCCAATGACTTTGAGCTTGATCGTATTTTGATGGGACAGTCAAGAATTTTTGGGAACTATGGTGCTGTCCTGGGAGGAAGAAGCGTTTAGAAACTTCGGAAGGTCTGTAAGGAAGCAGTGATATGAGTGCTATGGTACAAGGCTATAATGGAATGCGTGAGAAGGTAAAACAATATTGTTGCAATTAACTGTATTTCTATTTGTTACCTTGATGTTTGCTCATGAAACAAGGGATTTCAGATTTGGTAGAAGTACACTGTTTTTGACACAGATTTTATAGCTCCAAAATTGTGATTGAAAAAAGTAAAAAATGTTGTAAATGAGGGGATTGTGTGGCTCAGTAGATGAACGTTTTGCTTTTCCACCTTTGAGAACTAAGGTTTCTTCCACCAAAAATGGGACCTACTTGAATTGCACAGCATTTAGAAGTGAAGACAGCTGAGCATTTTGGGTGGAGACTTAGAACAGCATTTTTATTCCATTTCTCTAGATCCTGAGGGAAATTTTTGTTGCCATCTGATCCACGTTTCTACTGGGCATGACTCCACAGAAGGCAAACATTTCATGCTGTTCAGTTTTCATAAACATCAGATACTTTGGATGGAATGCCAAACTCATGTTTGACTGTCATTTCATGTCATGCAATTTCAGTCATTCACTAAGTAGTTTTAAGTTGTAACAATGCTATTGGTACCCCTGCCTTTGTTTAAATTAGCAGAGCAAGGATTATAACCAGTGCATTTGTTCTTGTTGCGTTCATTTCTTGCAGGTAGTTGGGATTACAGAGCTGACTTCAGTTAGGTTAAAGAATGTTTCCAAGTCAAATGTGTGCAGCCAAGAGTCAAAACTGAAAGTAATGAATTTCCAAGCTTTGGAGATAAATCTCCTGCAGATGTCATCATCTCTTTGGGGTTGTAGCTGAAAGCACCGAAGTTGGTGGGTGTAAGCCCTGAATTCAGAAGACAAGAAGAAAGAATTTGCCAAGCGCTGTTGAACAACTGTGGACCAGGGGAATAGAGCTATCAGAAACTAGCAGTGATTTTAAATGTTAATGGGCATTTCTAATTTCTCTTTAAATGTTAACGGTTTCTACGGAGATTGTAACATGGGGTAGCCTAGTCATTTTAGATGTGGTGCCCGATACATCAACGTTGTTCTGCATGAACATGAGCAGATTAGGCTTTTCCTCGCTTCTGATTCTGACGAGATTGTTTCATGCTGCCTTGTACTAAAGAACTGACACAGTTGTAATCTTAAAATGTTGTGTTTATAGTAGTTGTATCTATACTTGCCATATAAGATTACAGTGTTTACTGTTTGTGGAGATTTTGGTATGTTGTATTCTTTTTGGGTTGAAACAAGTTAAGGGAATATTAGTTGGGGGAAGTGGTGGCATGGTGGTATTGTCACTAGACTAGCAATCCAGAGACCCAGGGTAATGCTGTGGATTCATATCCCACCATATTGTAGAAGGACATGAGAGCCATGAGGCATAATGAAGCTTCATTGCAATGATATGTTATCAAAAAAGTTTTTTTACTGGAACAGAGTAGGTTAAGAAGAAAGTCTATTTCAGGGTTACAAAATTGACATATTTTGAAAGGATAATTATTAATGTGCTGTAACAATTCTGTGATTCTCTTGGAAGGTTGTTTGTGAACGGTAAGTAACAATGGGGGTGGCAGAGAGACTCAAGATTATCACTGAAAGAAATTAAGGGGGAAATTAGGAGCTTTTGACACTGTTATTAGAACATGGAATGATTTAATTTTATGTAGCTGTTCGCACACAGACTAAAACATTTTTGGCAAGATAATTGAAGAAGTATTTGGAAAGGAAGTATATCAAAGGATATGGTGAAAGGGAAGAGAAATGAAGACAGCTCCAGTTGAAGAACAGGCATATGATATGAAATATCTTTGTAAATTCAGTAGTTCTGTCAACACAGCATATTAGTTTGTTTCCATTCTGGTACCTTTCTCGCAAGAAGTTTGACCTTGTGATATTACTTACACATTGTCTATTGCCAACACCTGCATTATCTGTTTAGTCCACTCATCTAAGTCGGAAGATAGTTGCTTTTTACAAGTGTAATTCAGTTCTGTATATTGTGCAAAATAGCAGCTGGTTTAGAAATGTTTTGACATGTTCAGAACTTTTCTCATTGTTTTTGGTTATGTGTTTACTGGCATAAAATTACTGGACTTTCATTATATACTGAGTTTTTGCTGATATTATTTAATGTCTGGACAATATATGCCACATCATTGCACAATGTGAGGATGAACTATTATGCTATTTAGTGACCTCTATTGAATTAAACGAATCCTTCTCCCACTTTGCTATTTCTTTAAATGGTTCATTTATTTGGGTTGTGCTTATCAGCACAAAGCAAAAAAAAACATAAATTTTTCACCCATAGGGTGGTGGGAATCTGGAACTCACTGCCTGAAAGGGTGGTAGAGACAGAAACCCTCATAACATTTAAGAAGTATTTGTATGTGCACTTGCGATGCCATGGCATACAAGGCTAGGGGCCTAGTGCTGGAAAATGGGATTAGAATAGTTAGGTACTTGTTTGGCCGGTGCAGACTCGATGGGCCGAAGGGCCTTTTTCTGTGCTGTAGAGCTCTATGGCCATGACAATAGTGAAATTTGAATTCAGTAAAAATCTGGAATTAGAACCATAGAACCATAGAAAAGTTACAGAACAGAAGGAGGCCATTCAGCCCATCTTGTCCATGCCAGCCCGAGGACACCCAGGTTCCCTTTCTAATCCCACCTTCCTGCACCCGGCCCATAGCCCTGCAGCTTACAGCATTTTAGGTGCAGATCCAGCTACTTTTTAAAAGAGTTTAAAGTTTTTGCCTCTACCACCAACTTGGACAGCGAATTCCAGACACCCACTACCCTCCGCGTAAAAAAGTTCTTCCTCATGTCCCCCCTACACCTTCTGCCACTTATCTTGAATCTATGTCCTCTGGTTCTAGAATTCTCCATCAAGGGAAACAATTTTACCCTGTCCATTCTATCTATTTCCCTCATAATTTTGTACACCTCAATCAAGTCACCTCTCAGCCTTCTTTGTTCTAAGGAGAATAACCCCAGCCTATCCAATCTCTCCTTGTAGCTACACTTTTCTAACCCTGGCAACATTCTTGTAAACCTCCACTGCACTCTCTCCAGAGCTATTACGTCCTTCCTGTTATGTGGTGACCAGAACTGCACACAATACTCCAGTTGTGGCCTCACCAGTGTTTTATACAATTCCAACATTATATCCTTACTTTTATATTCTATACCTCTGCCAATGAAGGAGAGCATTCCATATGCCGCCTTGTCGACTTGAACTGCTGCCTTCAGGGACCTGTGTACTTGTATTCCAAGATCTCTCACTTCATCTACCCCTCTTAGTATATTCCCATTTATTGTGTAATCCCTGTAACTGTTTGACTTCCCTAAATGTATGACCTCACACTTCTCTATGTTAAAATCCATCTGCCACTTTACCGCCCACTCCACCAACCCATCTATATTGTTTTGGAGATTATGGCTAACCTCTACACTATCCACTACTTGGCCAATCTTTGTGTCATCTGCAAATTTCCCAATCGTGCCCCCAACGTTCACGTCCAAATCGTTAATATATAACACAAACAGCAAGGGTCCCAACACTGAGCCTTGTGGAACACCACTTGAGACAACTTTCCATTCGCAAGGACATCCATCGACCATTAGCCTTTGTTTCCTGTTACAAAGCCAACCTTTTATCCAGTTTGCCACATTACCCTGAATCCCATGGGCTTTTACTTTCCTGACCAATTAAAAGCCTAATGATGACCGTGAAACCATTGTCGATTGTCATGAAAACCCATCTGGTTCAGAAAGGAAAGGAATGCCTTCTAGGGAAGGAAATCTGCCGCTCTACCTGGCATGACTTGCATGTGACTTCAGGTCCATAGCAATGTGGTTGATTCTCAAATGCTGTCTGAAATGGCCTAGCAAGCCACTCTGTTGTATCAAACCACTAAAAAGTATAAAAGGAATGAACTTGGACAGATCACCCGGCATTGACCTACGCACTGGAAATGACAACAGCAAACTCAGCCCTGTCGATCCTGCAAAGTCCTCCTTACTAACATCTAGTGCCAAAATTGGGAGAGCTGTCTCACAGACTAGTCAAGAAACAGCCTGACATAGTCATACTCACGAAATCAAAGCTTACAGATAATGCTCGGACACCACCATCACCATCCCTGGATATATCTTGCCCCATCGGCTGGACAGAACCAGTAGAGGTGGCGGCACACCACCTCCCAGGAGTTGCCCTGGGAGTCCATACTTGACCTTACCCTCACCAACCTGCCTGCTGCAGATGCATCTGTCCATGACAATATCAGTAGGAGTGACCACTGCACAATCCTTTTTGGAGATGAAGTCTTGTCTTCACGTTGAGGATAGTATCCATTGTGTTGTGTGACACTACCACCGTGCTAAATGGGATAGATTTCAAACAGATCTAGCAACACAGGACTGGGCAACCATGAGATGCTGTGGGTCATCAGCAGCAGAATTGTACTAAACCAGAATCTGTAACCTCATGGCCTGGCATATCCTCCACTCTACCATTGCCGCCAAGCCAAGGGATCAACCCTTGTTCAATGAAGAGTGCAGGAGGGCATCCCAGGAGCAGCACCAGCCATACCTAAAAGTGAGGTGTCAACCTGGTGAAACTATAACACAGGACTACTTGAGTGCCAAACAGTATAAGCAGCAAGCGTTAGACAGAGCTAAGTGATTCCACAACCAATAGGTCAGATCTAAGCTCTGCCATATCCAGCCATGAATGGTGATGGACAATTAAACAACTCACTGGAGGAGGAGGCTCCACAAATATCCCTATGCTGAACGATGGAGGAGCCCAGCATATCAGTGCAAAAGATAAGGCTGAAGCATTTGCAATAATCTTCAGCCAGAAGTGCCAAGTGGAGGATCCATCTCGGCCTTCTCCGGAGGTCCCCAGCATCACAGATGCCAGTCTTCAGCCAATTCGATTCACTCTCCACATGATATCAAGAAACTGCTGAAGGCACTGGTAGTGCAAAGGCTATGGGCCCTGACAACATTCCGGCAATAGTACTGAAAACTTGTGGTCCAGAACTTGCCGTGCCCCTAACCAAGCTATTCCAGTACAGCTACAACACTGGCATCTACCCGACAATGTGGAAAACTGCCCAGGTATATCCTGTAGACAAAAAGCAGGACAAATCCAACCCGATCAGTTACCACCTCATCAGTCTACTCTCAATTATCAATAAAGTGCTGGAGAGGGTCATCAACAGTGCTATCAAGTGGCACTTGCTTAGCAATAACCTGCTCAATGACACTCAGTTTGTATTCTGCCAGGTTCACTCAGCTCCTGACCTCATTACAGCCTTGGTTCAAGCATGGACAAAAGGGGCAATTAGGGATGGGCAATAAATGCTGGCCTAGCCAGCATTGCCCACATCCCATGAATGAATTTTAAAAAAGCTCAGACTGTACTTCTAGTTTTAAATATTAAGGTCTTGACCATAATGCATAGTAGTATGACAATGTTTTCCTTGCTCCCACTTTGTTTAATTACTGCATTTGGCAATTGGCTGCTGCGTTTCCTATATTGCAACAATGACTGCAAATATTCCTTGTTTGGTCATACAGAACTTGAGTATTGCTGAAAAAGAGACTTTTTTAATCAAAGCTTTTCAACTTGCACACATCAGGACAATTTAGAAGAATATCAATGTGAGGGAAACCAACAGATTTATACTGTATGAGAAGAGAGTGCTGATTGATTGGCAAGTGGACTCTGATTGGTAGAGACTTTGTCATAGAGAGTGCACCAGTTGATGGTAACTGACAGTTAACTGCCAAGTGCTGTCCAATCGCGGAATTGCAGTAGACATTTTGTTTTGGGTTTTGCAAGTGCAGACTGGTTGAGTATGGCCTGTACTCTGCCTATTATGAACAACTGAAAGGACATGCTGTTTGATTCAATCAGCCAAACATTGGAACATATGGCCTATGTACCTGACATCACACCGGCATTGAAATTCATAGACAATTTTGCTCAATTTTGAGGTAGGTACAACTTCTTTCTGGGCGGTCAGCCGCATCCTGTTAGTGGAAAATATTACTCGCGTAGCCACTACATAGTAGCAACACGAAATGGCTTGCTTGACCTGTTCAAATTTTTTTAGATACTTTGCCTTTCCAGGGTAATTTGAGATAGACCAGGCAGCTTTCAGGTCTGAAAGTGGTGCCCTTTGGCCCATTTGCACAATGTGTGGAGAAGTCACTCAGAAGCCTGATTTAAGCACTTTAAATGTCTTTTTATTCCACTATAACTGGTATTGGTGCAGCTTTCACAAAAGAGAGCAAAATAGCTTTAATTATGTACAGGAAGATTATTTAAATCCCTTCTGTTGTTTTAAACAATACTGCATTTGGAGATCAGGGAAGTGGAAGCAGGATCCAGGCAAGAAATATATTATTAGAAACATTTGCTTGTGAATTTTTAACCACACTATTAATTTTTTAGCAGCTTGCTTCAATGTTTAAGTTTGCTTTGTGTCTGAACAATCACAATACTAATGTAAAACAAGGTGTTGCTTGTTTTATTTTTGGAGTTGGGGAGGACATTCAGGATTGTTTTGGAAGGTGAACAGTAGAGTCCTTTTATAGTACCGACATTCTTTCTATATTGCACTTTAATGAACAAATAGGGAAGTTGAACTGAAGACTTCAAAAAAGCAATTTAATAATTTACCCCATGCAGAATCACAGTGTAGAAGAGGCCATTCGGCCCATCGAGTCTGCACTGACACGTGAGAAACACCTGACCTACCTACTCATTACATAATTTCTCATGCATGTTAATTTAAAACCTAAACTGACCTCAGTTGAGACTTGTGATCACAGCATTCTATAATTTCAATGAATAAGAGCCTGCTGGTTAAAAGAAAAATAAGTGTCTAGGCAGGTAAACTCAAGTGACTAATTTCAGTTTAGCATGTAACAGATGCCAGAGTGCATCTGAACCTCCATAAACTGAGTTTGATGTCTGCAAAATGTGTGCTGTACTCATATTCCTTTTGCATTGCCTGCTACAGGAAATATGCTCTACCACGCTTCGAGGAACTTATGATTTGTCAGAATTCTGACAAATTTTTATTTCGGCTTTTAGGGCCCTTGCTTAAATTTGTCAGTAATCTGAGCTTTTTAGATTGAAAGTTTACCTCCAGTATCCCCAACCCTCCTGATGGTATGTAATCCTTAGGAAAACACATTGGTACAAAGTTTAGGGTCCCTGATTGGGCAGAGGTTTGATTGGCATTTGTGCTTTTCAGAGCTTGCTGACATACGATATATGATCACAAATGGGAACAACCCCTTGGCATATAGGATGAATGTTCCTATTGGTACCTGGAGCAACAATGGGAGCGTTGAAGTGTCAACTGGAAGCAGAGTGGATGGGCTTTGCATGATTCTGCAGCAGTGCTTAACACTGCATTGCACCATCACCCAAATATTTATTTTGTGCACAGTGCTGTTTGATGGAGCCCTCCCTTGGTGTGATGAACCATATTGATTTGCTGTTTTGCCATCCTAGGCCCAACCTTCTTCAGCTGCTTCATCAATGACCTACCTCCCATCATAAGGTCAGAAGTGGGGATGTTTGCTGATTGCACAATGTTGAGCACCATTCGCGATGACTCATACTGAAGCAGCCTATGTCCAAATGCAGCAAGACCTGGACAATATCCAGACTTGAGCTGACAAGTGGCAAGTAACATTCGTGCCACATAAGTGCCAGGCAATGACCATCTCTAACAAGAGAGAATCTAACCATTGCCCCCTTGACATTCAGTGGCATTACCATCACTGAATACCCCACTATCAAAATTCTGGGGGTTACCATCGACCAGAAACTGAACCATATAAATACTGTGGCTACAAGAGCAGGTCAGAGACTAAGAATCTGCAATGAGTAACTCACCTCCTGATTCCCCAAAGCCTGTCCACCATCTACAAGGACCAAGTTAGGAGTGTGATGGAATACTCTCCATTGCCTGTATGCATGCAGCTCCAACAGCACTCAAGAAACTTGACACCATCCAGGACAAAGCAGCCCGCTTCACTGACAACCCACCCACAAACATTCACTCCCTCTGCCACTGACGACAGTAGCAGCAGTGTGTGTACCATCTACAAGATGCACTGAAGGAATTCGCCAAGGCTCCCTAGACAGCACCTTCCAAACCCAGGACCGCTACCACCTAGAAGGACAAGGGCAGCAGACACATGGGAACACCACCACCCGCAAGTTCCCCTCCAAGCCACCCACCATCCTGACTTGGAAGTATATCGCCATTCCTTCAATGTCGCTGAGTCAAAATCCTGGAACTGCCTCCTGCTCCCCATCCCACCCAACAGCACTGTGGGTGTACCTACACCAGATGGACTGCAACAGCTCAAGAAGGCAACTCACCACCACCTTCTCGAGGGCAATTCAAATGGGCAATAAATGCTGGCCTAGCCAGCGATGCCCACATTCCACGAATGAATAAAAAAAGTTAATCTGAGCTGACTCTTTCTGTCCCTGAAGGGTGAGATTTTGATTTTAACAGTGAGGCCTGTTTGAATATTGTACCCACAATGTTTATACAATTGGATTGTGACTCTATTTGATTTTCACACTCTTAATTAATATAATTGTTTGCATCAGCAGTTAAACCCATTTTGGTAGCCTGAGGAAGTTGTGAAACATCCTGCTGTATGGTAGCTCTGACCAGATAATGATGATGTGATGTATGCGGCATAGTCGACGAAGGAGGAAAAACGCAGCAAGAGACTGGATTGCAAAAACAGGAAATAGGATGGCACAAGATGAAGAATTGTAACAGTTCAGAAACTGCCCTGAGCATTACTGTCAGCTGTTTGGGTAAAGGTTGGGACTTAAACCTTGTAAATTGTTCAGTATACCTATCCAAGCATTAGGTGCATTTGTTTTGAAAAGAAAAGTGGACACCATTGACTATTTTGAGCAGCAAAATAAAATAAAAACATGGTTAAAGGTGCACCATGCTATAACAATGGCCGGGGCAAGCAAATTCAGCACTGAGCAGTAATCACACTTGGGATCTTCCCCATCTATATGGCTCAACTACCCAATGGTTCACCTTGTTCAGCCACTGGGAAAACCCAAGCTCTGCATGAATGTTAATGTGTTTTGAGTGGGCATATTATGTGCTTTGATGGTCATGTGCATTTGTAAGAATTGTAATCGTTTATATCATTTGCAAAGACATAAACATAGTATCCATAAACCTAACACACTTCAATGTAAGTTGAAAACGTTACATTTTTGTTGGAGGTGGTGGTGGCATAATGGTAATGTTACTGGTAATGTAACCCAGAGCCCCAAGGTTCAACTCCCACCACAGCAGCTGGTGCAGTTTAAATTCAGTTAATACATCTGGAATTAAAAAGTAATGATGAAACCATTATTAGAGATGGGCAACAAGAATGCTGGCCATGTCCCATGAAAAGAATAAATTAAAAAAACTCATGGACAGCTGTGGAAGATTTGATGATTTCAAGTGTTTTTTTAATATAAAATGATGTACTGTATAGAAAAGAAGTGGCAGCAAGCTGTGCTGCTGCAGGGTAAGCAGGATAATTCCTTTTCTTGTGTCTTTGGGGGTATGACACTGATCTTGGACTCTTCCCACAGAAAAAGCAGGAAGTAGTTGAAGCAAATTGCCTCTGAAATGTGCTCTCCCTTATGCCGACCTTAAAGCAAATTTAGCCAGGCATGGAGAGTTTGCCTGTCTTTATGGCTTATGATTGATGTGGGGAGAGCAAAGGAGGACAAGACATTGCTTGGAGTTTTGGAAATTAAATTTTAAAGAGACAGAAACACATACTAAAAAAACACCTAAGTGACATCAGTGGCAGTCTATCAAAGTATTCATGGTTTGAATGGCCCACTTCTGTGACATAGTTTTTCTCTGAAAAAACAGTATCTGTTCTTCTAAATTCCACTTCAAATAAGGGGAGAAAAATAATTTTGCACATTGTTTAGATTTTAAGCAGGTAGAGATGGCACCTATACGAAAGCAGTACCCTGGTGCTCACATCTACAAACTGACAGCCCAGCTAACATTTTCCACTTGTGTGGTTCCTTGCCTCTGGCCTACTTCTGCACAAAAACCAGAACTAGTGCACATCATTTAAAAATAAGGGATCTCCCATTCAAGACTGAGACGAGGAGAAATTTTTTCCCTGAGGGTCATTAGTCTTTGGAACTCTGTTCCTCAGAATGCGGTGGAAGCAGAGCCTTTGAATATTTTTAAGGTATAGGTAGATAGATACTTACTAACAAGGGAGCCAAAAAATATCGGGGGTAGGCAGAATGTGGAATTGAAGCCACAATCAGATCAGCCATGACTGGATTGAATGGCAGAGCAGGCTCGAGGGATTGAATGGCCTACCCCTGCTCCTGATTCATATGTTTGCATGAAAACCTTAAAACAAAAAGGGTAGCCATCTCCACTACACTGTTGGCAGCAAAATGTATTTGTGTGTTTCTGTAGAAGATGAGCAAAACTTTCCCCATTTTCCTCTTGGCAATAACTGTGGCCAATGCAATTTTTCCATGTCTGCTTTTCTGATGGAAGGGGTGGGTCAGTGTTGCACTGGGATTTGACAACTCCAGTTGTGTAGCAACTAATTGGCGGATATGTGACCACAAACAACTTGGACTTTTAGACTCGCTTTTAAATCTTCCTACTAATAATGGTCTGGGATCAAGATGTACGGAATTACAGACATAAATTAATGTTCTTGCTCTGCATTGCAGCACCAACCATTAAGTTGCAGCATCCAATAGTAGCTCAGCAGTAATGTAAAATGAGCTTCCATATAACAAGCTGAAGGATCCTGCTGACAGTTATCAGTCCTTGCCTGTTCCTGTATTTCCTCAAATCTCCAGTTTAAAAACGGCAGCAAACAGTTGGATAGTTATGTTCTGTCATATTGTTTTAAAGCTGGGTTTTAACACTTATCCTTTTTGTTTGGATAGATTGCATTCCAGTGTTCATCGAAAATTGAGATCTAGATATTTGTCATGCAAGCAGGAATTCTTTTAAACTGAAATAGCTAAATATTGATTAATTTTGGGACTATAATGAAGAACCAGTAACTCTAGATTCATTGTACCTAACTTGGCCTCAATGCTTTTGCTGACAATTTTAAGTTGGCAAGTATGCTATTGACTTGCAGAAAAAAGCACCCTGTTTCATACTACCTGCATGCGAATGTTATTTCTTCAATGTTGACCACGCCAGTACAATTGGAAGTTATGGTTTTCAAAACTTGCTAAGTTTTCTCAGTTTGATTTGCTATACAGTACATGTTCATTAGAAAGATGTGGTTTGCCACTGTGGTGGCTAAGTGAGCAGATGCACTGACCTTGTGTTATATGTGCTATATAAACAAAGTCTCTAGACTTGAGCTCCCCTGGTCTGTTGCTGAGTTAGATGACTGGACTACATTTGCTATCAGTGGTTTGGGTTGGGGAGGGGAGAAATCAGCATGGGTGGTTACTATCTTGTTACCCTAACTGGAAAATGGAGCCCTGGATAAGGACAGGAATGGGCAGTATTGTGATGCATCTCCAGGTCGAATGGTTTGCAGACACTCACTTTCTAAGTTTTCTGTTCCATTTTGGAGCCATTAGCATGTCAAGTACTTTTAAAATCTGTTTTGCTACCATGTACATCTCCAAGAAAACAAGCTTTGCTGTAGTGCAGTACTACTTACACAGATGGCATATGTCCTTCTCAAACATTTTACACTTTCAAGTTTGCAGATTTTAGGGAAGCATCAACACTAGCTTAAGTGAATAAACAACTTGTTCCGTGTTCTTGTTCCAGTTGCACTCTGCCACTTTTTCACTCCCCTTTTTAGCCTTTTACCTGCCACATCAGCTTATTTAGCTTCTCTTTTTTTTTACTTCACTTTTATATATATTATATATTTTTGTCTATTTGTGTCACTCAAAGTACAGCTTGTTACTGCCTTTTTTTTTTACCTCTGATCTTCAGCAGACTTGCTTCATGTGCTTCTGTGACTGTATTCATCTTCCCAGCTTCAGGACATTGACCAAACTGAGGGATTGGGGGTTGATTCCTCAGTGAAAGGATGTAAGGGAGCAATTTTAGGAAACAAGGACATTGTAGCAATTGAAGGGGCCCTGTTAAAGGTGAACATTTGGCCCATCATGCCTGTCCCTTAGTAGAGTATCCAATTAATCCCCCTCCCCTGCTTTTTCCTCATTTGTAATTTTTCTTACTTCAAGTATTTATCCAATTCTATTCTAAATGTTACTACTGAATCTGCTTCCACCGCCCTTTCACACATTCCAGAATATCATAACCTGCTGTGTTTTTTTTTAAAGTTCCCCTGTCACCTCTGCTTCTTTCGGCAAACAACCAAAATCTGTGTTCTCCGGGTACTAACCCTCCTGCCACTGGAAACATTTCTCTGTTCCAAGACATCATGTTCAAAATCCAAGATAAGAAGTAAGCTCTCTCATCACACAAGATTCTTAATGGGTAACTTAAATAGCCAAAAAGTCTGACCTCCAATTCTCATTGCAAATTTTCAGTTTTTTGCTCCTTGCACTCACACAGCTGCATTCAACATAAGCTTCAGAAATAGTATCGCACTTTGCTCTTGTGCATACTGGTGGCGAATCATTGCTGAACTATTTTATGTGCGGGTCCTAGGTCTATGTTCAACAGGAAGGTAATTGCTGAGTGAACCGTCAAGTATCATTTTATGTATAAATGGTTTCTGTTTTTGAGTTCATTCAACCATTTGAGGTAAAAATGTTTATCAAAAACATTACTATTTAGCCAACTGTCAAAATGTCCAGCTGATGAAAGAAATGATATTGTTGTAATGAAACAGATATGCAAATATGTCAATAATCCATGACAGCTAGAACAGGTCTGAGGTGCATGTGTTAACATAAAAAGAGTATCCCATTTTGATCCAGGTTACAAATGGCTGAATCGTTCTGGTGGCTATCTGATGTGGTGATTCATGTCATTGTCTGACTCTCCTCCGTTATTCTCACCCTTCCTTTTAGAAGTGATTTTCTGGATCTCTGCATCTGGAGAGTTATTACTTCACTTTTGGGGCTTGAACTCATTCAGTATATGACAATCTTGTGACAGAGAAACTTTTATAACGGATGGGCGGGCTTTTATGGGAGAACATAATGTACTGGCTAGATTTTTATTTAGTTACAATATGGTAAAATTTAATTAGCTCATTGTAACAGGCTGTATGGACAGAATCTTTTGGGTCTTTGCAGTGCCAAGAAAATGTACAGATGTTGTGAAATAGTGACCTGAAATGTTATGCGTTCAGTCATATGATGGAAGTACATTCAAAGTTTCAAAGTGGGCGTAGAGTTGTACTGATGTCTTTGATTTGATGGCTGCCTGACTGATGACAACATCCCTAAATGGAAACATCACAGAAAAAAAATAGACCATTGTGTCGTTAAAGTTTGAATCACAGAATGGAGACAACATCAAAAGGATTTCAATATAGATACAATGTGATAGGAAGATATTGCAAGAAAAGACTAATGCAATAAATAGAACAACAGGTTAAAAATGTAAGAAAATCTGAATGTTGGCTGTTAGTGGAAGGTACAATGATATTTGTCTATTGACTTAACTATAATTGGCCTGGCAATGGCTCATTTTAAAAATTCTCATCTTTTTGTGCACATTTTCCCACTCCCTATCTCTCTAATCTCCACAAGCCCAACAATCCTCTAAGATCTCTGCATTCCTCCAATTTGGGCCTTGCGTGCTTCCCCGATTTTAATTGTTCCACCGTTGGTGCCGGTGCCTTCAACTGTCTAGACCCTAAATTCTGGAATTCCCTTCCTGAACCTTGCTGCCTCACTTTTCTCCTTTTAAGATGTTTCTTAATGGTCGCCTATCCTAATAACTCCTTAGGTGGCACGGTGTCAAGTTTTATTTGATAATGCTCCTGTGAAGCGCCTTGGGTTGGAGCATTTTACTATGTTGAAGGAGGTATTTGCATGCAAATGTTGTTATTGTCTTTAGTACTAACAGTAGATTGGTTTTCATACAGGCAGCCCTTAAGACAAAGTTTCACTATAACTTTCGTGACTTGCAAAAGAAGCATTTGGAATATTCCATAAAGTAATGGAATCAGTGCCGACATAAAGACTGAACAGCCATGGCAATGTTTTGCTAGAATGACAACTCAATCCTTTTTTATTTACTTCCCAAAAGTAAAATTAGCTTGGGGGGAACATAAAACAAAATAAATCATGAGTTCAGAAGAGCCCCTTTCTGCTAACAGATTGCTGTGAAACGAAGCTGGCATAACTAGCCATCTGTTATGGACGGGCAGACAGGACTACATATTTGGCAGACTGCAAGTCGAAGGGGAGGTCAGCCAAGAGTCTTGCAGTAAGATTGAGCTTTAAACACTCAAATAACCTTGGATAAGCTTTGAAACACATCTGGTGAAGGGAGGTTTCTTGTGTCTCCCTCTTTTATTTGACGCAAGCTGGTCTAGCACTCAGAGGACCAAATGTAAACCTACATAAAATTTCTTAACAGGGTTATTTATTTCCCCCTTTGTGTCAAGATTAATTTATACATAACCAGCCAATCATTCTCAAAACTAATTTAAAGGGCATTTCAGCACATGATATGTTCATATGCAATAGTAATATTTTCTGCTGAGATCTTATAATTCTAACATAAACAAATAAAAAGGGCTGAGGTTTCAGCCCACCCAACTTGGTTCTTCCAGCAAACTGCACAAACACAGATTCTACCAACTCCAGCCAAACTTGTATTTAATAGTTCATGGACATTACACTTTTTTGTTTTAAAATGCCATACCCAGTGTCATGGCCACTTTTGACCATCTTCGTGATTTAAGTATTGTTGTCTTGCCTATTCTGCATTCAATCATAACCTATTTAAGCAGAATGGGAAACTAAGTCAACATGTAGTACCATCCCTGTGAAGCTTCAATTGTCGTTTCAAGTTATGTTTCACATTTCCATCAGGTACCTGTCTAAACTATCTGAAATGAAGGATGGGATAGCGGTAGTGTCACTGGACTGGTATTCCAGAGACCCAGGGAATAGAGTAGAGACCCAGCACGGCATTTGAATTCTATAAAAATCTGGAATTAAAAGTCTGATGATGATGACTGTGAAACAATTGTAAAAGCCCACCTGGTTCACTAATGTCCTTTAGGGAAGGAAATCTGCTGCCCTTACCTGGTCTTACCACAAAAATGCGTTTGACTCGTAAATGCCCTCTGAACATGGGCAATTAGGAAGGGCAATAAATACTGGCCCAGCCAGTGATACCCGCATCCCATGAACGAATAAAAAAAATTGAGAGCCAGTTCTATTTGTGTGTGGACCTATTATCATCTAAAGTCACATGGATGGAAAATAAAGCAGGGTATTCACTCTATGCGATAGAGCAAAAATAGCATATAAATATTTTTAATAGATTAACAATAACACTCTTGCAGGATATTTGAGTCCTCTAGTATCTTTCCTGTGTTTAATGGGTTTGTATGCAAATATGTTTTACATGTTTTTCCTTTTGGTATTTTTTCAATATTGAATTCAGGGATATCAGCCTGTGAAATGGGACACTTGTCTGCTTTTGTTGCCCGGTGTCAAGACCGAATGTTTCTCTCCACAGATGCTGTTAGACCTGCTGAGTTTTTCCAGCATTTTCTGTTTTTGTTTCAGATTTCCAGCATCCGCAGTATTTTGCTTTTATCTGAATGTTTTGAAGTCAGATACATAGTAAAACTCCCTAATCGCAGATATGTATCATTTTCTGTGCCAGTATGACATTCCTTTTGCCATTCTAACAGACTGTCTAAGCCAGGCTACAATTGAGTGTTCGTTGGTGCTGAATTATGGGCTTTTTGTATGGGGACTAAAACTAGATGAGGCTACCCCAAATTTGTTTCAGTTCGGGTCCTGGGCAGCAGATAAATGGGAACACCACCACCTGGAAGTTCCCCTCCAAGTCACTCACCATCCTGACTTGGAAATGTATCGCCGTTCCATCACTGTCGCTGGGCCAAAATCCTGGAACTCCCTCCCTAACAGCACTGTGTGTCCCCTTACACCACATGGACTGTAGTGGTTCAAGAAGGCAGCTCGCCACCACCTTCTCAAGGGCAACTAGGGATGGGCAATAAATGCTGGCCCAGCCAGCGAGGCTCACATCCCATGGATGAATAAAAAAAACACTGTGGATGTTGAAATATAAACAAAATGCTGAAAAACTCAACAGGTTAGGTGCCATTTGTGGAAATATAGTTTGATGGTGCTTTCCATTAACTGTTTCTGAGATGGCGTTGCCATGGGTGCGTCAACACAGCCAATGATAAACTAGCTAATTACACCAATAATTACTGAGCTGTAATCAGTGAACTCTAGTGGGAGAGACTGATGGGGGCCATTCATCCCTTACAGGGAGTGACTTTCATTGGGGAGGAGGAAATAGTCACCTCAGACCTTGTTTTGTGCACTTTCCAAGAACCAGCTCATTATTTGTCCGGCCATTTGACTGGGCGATGCTTTATAGATCCAGGGAGTTAGCACTTAGGAAATATCCACTTTAAAGAAAATGGGAGAATTAACCACTGTTTAATCTTACACTTCAAAACTGCTTGTCCCCACAATATTGCTAGCAGATCATTAATTACAGAAGAAGCAACTTGTTATCATAAAGAGGGATAAATCCACTGAAATTGTTTTAAAATTTTGGCTGTATCCTTTTGCTCTGCTGCAAAATCACAGAATTGTTACATGAAGTGGTTAATGGCTTTGGAAATTTAGATTAAAGCTAATTAATTGGTTTCATCTTTAGCAGTTACATTTTTTTTATTCTTTCATGAGATGTGGGCGTTGCTGGCTAGGCCAGCATTTATTGCTCATGCCTAATTTCCTTTGGAGCATGATGGTGAGCTGCCTTCTTGAACTGTTGCAGTCCATGGTGTAAGTGCATCCACCGTGCTGTTTAGGAAGGGAGTTCCAGGATTTTGACCTAGCAACAGTGAGGGAATGGTGATATATTTCCAAGTCAGGATGGTGTGTGGCTTGGAGGGGACCTTGCAGGTGGTGGTGTTCCTATGCATCTGCTGCCTTGGCCTGCTAGATGTTAGAGGTCGCAGGTTTGAAAGGTGCTGTCAAAGGAGCCTTGGTGAGTTGCTGCATTGCATCCTGTAGATGGTAGATGCTTCTGCCACTGTGTGTCAGTGATGGAGGGAGTGAATGTTTAAGGAGGTGGATGGGTGACAATCACGCAGGCTGATTTGTGCTGGATTATGTTAAGCTTCTGGAGTGTTGTTAGAGCCGCACTCATCCAAGCAAGTGGAGTGTATTCAATCACACTCCTGGCTTGTGTCTTGTTGTTGGTGGACAGGCTTTGGGGAGTCAGGAGGTGAGTTGCTCGCCACAGAATTCCCAGCTTCTGACCTGTTCTTGTAGCCAGAGTATTTATATGGCTGGTCCAGTGCAATTTCTGGTCAATGGTAACCCCGAGGATGTTGATAGTGTAATTAGATATAATTAGTGACCTTTTTATGTAACTATTTTCTGGAACATTTTGTAACAGGTTTATTATGGGGATGGCTATAAACACCATTACAAGCGACTGTCTTGCACCTGTTTAATGTACACCAAGGGCAGTGTGTCCTTCACCTCAATTGAACATTCTTGTAGTGCCATTGGCTTTACTAAAGTAGAACAAGACTTTCATTCAGATTGTGTAGTTTTATGTAGTCAGCAATTTGCCTGACTCTTAACAAAAAAAATGAAAAGAACACTTAACAGCCTGTGTGCACACAATCCTGAACCTCAGATTATTTGTTTGCTTTGTAACTTGCTGCCATTGAATTAAGTCTGTAGTTAATGTAGAAGTATTTTTCTGGGAACTCTGTGAAGTGATTGTATTGTAACTCTAGTGTTCTTGGTACGTTCCAATCCACCCATGTGCCATAGGTAGAAATGCTTACTCTGGCATTTGAACCGATGGGAGAATTGATGACCTTAATGTAATGCCAGAAAAATGGTGTTGTGATGATCTTCCGCTTTAGCTGCAGCACTCAAAAGTGCACTTTGCATGATGTACAACACTAATTACAAATCTGACAATTAATTAAACATGGAATATACAATAAAGTGCTTTTGTTTATTCAACATTTCCTGTCTCATATATCAATACTGTTACTGGCAGTTCTGCTCTAAACTTTCCTGTCTTGTTCCTTTAAAGCTACAAATCTGCTTTCCTGATTCATCTCATTTATATTGAAATGGCAACTACATGCACTCTTTCATGCTCAACTTATTTTCCCAAGACTCCAAAACTGTGGACCTCCCTTACTTTGTACAAGGGGAAAAAATACTACGTCTTTTTAAAACCCAAGCTTGGTGTTACCTAATCACAGTGACTTCAGATACACCTCATATTTTGTCATTCATATCAAGCTTGCTGATATCCTGCACTATAACCCTAGGATCTTCACTTGGATTTCTCAATTAAAAAAAATTAAACAACATTGCTTCAAATTGGACTACTGGAAGAGTTAACACATTTAAAAATGGCTAGATCACATGAAGAGCATTACAGGTAAGTGATTTTGGTGTTATCATGGTGGTTGGAACACAAAGCAATCAGCATTCAAAAGAACCCAACAGCTACTGCCTATAAAAGTGTAAGCTGCCAAAGGTGCATTATGAATGTATTATAAAATATCCTTTGCAAATACAGCCTAAAAGTGTAAGTTACATATTCATTTTAGTGATTTCAAAACTGTCAAAAATGTAATGACAAAGCCACAACAAGGCTTGCATTGCAAGCAGAGAGCTTGGCTTTTAGTGTGATTGAGCTGGCTACTTTCCCGCACACCATTCCCTTGCTTGCTTGGTGCATCCCTTTCTCATGCACCCAGCTTGTGATCTTATTCTTTGTCATCAGTATTGGGATTCAGAGATGGGATGCCCCACTTGTGGATTTTGTTATCAAATTATTTTTGGAACACAAATTCGATCCAGTTGTTTTTTAAAAAATTGTTAGTATTAATTACATCATGCTGTATGAATTTGCAATCTTGTCTTGTTTTTGTTTAGTAGAATGACAGGTAGCAGTTGTTTCAGGTAACTGGAGGACCAATTATAAATAAATCAATCAAGGAGGTCTCCCAGTGGCAGAACGAGTGGTTGTCAGAGTCACAGGTTCCATGCCTAATGCTACGGCTGCGGGGATGAAAGGCTATAATCGCTTCCAAAAACAATCCTGTGGAGGGGTTTCTTGTCTACTTGATAGTCCAACTGGCTTCAGGCCTCTTTTTGGTTAGGACTTCAATGCAGACAACCAAGGATGCCTCCAGGTTAAGGTACCCATGCATTTTCCTACCTGTCTCAGCAGCACCCACCTCTTCCAGTGTGCCTGCCACCTAACATCACTGCAGGCTGATTAATTGGGCCTCCACTGTTGGAACCCGCCTGCCATCCTCATAGGTCAGCGATGACGAACCGCATCCTGGGAGGTTATGGAAGTTGAGGATTATGGGCCGGACAGGAAAATGGAGTTGAGGCCACAATCACATCAGCGATGATTCTATTGAATGGCGAAGCAGACGCGAGGGGCCTAATGACCTACTCCTGCTCACGCTCCCTAATTATTGTGTTCAAAGTCCACCTCCCATCCTTTCTCACCCTTTTCTCCCTTTGTTTAACTTTATTTCATTTCCAGTTCTCTAACCTCCCTCCTATCCTGTTCCCAATCTCCTTCATGCCCTCTCTGCACCAGGTGTTGATGTCATGCTGCCTCAGCTAGGAAGGGGAAAGAATCCGCCCAGATTAACCCTACTCCAACTAAATTAGTATCAGATGACCTTGTGAGATGGGCCTGTGTGTGAATGTCATCGGAACATAAGTAGATCATTTCACTCATTGAGTGTGCTCCATTTTGTAGCATGTAGCTCATTTGGCAACTTGATTGAAACATATAAGATCCTGAGGGGTCTTGTCAGGGTGGATGTGGAGAGGATGTTTCCTCGTGGGGGAGAATATAAAACTAGGGGTCACCTTTTAAAAGTAAGGGGTCGGCCATTTAAAACGGAGATGAGGCAAAATTTTTTCTGAGGGTTGTGAGTCTTTGGAACTCTCTTCCTGAAAAGGCTGTGGATTGAATATTTTTAAGGCAGAGGTGGATAGATTCTTGGTAAGCAAGGGGTGATAGGTTATCGGGGGTAGGTGGGATGCAGATTTGAGGTTGCTATCAGATCAGCCATGATCTTATTAAATGGCAGAGCTGGCTCGAAGGGCCGAATGGCCTACTCCTGCTCTTTGTTCAATTGTTCGTATTATCTTTTTATCACAGTTCGTTGCCCCTTCTCTGTGTCACTCAGAGTTTGGGTTTAGTGTTCACTGCCTCCATTCACATATGAAATATGGTCAGATGGTGAGGTTCCAAATGATTAATGGCACTTGGAATACCCAACATGAGCCAACATTTTCAGATGAAGGGGGGTTGGTAAAAAGGAAGATGTTTGCCTGGGGATTTAGGGATGGGAAACCTTCTTCAAGATTAACTTCGGCTTGTGAACCTGCAGCGACAGATTGGTGTTTGCACAATCTTAATGATCTTCTTTCATTCTAGGTGATCAGCCATGATGGAAGGCCCACGTGTTGCCGACTATTTTGTGGTGGCAGGCATGACTAACGCATCAAAGCCGCTTGAAGAGGAAATACAGTTTAATGACAGCTGCCACAAAATAGCTAAACCGAAAGCACCGATCACAGATTTGGCTATCATTGTGAAATCGTTGGGCGAGGAAGTTCCCCAAGGGTATACATGTGTGGAAACCACTCTCACTGGATTATCAGCTGATCTCAATAATGGAAGCTTGATGGGTCCTCAGATTTTGCTTTGCTACAAAAGGGGTAGAGATAAGCCACCTCTGACTGACCTAGGGTATGTAACTCCGAAAGCTCATATAAAGTAACACCAATCCAGGTTATGTACTGCAAAATAGTGTGTAACTTTCCTCACCATACAAGATTTTTATGTCCAATATCAGGTGCAGCTTGTCTAGCATATACTCCAGTAACCTGTTAAAAATATGTGCTTAAGTGTCGGTGCAGACTCGATGGGCTGAAGATCTGCACTGTGTGATTCTGTGATGATTTCATAACACCATTGCATAGAGTTGTTAATTGTTAGCATCTCTGTAGTTACATCATTATGTCACAGCCAGCCCTACACATGGGTGAAATGTTGGTTGCTTACATTCGCAGAATCACAGAATGGTTATGGCACAGAAGGAGGCCATTCAGCCTGTTGTGTATGTCAGCTCTCCATAGGTGCAATTTACCTAGTGCCATTCCCCTGTCCTCTCCCTGCACATTCTTCCTTTTCAGATAATACAATTCCCTCTTGATTGCCTCCACTGAACCTCCCTCCACCACTCTCAGGCAGTGCATTGCAGATCCTAACCACTTGCTACGAGAAAAACCTTTTCCTCGTGTCGTCATTGCCTCTTGCCACTTACCTTAAATCCGTGCCCTCTTACAGCCCATTTACAGAAAGGCACTGAATTCAGGAGAGCAGCAGTTGGTTTGTTCTCCCAAGACAGAAACAGTAGAAAAAAAGCAAACAAGAGTTTCAGCCAATGGGCAATGCTGCAGCCACACATTAAGAACAGGCTATTAAACTTGTACGGAAACTTTGTTGGAAAGATTAAACATGCTGGGACTCTTCTCTAGAAAAGAGTAGACAGAGGGTGACCTGACGAAGGCTTTAAGATTATGAAAGAGTTTGATAGGGTCAACATAGAGATGTTTCCACTTGCAAATGAGACCAGAACTAGATGCTTTAAATATAAGATGGACACGAATAAATATAATAGGAAGTTCAGGAGAAATTTCTTACCAGAGAGTGGTTAGAATGTGGAACTCACAGCACTGAGAGTAGTTGAGGTGAATCGTATAGATGTATTTGAGAGGAAGATGGATGCAGAAGAAAAGAATAGAAGGCTACATTGATGAGGTTAGATGAAGAAAGGTAGGAGGAGATTCAGGTGAAGCATAAACGCCAGCATGGACCCATTAAGCAGGATGCCCTGTTTTTGTGCTGTAAAAACTATGTAATAATTGTTCATGCAGGATAGCAGGATACTTTGTATTAACTTCGAGATTTGTTTAGAAAAAATATTTACACAATGTACTTTTGCAGTCTGACTGACAGAATAACGCTTGGAACATGAGGACCAGGTGGATGCCATTCAGCTCCACCATTCAGTTTGATCATGGCTGACTTGCACCTCAAATCCATTTGCCCACATAGCTTCATATCCCTTGGTACCCTCACCTAACAAAAATCTTATCTATCTCCATTTTGAAAACTCCAGTAAAATAGGAGATTTTCTTATATCTGAGAATTATTGACCTGCATATTATTTTCAGAGCAGTATCTTGCTAGGCTGTCTAGATAACTAGATTAAGCAATTGCATTAATCATAAGATACTTTGTCTTGGGCCTCATGATTGATCACGTTCCTATCGCAAGGTCAATTTCTTAAACTTCTGTTTTCAGAGAGTGGGGGTTCTATTTAGTTGAACGCAGCAAATGAAAAGGTCTGTAAATTATCCTCAGAGATACGTTTTGGTTGGCAAAATGGCAATAGTCTAAATATAACACTAAATTTAATCTGAAAAGATCGACCTGAATTTGGGTGACATTGTAAATGTGAAGCTGTGTACTAATGCTCTAGATGCGTTGTCTTTTTGTTCAAGGGAATAATTTGATTTCTGTAGCTTTTTAAACAGAGAAACTCAATATAAATTCAAATTGTAAGGAAAGATGTTTGGGAAGTATTTTGTTTAATGTTATCTTAAAGTCACAAACAAAAATATCTGTCACCAACCTTGCATCCATGATCATTACTTGCTGTTTCCTTGTCCAACATCAAGTCAGATGCGGGCCACAACTTTTCACATGCATCAGGAACTGGCTTGTCCTACTCTCATGGGCAGATGGCTCAGAGAATAATTGTGTGCCTGATAGCTGCACACGCATTTAACATTTCAAAGATACTAGGTTATTCGTGGTGCAGCTGATACATGAATACATCTAACGTTATCATTGCAAGGAATGGACTGCCCAGAAAATCTACAAACAATGGTAGATATTCCTAGACAATATTTCTGTATTGTGTATTTTACCACAAGGATACAATACAACTAACTGTAATCAACTTTAAGTTTCATTATATTTTAAGTTTCCTATTATAAGATGTAATGCAAAGATTATACGGTTTGAAGCAACATGGAGTTCTGCTTCAATCAGCACTTTTACGGTGGGGCTCTTCAGCATCTGTGACCAGTGATGCTCTGCTCCTGAAGGGCTCAGGTGCTGAAGGCGGACAAAGGATCATATGCCTTTAAAGTTTCATGGCTGCGTCTTTATGATATGACCCTGATCACAGAGCGCAAGAAAGCTGCCCTCAGCCAGACAAGAGTCAGACATTCTCAGAGGCCATGTGAAGATCTATGGAGTGTCCTCACTGCATGACGCCATAATCCACCTGCAATCGAGTGACCATTAGGGTCCCCACTGTGTCTTCATGACAGGAGCATTATCACAGAGGGCATGTGCGCTGCCATAAACCAGACTGGAGTCAAATAGATGTAATGTGAGGATCTGTGGTGTCTCCTCACTGCTCATTGTCATCACCCTCCACAAATCTAGCAGCAATTAGGGCCTCCTGAGCTCACCTGCCTCGTCTAGCCAGTGCGAGGGCCTCATCCCCATCATCATTGCCTTCGAGGGCCTTCTCATCCCTGTCGGCATCCTCCTCATCCGAGGAGGCCTCCAGCTCCTCCATGTCCTCCTCAGCCAGTTCCTCTCCCCGTTGCAGCGCCAGGTTGTAAACGGTGCAGCAGGCGACAACAATGCGTAACATCCTCTGTGGAGTATATTGCAGGGCTCCACCAGACCGGTCCAGGCACCGAAACCTCATTTTCAGCATCCTCATGGTTTGCTCCACCAAGTTTGCGAGTTGCAGCGTGAGCCTCATTATACCTTCGCTTTGCTACAGTCTGAGGCCGCCACACAGCAGTCATCGGCCACACCCTCTGTGAGTAGCCCTTGTCCCCGAGGAGCCATCCCTGCAGCTTCTGTGGACCCTGGAAGATTTGAGGGATCTGTGACCGACTGAGAATGTAGGACTTGTAAAGGACTTGTAAAGTAGAGTAATAGTGGGGTTTGTGTGTGTGTGTCTGTCTTGAATTAGAGACAGCTGGTCTGAAGGCTTTGTTGTAAGAAGAGAAGCTAGGTTTGAAATGCTAAATAGGTAAACTTGGGTGAAGTTTTAGAATGTGCGATATAAAGGGAACATTTGCATTTTTAAATAAACCACACTAGCTTGAAGTCAATAGAGGGGGTGAAATGTTTCACCCATCCAGGAAAAGTTAAAGAACAAAGAAAAGTACAGCACAGGGCGGAGAAATGGCAGATGGAGTTTAATCCGGACAAATGCAAGGTAATGCATTTTGGAAGGCCTAATACAGGTAGGAATTATATGGGAATCGTGTGTGGAGCCAGAAGAAATGGGAGAGATACTAATTGAGTACTTAGGGCCCTTCGGCCCTCCAAGCCTGCGCCGATCATATTGCCTGTCAAACTAAAACATTTTACACTTCCGGGGTCAGTATCCCTCTGTTCCCATCCTATTCATGTATTTGTCAAGCTGCCTCTTGAACACCACTATCGTACCTGCTTTCACTATCTCCTCTGACAGCGAATTCCAGGCACTCATTATCCTCTGCGTAAAAAACTTGCCCTGCACATCACCTCTAAAGTTTTCTCCTCTCACCTTAAATCTATGTCCCCTAGTAATTGACTCTTTCACCCTGGGAAAAAGCTTCTGACTATCTACTCTGTCCATGCCACTCATAATTTTGTAAACTTCTATCAAGTCGCCCCTCAATCTCCGTCGCTCTAGTGAGAACAATCCGAGTTTCTCCAACCTCTCCTCATAGCTAATAACCTCCAGACCAGGCAGCATCCTGGTAAACCTCCTCTGCACCCTCTCCAACGCCTCCATATCCTTCTGGTAATGTGGCGACCAGAATTGCATGCAATATTCCAAGTGTGGCCTAACATCCATCTTGCCAGCTCATGTCTGATCCCGTGCAACTTTACCTTCTATACAGCTGCAGCATGACTTCCCAGCTTTTATACTCAATACCCCTGCCGATGAGGGCAAGCATGCCATATGCCTTCCTGACTACCTTATCCACCTGCGTTGCCACTTTCAGTGGCCTGTGGACCTGTACGCCCAGATCCCTCTGCCCGTCGATGCACTTAAGGGTTCTGCCATTTACTGTATAATTCCTGCCTGTATTAGACCTTCCAAAATGCATTACCTCGCATTTGTCCGGATTAAACTCCATCTGCCATTTCTCCGCCCAATCTATATTTCTCCAACCGATCTATATCCCGTTGTATCCTTTGACAATCCTCTTCACTATCTGCAACTCCTCCAACCTTAGTGTCGTCAGCAAACTTACTAATTAGCCCAGTTACATTTTCCTCCAAATCATTTATGTATACTACAAACAGCAAAGGTCCCAGCACTGATCCCTGTGGAACACCAGCTCTCCATTCAGAAAAGCACCCTTCCACTGTTACCCTCTGTCTTCTATGACCAAGCAAATTCTATATCCATCTTGCCAGCTCACGTCTGATCCCGTGCGACTTTACCTTCTGTACCAGTCTGCCATGAGGGACCTTGTCAAAGGCCTTACTGAAATCCATGTATATAACATCCACTGCCCTTCCATCGTCGATCATCTTTGTCACTTTCTCGAAAAACTCGATCAAGTTAGTGAGACATGACCTCCCCTTCACAAAACCATGCTGCCTCTCACTAATACGCCCATTTGCTTCCAAATGGTAGTAAATCCTGTCACGAAGAATCTTCTCCAATAATTTCCCTACCACTGACGTAAGGCTCACTGGCCTGTAATTTCCTGGATTATCTCTGCTACCCTTCTTAAACAATGGAACAACATTGGCCATTCTCCAGTCCTCTGGGACCTCACCCGTAGCCAGTGAGGATACAAAGATTTCTGTCAAGGCCCCAGCAATCTCCTCCCTTGCCTCCCTTAGTACTCTGGGGTAGATCCCATCTGGCCCTGGGGACTTATCCACTTTAATATTCTTCAAGATGCCTAACACCTCTTTTTTGATCTCAACATGATCCAGGCTATCTACACACTCTTCCCTAGACAAATCGACCACTAAGTCCTTCTCTTTGGTGAATACTGATGAGAAGTATTCATTTAGTATCTCTCCCATTTCTTCTGGCTCCACACACAGATTCCCACCTCTGTCCCTGAGTGGGCCTACCCTTTCCCTGGCTACCCACTTGCTTTTTACATATGTACAAAAGGCCTTGGGATTTTCCTTAATCCTGGTTGCCAATGACGTTTCATGACCCCTTTTAGCCCTCCTGACTCCTTGCTTAAGTTTCATCCTACTTTCTTTATATTCTCCACGGGCTTCATCTGTTCCCAGCCTTCTAGCCCTTACGAATGCTTCCCTTTTCTTTTTGACTAATCTCACAATATCCTTCGTTATCCAAGGTTCCTGAAACTGGCCATGCTTATCCTTCATCCTAGCAGGAACATGCCAGTCCTGAATTCTTATCAGCTGACGTTTGAAAGCCCCCCACATGTCAGTTGTTGATTTGCCCTCAAACATCCGTCTCCAGTCTAGATTCCTCAGTTCCTGCCTAATATTGTTATAATTAGCCTTCTCCCAGTTAAGCACCTTAACCCGAGGACTCCTGTTATCCTTATCCACCAGTACCTTGAAACTTACTGAATTATGGTCACTTTTCCCGAAATGCTCCCTACTGAAACTTTGACCACCTGGCCGGGTTCATTCCCTAATATGTGTGTTTATTGTTAAGAAAAAGTGTTTATTTTTCCCAAAGATTACTGGTAAAATTGGTATTATGATAGATTTTTATTATTAGAGAGGTGAAGTCCAAAGACATAGTGAAACAATAGGAATTTGCATTCAAAGAGGAAAATATGTATAAAGGAGAGAAGGCTTAGTGCAAGGGAAGGCATTCCAAGATCTAACAAGTGTGAAAAGCCTCCAGCCTCTGTGCCCAAACTGTTGTCTGCAGCAGAAAACTCAGTTTGAATTTGACTATTCAAGGTATTGTGTTACTTTGCCTGGGACTTTTAAAATCTATGTGTTTTTACAGCTGCCTTAATGGAGGTGTAACTGGGAGTTAGATTAGTTAGTGGAGCTAGGCCTTATCGTAGTAGTAATTTGTAGACCTATGTATGTGCTTAACATTGTTTCTTTTATTAATGAATGTTTAATTTAGTTTTGTAAAACCCTCTAAGCCTCACTGGCCTTTATACAGAATTGAAAGCCCACAGTTCAAGATAAGTACAAATTGCAAATAGCTGTGGCAGCTGCTTCAAGTTTCCCTCTGGGATTTGAGCAGCTTAGCATTTACCATCTGCTGTGCCATAAGACCCGCCAGTTCCCTAGACATGCACATTCGGCGACACTGGTTCTCTGTCATCTGCAGGAATGAAAGGCGCCGACCAGCGACAGCTTGCTGTGGCTCTTTGGCAACGTGTGTGGGAGCCTTAGCTGTCCCTTCTTCCAGAGGGTGCTGCTCCTCTCTCTGCGCAGCCAGGCACCTCAGTCGCTCTCTTCTCCGTCGTATTTGCTCTCTGTAAGCCACAAGGCATACAGCTAGGTCACCAGGCTCCATGATCCTGATGTTGTACTCCTGCAGGATGAAAGAAAGAGACGCGTGGGTTAGCATGGGTATAGGAAGACCTTGTCTTGGCTAAGTCTGAAGGTACCTTAATGCTTCGTGGAGAGTGCTGGTCACTACTTGGATGGCCAGAGATTAGTGCGCTGCATGGCTGCCCGAAACCCACCCACCTCCACCACACTCCACCCGACCGATTGGCGGCAGCTTTGCCCATTGGACTGCATGCTGTGCTCTCAGCTCAGGGGCATGCATTCTCCTAACCTGCGCTGCAAGGCTGCACGTATTAGCTTGGACCATGGGGGAAACTTATCCGAACTGGGATGATGACATTGCAAGGGGCTGTGAGCACTTCCACCAGTGACTGCTCCATGGCCAGCTTTAACAAGGAGATTGTACAACATGTCCAGTCGTCCAGTGGTTCTGCAGTCCTCTAAAATGCTTATGACTTTGCAGTTTGTGCCCAAGGAGTGAAAAGCCCTGGAGCACTTGGTGGCACTTTGATGCCTCTACGTTGCTTGAGTGGGCAGAGAAGCTAGAGGCCCGACTCCAATCATATCAATGTGGCTGCACCTGAACTGTCTCAACTGCAGAGAAATGGTCACTTTATACAAGGTGTCCCTGATGCATGGCCGCTTCCCTCGCCCACCCCCAGCATGTGCTTGTGCACTACCTTCAGCCGCAGGGCAGCCCTTGACCCCTCCCTCTCCCTTCAAGTCACCTCAACCGCAGGGCAGCCCTTGCCCCCACAAAGCACCTCAACCTTGAAGCCCAACAGGCGACCTGGGCGAGCACTCCACAACGTTACTGTGTACTCATCTCCAAGTTCCCTTCAAAGTGCGGTCCGCCAAGTGCATGCCTTTTTATATGCTATTGTGAAACACGTCAGCGTGCAATCACGCCAATGTGGGTGGACGATCCGGCGGGAGGGGATGATTTTGGTGGGCTGGCATTATAATGACATGCTGATGTATTACAATTAAGTTCCTGACGTCCGATGGCAGGAAATGCGGCTGGCCATCGGCAGGCTGGAGTGGACGATTGCATACTGGTTTCACAACGTCATGAAACCAATTTTTGGCTTTCTCGCCATATTGTCCACTCATGCCATGAGCACACCCGACGCCAGTGGGCATGGAGAATCCTGGCCTTTGCCTCTGTAAAGCACCTGGGGATACGTGACTACATTTAGTGACACACTATGAACATAGTGGTTAGGAGTTGGAATTCGTTTTAGACTGTGTGGCATTTGGCTATGATTGAGTCAATAGCCAGAACGTTAACTTCAAAATGGTAATAGCGTTTTCTATAATTCTGCCCAGCCTGCTGTGAGTTTAAACTCCAAAACTGGGAATGTAATTCAAAGACACCACTAGAGTCATGAGCACTTGAAGTTTTACTCACCCACTTTTTTTAACATTCAGCTTCTCCTCATAATTTTTACCAAAAAAACCAGATACAGACACATGCACACACACATACGCACACGCAACCTTGTTCATTATAATTCGCACATTATTAGTGCGCAATTAGAAGAACATTGTTGAGCATTTAATGTTTGTAAGTAGATTATTGCAGTTACAAAATCTGGTTGAGAAAGCTGGAATTAATGTATTAAAATGTGACTTTCTTAGATTAACATAGTATGCTTTGAAAGAGTTAAGCTTGCTCATCTTCTGATTATAAATGCAAGTTTTTGCATGCTTTATGTTGGACAGTCTATTTGATTTTTGATAATATTGACAAAGCAGTTCATTTCCTGTAGTCTTAAATGTGCCATATTTTATTCCATGCTCCGATTGTGCGAAGCCTGCCTGATGAAGCAGAATCAGTCCAGTGTGAAAGTGATTTGTTAACTGCAGGACTTTTACAGCAGCTAATCTACTGGTATTGCTTTCTAGTGTTTTGTACGAATGGAAAGAGAGGCTAAAACATGGATGTCACATCATTCAAACCACGCCTTACGGCCGACCTGCTAATATCAGCGGCGGGACTTCATCTCAACGAATCTACATAACGTACCGTCGAGCACCAGAAAATATAGCCCAGAATTCCCTGGCCGTCACTGATATTTGTATAATTGTTCCGAGTAAGGGAGAGAGTCCACCCCACACTTTCTGCCAGGTGGACAAAAACTTAAACAGCAGCATGGTAAGGTCAACAATCTACGTTCAGGTAACTTTTAAGCCAGGGTAATGGAAACCATCGGATACTAGTACTGTATGGATTATACTCATTGTAGAAGATTGCATTATAAAAAAAAATCTGCCTTATATCCTCCTTCCAGCATAATGGCCTCAATTATAATACTATCCCTGATACTAACTTGAGCTCAGAATGCTTGTGTTAGAACAAAGTTATGATACATAGAAAACATATAAAAATATAGTTTCTTGATATTCATTATGAAATTTAGAGCTAATTGTTACGTTTGTTACTCATTTGAAAAGCTTTACACCTTTTTGCATTGGTACAGCAATACTGAGTAATCTTAGAAGGAACGCATTATCTTCCTCCTTAAACATACATACGAACATATGAATTAAGAGCATGAGTTGGCCATTTGACCTCTCAAACCTGCCCCGCCATTCAATAAGATCATGGCTGATCTGATTGTGGCCTCAGCTCCGCTTTCCTTCCTACCCCCTCTACCCACTGACTCTCAATCAAGAATCAGTCTAACTCTGCCTTAATAATATTTGATAATCCTACCTCCACCGCTCTCGGGAAGAAATTCCACAGACTCATGACCCTCTAAGAGAAAAAAATTCCCCTCATCTCCGTCTTAAATGAGTGACCCCTTATTTTTAAACTGTGTCCCTTTAGTTTTGGTCTTGTCCACAGGGGGAAACATCTTTCAGCATCCACCCTGTCAAGACCTCTCAGGATCTTATATGTTTCAATAAGATTGCTTCTTATTCTTCTAAACTCCAATGGAAACAAACCCAGCCAATCTAACCTTTCCTCAGGATAATCCCCTCATCCCAGGGTTCAGTTGAGTGAACCTTCTCTGAATTGTTTCTAATGCAATTATGTCTTTAAATAAGGAAACCTGAACTTTACACAGTAGCCTAGTTGCCTCATCAGCACCCTACACAACTGCAGCAAAGCATCCCTACTCAGTTTCTGGATGACTAGTCCAGTGACAATACCACTATGCCACCGTCTATGCTTCAGCATCTGAGGAGTTGCAAATGGTGCTGAACATTGTGCAATCATCAGTGAACATCCCCACTTCTGACTTTCTCATGGAAGGTCATTGATGAAGCAGCTGAAGATGGCTGGGCCTAGGACACTACCCTGAGGAACTCCTGCAGCGATGCCCTGGAACTGAGATGATTGATCCCCAACAACCACAACCATCTTCCTTTGTGCAAGGTATGACTCCAACCAATGGAGAGTTTTCCCCCGATTCCGGAGTCCAGTTTTGCTAGGGCTCCTTGATGCCACACTCGGTCAAAGCGGCCTTGATGTCAAGGGCAGTCACTTTCACCTCACCTCTGGAGCTAAGCTCTTTTGTCCATGTTTGAACCAAAGCTGTAATGAGGTCAGGAACTGTGTGACCCTGGCTGAACCCAAACTGAGCATCTGTCAGCAGGTTATTGCTAAGCATGTGCCGCTTGATAGCACTGTTGATGACCCCTTCCATTACTTCACTGATGATCAGGAGTAGACTGATGGGGAGGTAATTGGCCAGGTTGGATTTGTCCTGCTTTTTGTGTACAGGAAATACCTCGGCAATTTTCTACATTGCTGGGCAGATGCCAGTGTTGTAGCTGTACTGAAACAGCTTGGCCAGGGGCCCAGCAAGTTCTTGAGGACAAGTCTTCAATGCTATTGCCGGAATACTGTTCAGGCCCACAGCCGTTGCAGTTTCCAATGCCATCAGCCATTTTTTGATATCACCTGGTGTGAAACGAATTGGCTGAAGACTGGCATTTGTAATACTGGGGACCTCTGGAGGAGGCCAAGGTGGATCATCCATTCAGAACTTATGGCTGAAGATTGTTGCAAGTGCTTCATCCTTATTTTTTGCACTGATGTGCTGGGCTCCCTTCTTCTAATACCCTAGGATGAAATCCATCAGGACTGGGGGCTTGTCAGCTTTTACTTCTAATAATTTTCTCAGTAGTTTTTACCTGGTAATAGTAATTGTTTAAAGTTCCTCCCTCCCTTTCACCTCTTAATGTACACCTATTCCTGGGATGAAATTTGTATCCTCTACAGTGAAGACAGATGCAAAATATCTGTTCCTTCATCTGCCATTTCATTATTAATTCCCAAGACTCACTCTGCAGAGAACCAAGAATTCAAGAAATAGAAGCAGGGATAGACCATATGGCCCATTGAGCCTGTTCCGCCATTCAATACGATCATGGCTGATCTTGCGCTTCAACTCCATTTTCCCGCCTGCTCCCCATATCCCTTAATTCCCCGAGAGACCAAAAATCTGTCTATCCCAGCCATAAATGAATTCAATTATGGAGCATCTATGTTTCCCCCTCACTGTGGCCCCCCGGCTCCTCCCCGTGCCCGTGTGTGTCTGGGAGAGAGGGTGAGCGCGTGTGTGCCTGGGAGAGAGAGGGTAAGCGCGTGTGTGCCTGAGAGAGAGAGGGTGAGCGCGTGTGTGTCTGGGAGAGGGAGGGTGAGCGCGCGTGTGTCTGGGAGAGGGAGGGTGAGCGCGTGTGAGTCTGGGAGAGGGAGGGTGAGCGCGTGTGTGTCTGGGAGAGAGAGGGTGAGCGCGTGTGTGTCTGGGAGAGGGAGGGTGAGCGCGTGTGTGTCTGGGAGAGGGAGGGTGAGCGCGTGTGTGTCTGGGAGAGGGAGGGTGAGCGCGTGTGTGTCTGGGAGAGAGGGTGAGCGCGTGTGTGCCTGGGAGAGAGAGGGTGAGCGCGTGTGTGTCTGGGAGAGGGAGGGTGAGCGCGTGTGTGTCTGGGAGAGGGAGGGTGAGCGCGTGCGTGTCTGGGAGGGAGGGTGAGCGTGTGTGTGTCTGGGAGAGAGAGGGTGAGCGTGTGTGTGCTGGGAGAGGGAGGGTGAGCGTGTGTGTGTCTGGGAGAGGGCGGGTGAGCGTGTGTGTGTCTGGGAGAGGGAGGGTGAGCGCGTGTGTGTCTGGGAGAGAGGATGAGCGCATGTGTGTTTGATAGAGCACGAGAGGGAGGCAGGGTCGTGGTAAGAGGGAGCAGAGAGTGCCTCAGGATTCTCATTCACCTTCACTCCCACACGCCAACAGGCACTCTCACCCACTCTCACTGGGGTGAGGGTAAATGAAATTGGGAGTGAGGTGGACACACAAGTGCCCTTTCACACTCGAATGGTTATCTTAATTTTTCAAAAAAAGAGAAAGCAGTAATAAATAATCATTTTATTTTTTTTTGTTGCTCACCCAAGTTGTTTCTTTTCATACGTCAGCATTTTCTTTTCGAAATCCATGTTTAATGTGCCAAACCTTAACTTTCTGAAATTTGCACATCGGCCCCCTGAGCGTGAGAAAATTTGAAACGTCCCCCCCCCCCCCAAGCAAAAATGTTGGGCAAGCCTGATTTAGAGTATTACACAAGAAAACTTGAGTACAACATTTGAGTAATTGGTTGAAATGGAACGTTGTCGTTTATGCTCTAATATAAAGAATGTTGTAAAGATGATTTTCTTTGAAGGAAAGCTGTACATGTTCTGCTATGTCAGAATTAATACAACTTTCTGGGAGTGTGTTGGAGAATTTGCCCCAAAAGATTAGAGAATTAACATTCCATTCCTTAGCATGTTTGAATCTTGAATCATTTTTCAGCTCTACTTTGCAAATGATTACTCGTTAAAAATAGCTGCACATTTTCATTTAATTGGAGCTTTAGAGCTAGATTACTGAGTAAAACCAATGAAGTGAAATGTTAAGCATAATTATTGACTGGCACTATTAATTTCCAAATCTATATACCGTCTTACAGTCTGGAATTTAATTGCAAGTGTCTTTTGAATAGAGCTGCATGATTCAGCAGTATTTGATACTTACATCTGTTCTCTTGTTTAACCTTGAGTTGTGTAACACTTCCTGTCCTCCCATGACATTCCAGATTGTAAGGACGTTGTCCTACAGTAATTTAGCAAGATAGTAAACAGGGGATTGTAGTAATCCAGCCAGTGTTGTATTATCAATTACAACTGCTGGCAAATTTTCTTAATTGCAAAAGAATGTAATTTTAAAATTAATACTTATTATGTGGCACGTATTGCAGAGTGAAATGACCTTTCCTTATTACCGAATGTGCTGGCATTGTAGCAGAGTTGTGGAAGTGAGTTGTCACTGGTCTTGCTAACAATTAAGCCAACCTGAAAGCTCCCCATGGAGTGAATGATGAGGAATTTGGCCCAATTTGAAAGATATGAATTCCATGCTGCCGTGGTGTATACAGCATTACACCTTGGGGTCATTGGGGCCCTTCCTCTTCTGTGCAGTGGCCCGCATTGCTACCTTCACTCCATGTCATTATCGGGTGTTTTTTTGCTTGTTTTCCTCTTCAGGGAATGAATTATTGCAGCTCCCACATCTTTTTTTTAAACAATCAAACGATGTACTGTGATGGACTTGCAGGTACTCTGCGATCCAATCCATGTGTGATAACTGATTCTGCTTTGGGGAGTTTTTGCTTTTCAAGATGATACGTTCCTAAATTAACGGAAATTTTTGAATGGCTGATGGCTGTGTACTTGTCCTCGGCGGGAACATTTTGCTTGTATCCAATCTTGGAGCAATTTGTTCTTTCCTTGGGGAACCAGAATATTAACCACTCAGTATCTTTGCAGGTTACAACTAGCATTATTGTGGTTGCCTCTTCATCTTGAGTATTTCCTTGTTTGTTTTTCTGACTGCACATGTTCCTTTGTGATCTGCAAGAGCTGGTCATGACCCAAGTGACCAGGCAATCAAGGAACTGTTTACCCTTTTTATAGGATTCATTATTTGCAATTAATGTTTAGTAATACATTTTTGTGAATGGGCAGGGGTGGGGGGGTGGTTACCTAGGCATGCTCGAGAGAAGTATTAAGCACTAAGTGACAAATTACTATGAAAACATTTTTTTTACAAAATGCCTACAAATTCGTTGCATTGTACTGAAAGCAGTTTAAACCAATATATTTTTCTGCAGACCTTGGCAATTCTCGACAGTAACTATGTTGTAGTTCTGATGAATGTTACTTTGTGTGTGCAGTTTAGTGATGTACTTCATTTCCTGTTGCAGTGGGGATCAGCAGTATACTTGTGTTACAAAAAGTCCTTGGCCAAGACCAATACTATAGCATACAAAGCCGGTAAGTGCTGCACCCTTAACGAGATCTGGTTGTATAACTTTTCAATTAGGATGAATCATTCAGATCACTTTAAATTTGTGTTTTCGGTTTAGAAAGTGAGATTGTCGCACCAGGAATTGGTGCTGATGTGTGAACATTTGTTACATGCTGAAACTTGGATGTTAGTTGGTGGATGAGACATAAGAACATAAGACATAGGAGCAGGAGTAGACCACATGGCCAGTCAAGCCTGCTCCGGCATTCAGTATGATCATGCCTGATCTTGGGTTTCAACTCCATTTTTCCACCCGTTCCCCATATCCCTTAATTCCCTATGAGACCAAAAACTTGTCTATCCCAGCCTAAAATCTATTCAACCATGGGACATCCACAACCCTTTGGGGTAGAGAATTCCAAATATTCACAACCCTTTGAGCAAAGAAATTTCTCCTCCTCTCAGTTCTAAATGATCGGTCCCTTAATCCTGAGACTGTGCCCTCTTGTTTTAGATTCCATGACCAGCAGAACAATCTCTCAGCGTCCATTTGTCAAGACCCTTCAGAATTTTGTAGATTTCAGTGAAATTGCCTCTCATTCTTCTAAACTCCAGAGAATATAAGCCCAATTTACTCAGCCTCTCATCATAAGACAACCCCATCATCCCAGGGATCAATTTCACTGTACCGCCTCCAATGCAAGTATATCCTTTCTTAAATGTGGAGTCCAAAACTGCACTCAATACTCTAGATGTGGTCTCACCAAAACCCTGTACAACTGTAGCAAGACTTCTTTATTCTTGAATTCCAATCCCTTTGCAATAAAGGCCAACATGCCATTTGCCTTCCTAATTGCTTGCTGTACCTGCATGCTAGTTTTCTGCATTCCTTGTGCAAGCACACCCAAGTCTCTTTGAACATCAACACTTACAAGTTTCTCACCTTTTAAAAAATATTCTGCTTTTTTTTATTCATAAAACCAAAATGAGTAAATTCACACTTCCCTATGTTGTACTCCATCCAACAAAAAATTTGGAAGTGAGATGCTGTTAATGTACTCTTTGAGTGATCAGAACACGAATGAAAATATAGTTTGCTCTTATTTTGAATCTGACTACTTGTTCATTATAATTAAACCCTTAGGAATTCTGGAGTACATTCTCTTTCCTTTATCACCAGCAAATTTTATGATGCATAGAACTTGACTTAAGACTTTAAACTAGCCTGGGGAAAGTATATATTTCTCCTTTAGTGCTTTTCGAAGATATTTAAAATATTCTGCTTTTATGCGCAATTAATTTTTGGCATGTCCGCGTTGAAGCGTCTATAATGGTGACATCAGTGAGGGGAAATCATTCCTCTTGCTGATTGTCATGAATGCTTCATAGTTTATAGGCCAATTGGAAGCTAGCTTTAATTTTCCAGTTTTCTGGGAAATTTACAATTGCTAAACTGAGAATGCTGAGAATCAGTTGAGTGCTTTAGCAAGACACTGGCCCAATGATTTTCCTGTGTTCAGATCATCTGTTATTCCATGGAAATCCTGGGTTTCATGAAAGGATCTTGTTAAGGACAGGGGAGGGAGATGGACTGAAACCCCTAATTCCCTTTCCTTTTTATCCATAATCAATATAGTTTAATGTTAAAGCGGACTCGAAACATTGACTGTGTTCCTCTCTGCAGATGCTGCCGGACCTGCTGAGTTTTTCCAGGTATTTTTGTTTTTGTTTTGGATTTCCAGCATCCGCAGTTTTTTGCTTTTATCTTAGTTTAATGTTAATGAGGCTAATGTGTGTTCCGAAACCCCCCTGCTAGTGTGCAGTCAATTTAAAAGTCATCAGTAACAGACTTTCATGGATTTAAACAAGGATTATTATTTATTCACACACCCCAGAAAGATCACAATTAAAATACAGTAATGCACTTCTACAAATATTAAAACCAAGTAGAATAGTTAGCAGTCCACATATCTGGAGAGTCCAGTGAAGGAGGGAGCTTTTCCCAATTAGGAATTGAAATTCGGTTAAGTTCGGATGGCTAGAGTCAAACCCAGATTAACTGCAGGGTACCTTTGAAGTAAAGACTGTTCAGTAGGCTGTGTAGATGGGCCCTGATGGCTATTGTAACCAGCAGACCAATTTCTTATAGGTGGACTCAGAGCTGCTCGGGACAGGTTGGAGGAGGCTTTGAAAAGACTTTAAGCCTCATAGGTCTTGAAAAGACAAGATGATGCAGCCTTTCTGTGCAGCAGTGATTTTGTTGCTGGTGTTCTGCAGACTGCCCGGCTTCTCTCTCTCTCTCAATATTTGGATAAAAGGATTTTAAAATCAGAGGACAAACGGTGGTCTTTCATAGTAAAGAAGGAGTTTCAGCCATATGATCAAAAGCTATTGAATATGCAATGGAAGGCAGGTAGTGGTCTTAAGCACTTCAATGTGGATGCTCAGTCTCGATAGCTCTTCTTTGTTACATGGCAGATCAGGAGTCAGAGAACGAAAACAAAAATACCTGGAAAAACCCAGCAAGTCTGACAGCATCCGCGGAGAGGGATACAGTTGACGTTTCGAGTCCGTATGACCCTTCGTCAGAACTAAGACATAACAGGGCAAAAAAAGACAGGTGGAAAACCTGTCGGAGAGAAGAGGAGTCAGAGAGTCTGGGAGTTGTTGTCCCGGTGTTTTGGAGTAAACTATGACAGTAGCAAGTGTTATCTTCCATAGAATAGTGCTGTTTAGGTATGTCCATTCAAGGGCGACCCCTGCCCATTATAATCCAATTTGGGACTTTCCAGAAAGCTTGTACAGCTGTAGAAATTGCAAAAGTCATGTGATCCTTCAGCAGCCATCTTACAGTCCATCGGGGTCCATTTTAAAAGGAATAAAGTTTTTTTTAATGTAATATCTCCATGTCTACACTGGCATGAGAATCTTCCAAATAAATGTGTTTGAGAGAGCTGCAGATCCCGGGCTCAGAAAAGTCATGGTACCGAGACAAGCATGGCTATAATTCAGATACTTTCATTTTTGTCTATTGTCTTGTCTCTGCAGGTTTGATATGTAGGTATCCAGAGGAAGATTATGCATCCTTTCCATTGCCTGCATCAGTACCTCTCTTTTGCCTGCCAATGGGAACAACCATTGAGTGTTGGCCTTGTAATACCAAATATCCACTCCCTGTCTTCTCTACGTTTGTGCTTACAGCAGCTTCTGCAACAAAGGTAAATTCATGGCAAGCCTGATATTTAATGAACCACACAATACAGTGTATGCTTATGTTGATTCTGTTTGATACCAGATTTTTTTATCTTTTAATATACTTAGCTTCATTGTATAAAACATCAGCTGATTTACAGTATATACTCGAGTAATAGTCGATCTTATGTAAAAGTTGACCCGGACTTTTTGCCACAAAATCCCTCATTTTTCACATATCATGTGATTAAGTCAACCCCCGACTTTTGGTCAAAAAGTTCTAACTCTTTCTACTTACTACCCACTTGCCACCTCTCCCGCAGGCTGACTCTCTCCCTTTTGCTCACCTTTTCTCACTCGCTGCTTCTCTGCCCAAGTCTCTCGCTCACCGCTTTCTCTCCTGAATCCACACTGCAAGAGAGGGCTCAGGGGAAGGGCAGCAAGAGGGAGGAAGCAAGCGAAAGATGCTGTGAGTGGGAGGGTTTGGCAGGGAAGCGGCGAGTGGGAGAGAGTCTCGGGGAGCAAGGGAGGCCGCTCCAAAATGGCGCTGATCGGGTCACGCACACTCCGGCCCCGGTGTGAAATGATTTCAAACCTCGAAAATATTACTCGTATATAAGTCGACCCCTACTTTTTGCCTAAAAATTTGGCCTCAAAGATTCGACTTTTGCACGAGTACATACGGTACTTCATAAGTCGAGAAGTAGCGGTTTGTTGGTACTTGTATATTCAGGTAATCCTTATGAACTATAAAAACTGAAATTATGAATCAATTGTGAAATAAACCTTTTATTTTCCTTCATAAATGTTGTTGCCTAGAAGCAAAAGCTGTCGAACGTTTATTATTATTAAGTTAAAGCCATGCAATAACCTGGTAATAGATCAGCAGGTTAGAGGTCAGGAGCTCAAATCCCATGAGGGCAAATTGTGAAAATAAACTCAATAAATCTTCTAATTTTTTGGACTAGCACCATGAAAGCTACCACATTGTTGCAAAAACCCGTCTGTTTCACAGGTATCAATTAGAGAAGGGAACCTGCTGCCCCTCTGGGGTCTGACCTTCATGGTTCACCGTTTGTGACCATATTTTAAATAAAATACTAATTACTTGTACTGAATACTTTAATTCTGGCAACAGTATAACTCTGAAAACTCATATATTCCCTTCTGTCAAGTTTGTTATCGTTAAAGTTTATGGTATAAAATGAGTTTAGATAAGTACCCAAGTCATACAACTGAGGGCAACCCCAGTTTCAATATCTGGCCTATGCTGAGTTGAATGTAGCTGGGATGGCTGTAGTCCATTATGCTAAAATTTGTGATGGGAAGCAAGTGACATCTAACTGGGGCAAGAAACCTTCAAACAATGTTTGTACCAATGAAGAGGTGTTATCTCCACTTTAAGAGGTTTTATTTCTGAAATAACCTCGTCCAAAAACTTCTTAGCCAATTATCCTTTTTGTTTTATTTTGCATGTTAATTTTTATCAAAAACGTGTCAAACTACTGAGAAATCTACACAACATTTCTGTTTGTCTGAAGTAGCATATGTGCTGTTTCCCCATAATGACTCATCTCAGTTACTTAAGCTTAAATACAAATTGGCATAGCTAGAACATGGAAGTATACACAGGAATGCAAATAACCAGCTAAAACCGCATAGCTTCCAATTCAGTGGACTAAAGTTTTCCACTGCTAATACAGCTAGGAACACTATATACTGGTTTGCAAGGATAATCTGGAGCTGAATGCAATAATCCACCCATGATCCCGTTAATGAGAAAGACTAGTTGGTCAGTGACCAGCAATACCTTTGTGAATTGTGTCTCTGACCGGTTCATGTGTGGTATCCTGAACTGATCACATTGGCTTATGTGTTAACATGAAACAAAAACAATCCTAAATACACCTTTTTTTTCCCCATCAGAAATATAGTCACCAGCTCTACCTCTAGTTTGATTTGATGCAGAGGAAGATGCACGGCAATTGGGAGAGACAGGGCAGCAGGCTTAATTTTGGATTCCTCCACAGAGTGACCTGAACAGGCATGATTGGCAAAATGGATTTCTTTGCCAACACAGGATGGATCAGTTGAACATGGGACAGTGACTGACAGGAAAAGACTCACTGGTCTGCCTAGCTTGTCCCACACACCTGTGATGTCTTGTGTTACAATGTATGCACTCCCCAGCCCACCCCATCGAGGAGTATCCTGGGAGAGGCAAAAAAGAAGCACATAAAACCCTGACCAGTCATAGAATGATTACAACACAGAAGGAGGCCATTTGGTCTGCCATGTCTGTGCTGGCTCTCTGCAAGAGCAAACATCAGGGAAATAAACCTGGAACATTATTCTCTGACCCCTTTAGGTAATCAAAACTAGTCCAGGAGACAAATCTGACTGTCTGATAGTTGCAACTCAACACCTTTCATAATCATTGTATAGTAAGTGCCAGAGAAAAATTAAAAGTAAGGCAGAAGTTTTTTTTACCCGAGTCCTAATGTATAAATTATTGATGCAGTTTTGGACCCACCCAAAGTAATTACACATTTATACTTGTAATTGTTTTAATGGAATTGTTTCTGCTTTCATCACAACAGTATACCAAATTGGTAATTGGCACTTAGTGTTGCTCTGCAATGTAATGGTTAAACTGCCCTTGCTATTTGTTCCTAGGTTTACGGTGCAGCTATTCAGTTCTATGAACCTCTTTCTCAAGAAAGCCTAACGGACAAGCAGCGATCGCAATTAGGGCTGGTCAGTGCTGCTGACCGAAAACCCATCCTCTCGAAAACAGTTCACACCAGTAAATGCATCTGCCTTCTATCACACTGGCCGTTCTTCGAAGCTTTTCGAAAATTTCTCACGTTTTTATACCGCTATTCGATCTCTGGACCTCATGCACTACCTATTGAGAAGTAAGCTTCCTGTAAAAGATGAATTCTCCCTGACTCTGCTAGAACCGACAGTAGGCATTGCATGGTCCCAGGTTTGATTCCTGATTGTTAACTTCCTTTAGTTGGGCCATAGTAATGGCTGGCCAGACTGAAGAGGGAAAAATTGGTCAGAGCACCCACTCCGATCGCTATTTAGCAGGTCCTGCTGCAAGTGCATATTAGTAATGTCAAATGAGGAGCAGGCTGAAGGTAGTGCCTCCATGCCAAATATCCTGCTATAGTCGCTGTCAAATTTTGCAGTCAAATGAGAATAAAGGCCAACTGGGCAAAGCACGAAAGGGTGCTGATGGAATCTCTAAGTCAGTGAAGATCAATGCCTTCAGAGGAAATGGGGACAGATTAAATAGGCAAGAATTTTTTTTTAAAACAGAGATGGCATACTCCCCTCATGATGCAGGGTCATTCCAAATTCTGGACTATTATTGCTGGCCAGCAAATCACTCAGCATTAATGGAGGGGGGGGGGAAAGGTGCGGGTAGAAGTGGGGTATTGGTGGGAGCAGCCAAACCTGGAACCCTGCATTGTTTGCTGCTCTGTCCTTCCATTTTCATAGTGAAGGAAAGGCCGGATGATTCATGATGTGGTTTAAAAAATAGTTCACATTGGTGAATGTGTTGAAATTGCCTCAAAATAATTGTGTAACGCATTGTACATAATTTCCTAAATAATTAATATATCTTCCGTTTGTTAATATTTTCCTACCCCTGCTGGCAGTGTGTTGAAATATAATCCCAGTGTCAAGTCTGTGTTTGATTATGTGCAGTTTCTGGAAGTTTCTACTCACAAACCAAAGGTGCAATAAGATGGAGCACATCTCAGCAGTTATATGCTGGAACTGTGAACTGAGTGGAGACCTGCCTCACATACTACGCCAGGAAGGGCAGGGAGTTTTTGATAAAGTTTTTTTGATGCAGACTATCACAATTGGAGTGCCTTTGTTTATTTTTACAGTCACTTTATTCCTCAATCTCCCTCCCTATAACCTCCTCAGCTGTGACAGAATGTGAGCTGTGCTAAGGGTTTTCTCCTCACTTCATTGTCAACTGTCTATAGGTGTGTGAGAAAACAGCTTTGGATAGAACGCGATGAAAAGTTTCTTTATTTAGTCTTTAATTTGATTTAATGCATTGGCAAATACCTGAAGATGTTGTCCTTTTCCTAAAGATTTAAGAAATCTTTGTTGTTGAGTTTATTGCAGCCAGCAATGTTTGTTGGAGAGACTGATTTTTAAAAAATCACAAAATAATTTAGTAACTCAGCTGGATAGATTTGTTGTTGCTAAAAGACCATGGTGAGTACTGATGTTTTCTCCATATTTTCAACATGCTCTTTATAACTTCTATTTTGCAGACACATCTGTCATTTCATGCATAATGTCCCATTTCCTTCTCCTCAAAGACCAAGGATTCTTGTGCAGGTGGGTGTCTTATTTGCATGATTGCTATTTAGTTTAAAGCTATGGGATGTCCTCTGTTGTTTGGATTACAGCAGGAGATGTTGCCATTTGATAAATTTAATCCTGAATGTTTGCAACATGATAGCAGCATTGTGGGGATCCACTATTAAGTGAAATGGTAAAACCCATGAAACGCTAATCCCATAGAAAAAAAATTATGTGAAAAAAAATCAACATAAGCAAAAGAAATGAACGGTAAAAGATATAAGTTTGAGAGAAAGCAGTTGGAGAGAAAAAAAACCTTGAAATAAAAGAGATGGATGTTATAGGAGGGGCTGAAAAATGGCAAGAGTTGAGCAAGTGGAGGGGGCTGTAACAGATATGAGAGTTCAGTGAGGCGGGGGGGGGGGGGGGGGGGGGGGAGGAGGAGGGCTGTAACAGAGGGTTTAGCCAGTTCCTCTGCTGTGCACAGTCAGAGCCTGCATTCGGAAACAAAAATTGAGGTATGACACCACAGTAAAGTTGATTGGCTGGTGAGTATTGCTGCTCAGGATCTGGTTCTAAACAACTGGGGAGGCAGTGGCGTAGTGGTGATGTCACTATTGGACCAGTAACCTAGAAGCCTGGGCTAATGCTCTGGGGACACAGGTTCAGATCCCACCATGACAGCTGGTAAAATTTAAATTCAATTAATAAATTTGAAATTTAAACCATTGTTGATTATCCTAAAAACTTGATTCACTAATGTCCTTTAGGAAGGAAATCTGCTGCCCTTACCTGGCCTGGCCTACATGTGACTCCAGACCAACAACAATGTGGTTAACCCTTAAATGCCCTCCGAAATAGCAGAGTAAGCCACTCAGTTGGATCAAACTGCTACGAAGTCTAAAAGCAATGGACCACTCAGAATTGACCAAAGGTACACCCAGCCCTGTCCACCTTGCAAAGTCCCCCTTAGTACCATCTGGGGACTTGTGCCAAAATTGGGAGAGTTGTCCCACTGACTAGTCAAGCAATAGCCTGACAGACAGTGACCCAGCCGTCACCATCACCATCCCTGGGCATGTCCTGCCCCACAAACCGGGTAGACCCAGCAGAGGTGGCAGCACAGTGGTGTACAGTCGGTGGGGAGTTGCCCTGGGAGTCCTCAACATCGAGTCTGGACTCCAAAAGCCTCATGACATCAGGTCAAACATGGGCAAAGACACCTCCTGCTGATCACCACATACCACCACACCCCTCTCCCCCTCAGCTAATGAATCAGTATTCCTCCAAGGTGAACACCTCTTGGAGGAAGCACTGAAGGTGGCAAGGATGCAGAATGTACTCTGGGTAGGGGACTTCAATGTCCATCACCAAGAGTGGCTCGGTCGCACCAGTACAGACTGAGCTGGTCAAGTTCTAAAGGACATAGCTGCTGGATTTGGTCTGCCGCAGTGGTGAGGGAACCAACGAGGGAAAAACATACTTGACCTCACGCTCACCAACCTGCCTGTCGCAGATGCATCTGTCCACGTTAGTATCAGTAGGAGTGACCACAGCGCAGTCAATGTGGAGACAAAGTCCTGTCTTCATATTGAGAATACCATCCATTGTGTTGTGCGGCACTGCCACCGTGCTAAATGGGATAGGTTTCAGATAGGTCTAGAAACACAAGACTGGGCAACCATGATGCACTGTGGGCCATCAGCAGCAGCAGAATTATACTCAACCACAATCTGTAACATCATGGCCCGGCATATCCCCCACTCTACCATTACTATCAAACCGGGGGATCAACCCTGGTTAAATGAAGTGTGCCAGGAGGGCATGCCAGGAGCAGCACCAGGCATACCTAAAAATGAGGTGTCAACCTGCTGAAGCTACAACACAGGACTACGCGAGTGCCAAACATCATAAGCAGCAAGCGTTAGACAGAGCTAAGCGATTCCACAACTAGCAGATCAGATCTAAGCTCTGCAGTCCTGCCACATCCAGTTGTGAATGGTGGTGGACAGTTAAATTCATTGGAGGAGGAGGAGGCTCTACAAATATCCTCATCCTCAATGATGGGGAACCTTGTCAGTGCACCTTGGCAGTGCAAAAGACAAAGCTGAAGCATTTGCAACAATCTTCAGCCAGAAGTCCCGAGTGGATGACCCATCTTGACCTCCTCTGGAGGTCCCCAGCATCACAGATGCCAGCCTTCAGCCAATTCGATTCACTCCACATGATATCAAAAAACGGCTGAAGGCACTGGATACTGCAAAGGCTATGGGTCCTGATAATATCCTGGCAGTAGTACTGAAGACTGGTGCTCCAAAACTTGCGCCCCTAGCCAAGCTATTCCAGTACAACTACAACACTGTGTTATGATGCAGCAGATGATGTGTGCCAAGCGGATCGAATCCATGAGGGAAACTCGATCTCTCTACCACAATGGTTTTGCAGTTTGCATTTATTTCGAGATGCATGTCCTGAATTCAGTAGTAATAAGTATACCAAGGCATTAGAGATTTTTAGAAAACTAAATTGAACACTTATTAACAAAAGAAAGGATTTCAAGCACATACCTAGGTGTACAAATTACTACTATACTAACTCCTAAAACCCCTAACGTATCTGGCTACCAACTACACCCCAGTTAAGGCAACGGTAAAAATAAAATGAAAAAAAATTTAAACAGATGCCAGCAAGTTAACACAATACCCTGGACAGTAGAATTCAAAGTGGCTTTTCCCAGCTTCGGCTTCTGTAGACAGCAGCTTAAAGCACAAATACCGGAGGCTTTTCACACTTCTGGTAGATCTCACAATGCCTTCCCTGACACATGGCCTCAATCCTTTATGCATGTTTCTCCCTTTTATTGTAAATCCATTGTTTCCATATGTCTTTGGAACTTTACCTTTCTCATAATATAAATCTTTTGATGATGCTAATATTATCAGGAACCTTTGGGAAAAATAAACACACTGCTTGGTCTCGTTTTTCTGGCTAGGTGTAACATCCCACCATCTCTTTGAAATTCAAACTACCCTGATCTTTCTAAAAATGCAAATTCTCTTCACCTCACATTCTTAAAACTTCAGCCATGCTTACGTATTTAGGATTTCAAACCTAGCTTCTTTTGATGAATCAAAGCCTCCAGACCAGTTGTCTCCAATTCAATTAAATCTACCACATACACACACTCTCACACACACACACACACACACACACACAAACTATCCAAACCCTACTATTAACCTAATTTTACAATAAATCACAATAATATTATGAGAATTATTATACTTTCGTGACACCAGCAATGTACAAAGTTGCCCTGGTATGTCCTGTATACAAAAAACAGGACAAATTCAACCTGACTAATTACCTCACCATCAGTCTACTCTCAATCATCAGTAAACTGATGGAAGGGGTCATCAACAGTGCTATCAAGCAGCACTTAGTTAGCAATAACCTGCTCACTGATGCTCAGTTTGGGTTCAACCAGGGTCATTCAGCTCCTGAGCTCATTAAAGTCTTGGTTCAAACGTGGACAAAAGAGCTGAACTCCCGAGGTGAGGTGAGAGTGACTGCCCTTGACATCAAGGCAGCATTTGACCGAGTGTGGCATCAAGGAGCCCTAGCAAAACTGGAGTCAATAGGAATCGGGGGGAAAACTCTCCGCTGGTTGGAGTCATACCTAGCACAAAGGAAGATGACTGTGGTTGTTGGAGGTCAATCATGTCAGCTCCAGGACATCACTGCAGGAGTTCTTCAGAGTAGTGTCCTAGGCCAAACCATCTTCAGTGCTTCATCAATGACTTTCCTTCCATGAGAAAGTCAGAAGCGGGGATGTTCGCTGATGATTGCACAATGTTCAGCACCATTTGCGACTCATCAGGTACTGAAGCAGCCCATGCCCAAATGCAGCAAGACCTGGGCGAGTGGCAAGTAACATTTGTGCCATGCAAGTGCCAGGCAATGACCACCTCCAACAAGAGAGAATCCAACCATCGCCCCATGACATTCAATGGCATTACCATCACTGAATTCCCCCACTATCACTATCCTGGGAGTTACCATTGACCAGAAACTGAACTGGACCAGCCATATAAATAATGTGGCTACAAGAGCAGGTCAGATATTGGGAATTCTATGACAAGTAACTCACCACCTGGCTCCCCAAAGCCCATCCACAATCTACAAAGCACAAGTCAGGGGTTTGATGAATACTCTCCACTTGCCTGGATGAGTGCCAACAACACTTACAAAGCTCAACACCATCCAGGACAAAGTAGCCCATTTGATTGGCACCCCATCTACCTAACATTCACTCCCTCCTCCACTGACGCACCGTGGTAGCAGTGTGAACCATCTACAAGATGCACTGCAGCAACACTCCAAGGCTTCTTCGACAGCACCTTCCAAACCTGCAATCTCTACCACCTAGAAGATCAAGGGCAGTAGATGCATGGGACCACCAGCAAGTTCCCCTCCCAAGTCACACACATTCCTGACTTGGGACTATATCGCTGTCCCTTCACTGTTACTGGGTCAAAATCCTGGACTCCTTAACAGCACTGTGGATGTCCCTCCAACACATGGACTGCAGCAGTTCAAGATTAGTATGGTTTATTACTTCTGGTGTGTTAAGCATTAGTAGGATTTAGCAGTATTGGTATGGTTTATTAATAGTGGTAAAGTTTATTAATAGTAGTAAGGTTTATTAATAGCAATAGGATTTATTAGCAATAGCAAGATTAACTAATAAATAAGCTAAGAAATGGCGAGGCTGCTCCAACCTCTAGAATGTACATCCTGTGCTCTGTGGTTTTCTAGGACGCTTCCCATGCCCTGGATAACCATTTATACAGGAAGTGTTGTCAGCTGTAGCAGCTTGAGCTCCAGGTTTCAGATCTTGAGCAGCAGCTGGCGTCTCTCTGGCACGTCCGTGAGGGTGAGAGCTTCGTGGTAGCATGTCACCCCACAGTTTAAGATTGTACTAGAATAGGAATAGTAAGTTAATAGGTGGGGTCAGAGTAAGGGAGAAAGTAATAAAGTCTAAATCAATGTTAATGTGAATGCACGAGTCTGCTAAATAAGGTTGGTGAGTTACAGGTGCAGATTGCCATGTGGAAATACGATGTTGTGGTTATAACAGAGACCTGCCTCAAAGAAGGGCAGGACTGGGTGTTAAATATTCCTGAATACAAGGTATTCAGGAAAGATAGGAAAGGAAGAAAAAGGAGTTGGATGGCGGTATTGGTTAAGGAGAGTGGCTTGAGCCCCACGCTTCGGAACTTGAGCAGAGGAGATAAGGAGAAACTGTTCCCACTCATGAAAAGAGCGAGAACAAGAGGATGCAGATTTAAAGTAATTGGTAAATGAAGCAAAAATGACACGAGGGAAAGCTTTTTCATGCAGCAAGTGGTTAACGTCAGAAATGCATTGCCTGTGTGTGTGTGTGTGTGGGGGGGGGAGGCGAGTTCAATTGAAGCATTCAAAAGGGAATTAGGCAGTTATCTAAAAACGAAGAGTGCTCAGGGTTATGAGGGGAATGGCAAGTGAATTGCTCTTTCAGAGAGCTGGTATAGACACGATGGGCTGAATGTCTGTCTTCTGCACTGTAACATACTGTGATTGTGTAGTGGAGAGAGGTGCTTTTCTTAATGCAGCTTCTACTGGGACCAGAATTTGTATTAGTTAGAATCTGCTGAATGTCAGTCTTGTCATTTTTGTTACAGCAATCACCGCATGATTACCTGATGCTTTGCCAACCTGTATCATCGCCACTGCCATTGAGGTAAGTGTAGACGAGCATAGATTTAACTCTTTTAAACTTCATTTGAAGTCAATTGCGTCATTTGATTAGGGCGCTCACTATTTGCTTGTGCCACTCACCATTTCTAAGTCAGCAAGAACGCATGGGGATTGGAGTCACATATAAACCAGACAGTGTAAAGACAGCAGGTTTCCTTCTCTAGCGAGCTTTAGTGAGCCAGTTGGGTATATGCAACATGCCAGTAGTTCTTTTAACTAATACCAGCCTTTTTAAAAACTGAATTCAAATTCTCAAATTGCCATGGTGGGATTTGAACTCCTGCTCTTTTGATTATTAGTTCTGTAAATTATTCCTATCTATTGGTTGCTCATATGCCAGTGTGACAATCCTGAATACTGATGTAAACTTATGTACACTGAGTATATCCACTGTATTACGTTAGAGTAGCAGTGTTGGTAATGGAAGATCCAATATTCAGTTGTCGCCCCTCTTGTGCAAAAATGGAACAGGCATATGAAGGATGTTGCATCTCTTGTGGGATATACATCTCCCAAACAGATGGCTTTACAGCTCTCTAGGATAAGTGCGTCACTCCCTATGCCATGAAAATTTCTCCTCACAATTTTAACCTATTCTGCTGATTAAATAAGCAAAATGCCAGATATCTGCAGAACAAAAAGAGACGCAGATCTTCTTCTGACGAATAAGTAAATCTAAGTATGAAGCAAACAAGTTCCAAAAAAGATGTAAGAATAAAACTCCTCTGTCTTCTTGTTATGTGAAAAGACTCCTTGATTGAATTACATCTGTGTGACTCATCCCCAGCATCAGTTCCTTATGTAATCCAGCAGCATACGGTGCATTTATAACCAGACAGCAGTGTTATTCCTTCTCCATTTTCCCTTGTTTGATGTAAAGTACTTTGTTGAAAAATAACCAGGCTTGTCTCAGCTAGATCTTATGGCTTTCAGTAACAAGCTGAGAACTAAGCATCCTATTCTTGATGTTGACATATTATATAGAATGTTTTCAACTGTTGGATTACAATTTGAAATGATTAGCTAAAATGCCTTGGCTCTGGGCTATATTGAAAGAGGTTAGACACCATTTTAAACACAACTGAAAGCTATGCTTGCATTTCATGCAACAAATTGGGATTAGAATAGTTAGGTACTTGTTTGACCGGCGCAGACTCGATGGGCCGAAGGGCCTTTTTTTGTGCTGTAGACCTCTATGACTCTAAATTGTTTGTAAATAATGAAAGTGTTTCATGAAGTTAACAGATTAAAAGGAATAATTGCAACAAAGCTAGGTAGAATTTCATATCATGAGCAATAAAATTACATTTCTTGGTATTCCATCCAGTATGTATTTTTCTTAACTTCAAACACATGCAACCACAGTTACTGAAAACAATTGGAATTTAGGGAGTTATCACAACTGCAAACTGTACTGAGTACTAACTCAAAGTGAAATTACAATCACTAGGAAAGCAGTACTGAGCAAACTGATGGAGCTGTGGGTCGACAAGTCTCTGGGTCCTGATGAACTTCATCCTAGGGTTTTAAAAGAGGAGGCTAATGAGGTCGTAGATGTGTTGGTGTTAATTTTCCAAAATTCCCTAGATCCTGGAAACTTTCCATCAGACTGAAAAGTAGCAAATATAACCCCTCTATTCAAGAAGGGAGAAAGGCAGAAAACAGGAAATGATAAGCCAGTTAGCTTGACGTCTGTTATGAAAAAGGTGTTAGAATTGATCATTAAGAAGGTAATAGCTGGGCACTTGGAGAAACTCAAGGTAATCGGGAAGAGTTAGCATGGTTTTGTGAAAGGGAAATTTAAATGTCAATTTACTGGCTTTCTTTGAAGGAGTAACGTGCATTGTGGATAAAGGGGAGGCTGTAGACATGCTGTACGTGGATTTCCAGAATGGATTTGACGAGGTGCCACATCAAACGTTATTGCAGTAAATAAAAGCTCATGGTGTAGGGAGCAACGTATTAGCATGGGTAGAAGATTGGCTAGCTTGACAGAAAACAGTATCACAGTATCTTTACAGTACAGGAGGAGGCCATTTGGCCCATCAAGTCTGCACTGACTCTCTGAAAGGGCATTCCACCTAGCCCCACTCCCCTGCCTTATCCCCATAACCTTGCACATTCTTTTCAGGTAGCAATCCAATTCCCTTTTGATCGACACTGCCTCCACCACCCTTTCAAGATGTTTGTTCCAGACTCCAGCCACCCTCTGGATGAAAAGTTTTTCTTCATCACATTTACTCCTTTTGCTAATTATTTTGAATCTGTGCCCTCTAGTTCTTGATGTTCTCTTGAGTGGTAGCAGTTTCTCACTATTTACCCTGTCCATATCCCTCAGGATCTTGAATAGCTCAATCAAGTCTCCTCTCAGCCTTCTTTTCTCCAAGGAAAACAACCCCAACCTCTTCAATCTATCTTCATGGCTACAGTTCTTCATCCTGGGAAAACAGAGTATGCATAAATGGATCTTTTTCTGATTGGCAGGATGTGACGAGTGGAGTCCCTCAGGGGTCTCTGCTGTGGCCGCAACTTTTTTACAATTTAAATAAATGACTTAGGTGAGGGGACTGAAGGCATAATAGGTAAATTTGCAGGTGACAAAGATAGGTCAGAAAGTATGTTGTGAAGAGGACATAAGGAGGTTGTAGATGGATATAGACAGGTTGAATGAATGGGCAAAAACCTGGCAGATGGAGTGTAATGTGGAAAAATGTGAAGTTGTTCACTTTGGCAGGAAGAATAAAAAAGCAGAGTATTACTTAACTGGAGAATGGCTGCAGAATTCTGAGCTGCAGAGGGATCTATGTGCTCTAGTGCATAAGTCACAAAAAGTTAGTATGCAGGTACAGCAAGTAATTAAGAAAGCTAATGGAATACTATCCTTTATTACAAGAGGGATTGAGCATAAAAGTAAGGGTGTTATGCTTCAGTTATACAGGGCATTGGTGAGACCACATCTCGAATATTGTGTGCAGTTTTGGTCTCCTTATTTAAGGAATAATGTAAATGCATTGGAGGTGGTTCAAAGGACGTTTACTAGATTAATACATGGAACGAGCGGGTTGTCTTATGAGGAAAGGTTGGACAGACTGGGTTGTTTCCACTGGAGTTTAGAAGAGTGAGGGGTGACTTGATTGAAGTATATAAGATCCCGAATGGTATTGACAAGGTGGATGTGGAAACGATGTTTCTTCTTGTGGGTGAGTCCAGAACTTGGCGGGGGTGGGGCACTGTTTTAAAATTAGTGGTTGCCTTTTTAGGACAGAGATGAGAAATCTTTTCTGAGGGTTGTGCAACTTTGGAACTCTCTGCCTCAAAGGCAGGGTCATTGAATATTTTTGAGGCAGAGGTAGACAGATTCTTGTTAGGCAAGGGAATCAAAGATTATTGGGGGTAGATGGGAATGTGAAATTCAAAACACAAGCCGATCAGCCATGACCTTAATGAATGGTGGAGCAGGCTCAAGGGGCTGAATGGCCTACTTCTCCTATTTTGTATGTTCGTGTGAATTGATGTTCTTTGCTGCTTAATGTTTCTTGAAATTCATTTTATTGATCATCTCAGGATTGTGCATAATGCAGTGCTATAACTTCCATCTCTCATCTAAATTCATGATAAAAGCAAAATATCACAGATGCTGAAAATCTGAAACAAAAACAGAAAATGCCTGAAAAACTCAGCAGGCCTAGCAGCATCTGTGGAGAGAGAAATAAGAGCTCTGAAGAAGGGCCATATGGACTCGAAACGTTAACTCTGTTTCTCTCTCCACAGATGTTGCTAGACCTGCTGAGTTTTTCAAGCATTTTCTGTTTTTGATCCAAATTCATGAGCTCTTCGGTGCCAGAAGAGGTTTACAAAAATGGCTCCAGCGATGAGAAACTTCAGTTACCAAGATAGATTGAAGAAATTGGGACTGTTCTCCTTGGAGAGGAGAAGGCTAGGAGGAGATTTGATAGAGATGTTCAAAATCATGAGGGGGGTGAAAGGACCGAGAACAAGAGGGCACAGATTTAAGGTGACTTGCAAAAGAAGCAAATGCGATGTGAGAAAAATCATTTTCACACAGTGAGTAGTTCGGGCTTGGAATGAACTGGCTTGAAGTGTCGTGGAGGCACGTTCAATTGAGGCATTCGAGACGGCATTAGATGATTATTTAAATAGAAACAAAGTGTATGGTTACGCGGAAAAGGCAGGAGAATAGCACTGAGTCATAATGCTCATTTGGGAAGCTGGTGCAGAAATGATGGGCCAAATGGCTCCTTCTGCACTGTAACAATTCTGTGATTCTACGTTCTCCTGGATTAAAGCACTGCGCCATAGTGTGACAGGACAGAGTCCTGTTCCCTGGCCCCACCCCAGCAATGAATTAAAACAATTTTGTGTTTTCAAAATCTCCCTATATCACTGGAAGGCATTTCCTTTGAGGGCAAATCGACTTCATACTGCTGTTAGGGGCCACTCTGTTGTTTGAGTGACCACCGTGGGATCAGCTCATCTGCTGTCCCTGCCATGACTCTGTCTGAAAATGGCCAGCAGAGTGAAGGAAACCTAAAGAAGGTACGTAATACCCAGGAGCACGGGGCATAAATTAGGGATTCCAGAAATATATTTTAATCAAAACCAATTGAAGTGATAAGTCACACTCAGCATTACTTCACTGAATTCTGATGGTATCTGTCCTCTTCCTTTTCAGCGGTGGCAGTTTCACTACTTTGCTGCAGAATCTGGGCCCAGAGAAAGCAGTAAGTCTGCTGCTGTATGCAGTAACTGAACACAAGATTCTTATTCACTCTCTCCGGCCAGCTGTATTGACTAGTGTGGCTGAAGCACTTGTCTCTGTGAGTATTAAGCTTAGCCTTTTGAAAGATTCTTTCTGGGAGGTTTGCAAAGCTGGAGTTTCATTTATATTTTTGTGTGTGCTTTTTCTCCCTCTTTGAAACTAGTGTGATTTTAATTTAGTTCTACTTTGGCTGAATCAACCCTACCAAAATTACCTGTAAATGCGAATTTATGTGAACGCTAAGAAGTAGAATTAGATGAATGCGCAAAACACAAAGTCTTTGTGTAAATTAGAATCGGTTTTGAAAAATTGATTATAATTTGGCAATTAGCAAATAGAATTGTTACAGCAGTCATCACAATACCAAATCAATTAACCTAGTCACGCAATGCCATTTTGCTTCAAATCACTGCGTAGCTTTTGAGAGTTGGATCCTTGTTGGTTTCCTCCTGGACTGTTGAGGCCAGTTCTAGCACTCTGACCCTTACCACCTGATCAGGAAACTAAGCACAGACTGGAAATCACACCTGGGACCTTCTGGTCTCTGTTACTCCTCAGTTCTATTTTGCCTTTACAACTGCGCTTTTGAGAAGCTCTTCCTTTCCATTTCTGTCTGTGTTTCTGACTGTGAAACAATGCACAACTTCCCACTATTGTGAACAGACTTTTCCCTATAAACCGCACATTATTTCCCTCAAATACCAAAGATTTTGATGTAATTTCTTGTGTGACCACAACAGCGAGATAAGTATGGGAACAGTTGATGTGAACTACCATTGAAGCAGTTGCACTATTTGCAACAGTTGTGAAATCAACCTGCATTCCATGGTGAGCAGGAAGTAGCTAGGTTTGCTAATACCTAAGGATTCAATAACTTTTACATCCATTGGGGATGATAGGAATAAATTGAAACAAGTGCAGCTCATCAGCCGACAAATGCTGTTTCAATAACAGGCTTCATGCTTTGAAAATTACCAATTTAGTAATGCATCATCAGAACGAAATGGAAGAGAGTGATATCCTGCCGGATTTTACACTGTTGGGAGATTCATGTGGGGATGGAGAAGGATTGGGGAATGGTCAAATTCAATTAAAAAGTTTTAAATTTAATTTGCCAACACTACTAACCTTGTCTTTAGAGCTGTCCTATGATTAAGCCTGGTGACTTGGAAGTACTTGCAGCGCTTGAGATGGCCTATAACGCTCCTCAAAATGGAGATATTGGTTCAACAGTTGCAAACACTTTGGGTGAAAAGATATTAATTTGGCACTTTCTGCTGGCTTCAATCCACTTCAATTGGCTTTGACTGAAATATATTTCTGGAGTCCATGGAAACTATCAAGTTATTCGCTTATACGCTTACAATATGGCCTCTCTTTTACAAAGAATTATGCTAACGTTAGATTATTAGTTTTTTTTGGATTTACTTGAAGTTGGCTGAAACAACAAATCCTAAATCATAAGATCCAGGGAACTGGCAGGGAGAAATTGCTGAGCTTGACAGTGCAAAACAGCAGAATTAACATGCACAAGGTTGAAATAATATCACCAAAGCACCCCTGGGTTTTCTCTATTGATGTTAACTCAGCTGGTGCAGTTAGCTTCAGTATTTCCTTTCAGCTAATCTGTGACAGTATTGCCAGAAAACCACTGCTTAAAGAAAAATATTGTTTTAAAACCCAACAAAAATAAGACAAGAAGTTGACACTAATTGCAATTAATTTAAAATGCTATTTTTAAAGGCATGATGGTGGCATTTAATCTTTAAGTTGAAAGGATACCTGTTCAGTGTATATGAAGTGTTGCATTATGAAATTCAAAATCCCAGCAATATAGAAAGCTACAGTAGAGACTCCCTCTTTATAACATTGGCTGCTGGAGCTATACAATGCATTAAAAAGTGGAAATATTATTAGGGGATTGCTTTAAGTGATTGATTTATTAGTGTGAAAGCCATAATTAGGATTTTATACATTGTGGTGTAGCAAGGCAGTAATAAAAGGCAAGTGTAATGAAGACCGATGTCTTGTGGAATTGGAAAAACAGACTTTGGCGAGTTTTCTGCTGAGATAAGGAGGGGGAATATCTGGATCCATAGAAATATCTTCAGTAACCCACTTTGAACTGTTTTTTATACCTGAAAAGGATAGTATTCCAAACAATTAAGAGTGTATTGAAGAAAATTTTGCATGCATAAGAGTGTGATGTTAAAACTTAGTCTTTGGGCTTGGGTACAGATTCTGTGTATCCATAAGGAATGTTGAGGTGCAGCTGCAACAGATTTTATATTCCTGGCTTTAGGGTGAAGGTCTAATGTGAGTGTTAGTAGCATTACCTTGTCTGTGTTGGTCCTTGGTGCAGTGTGCCTCTTTGAGTGATGGAACTTTGTACAGCCTTGCAAGTTCTAGTTGGGGTCATAATATCTGAGATGTCATGAGAGACTAGAGGGATCAACTATAATGTGGAAAACCATTATTGAACTAGTAAAGACTTGTAATATGCAGCTGTTCACTGCAGCAGCAGCTGGTTTTTATTACTGCCTTGAAATTATAAATTAAGTCCAACCTGCTTTATATAGGTTAAAAGGATATCGCTATACCTCTTAAAACTTAAAAAAATGTGTATTGGCAAGTTTGAAGAAATTTTTTGAGTAAAATTACTGGACATGGTGAATTATTCTGACCCTATCCTTAGATGTGTTGATTCTTTTGACTATGTGATAAAATTAGCACTTGCATATTACAGGAGAAATTTCAGCCAAGAAGCATAAGATTTCACTCTTTATATTTCTGCTCACAAAATAAAAGTTCTAGCACAAAGTTGTACTTCCAGGAACAAAAATTGTATGATTTCTGGATTTCAAAAGTTGGTAAGACTTTGGATGCTTTCTGTCAGGTTGTGAAAAAATACCGAGACTCTTGGTAATGATTTAGCCTTAGCTGAGCTTGTGATGCACTTATACAGCCATTGAGGAAAGCAATTAAACATTTATCAGCAAGTATGTTGACTTTATTGTGACTCTTTTATATGCAGATGATATTTCCATTCCATTGGCCATGTCCATACATTCCTCTATGCCCGTTGGCTCTGGCAGATGTTCTTAGTGCCCCTTGCCCTTTCATCGTAGGGGTTGATTCTCGCTACTTTGACCTGTATGATCCTCCAAGTGATGTAAGCTGTGTGGACCTGGATACAAACACCATTTCTCAGTAAGATTTTGATTACAATTAGAATATAAACTGTGCCAATGAGTGGCAAATGAGTTGGAAAAAGGAACTGCAGCAAATGGATTGTCCACATTTTGAACAACTCTGTCTCACAATAAGGTGAACTTTTAAGCGGTAACTAGATGACCTCCTGTGATAAAGTAATTCGAGTTACGACCTTGTGTAGTCCTCTAGTGAGGCTGGAGATATTTAGACCAAGGCATGTGGATGTAAATCGGTCACCATTTCAGTCATATCTTCAGTCCTATTTTTTCTTTTCCATCATAAATTTCTCTGTTTACATTTATAATGGAAATGCCTATGCAAGCTTTAATGGTGTAACTATACCCATCTCTCATCGGTGGCACTGTAGCATCTCCACTGGGAAACATTTGTCATTACGGCATGACACCTGTGCATTGCTTGTCTAAAATAATAATTATTACTGCTTCTGATTGATCACTTTATTGACCAGCTTGATTTCACAGAAAGGTGACCTGTTGTTTATTCCAGACTTAATTTACTTGCTTATAAAGTAAATTAATGATACTTACTGGTAGTGGTCTCTAACAGTGTTGTGAGCTAAAACTCCAGATTAACGCATGAAGGAAGAAACAATACCTGTCAACATTAATTGATGGTTCAAATGTCTCCGGCTAACAGCTGATTCATCAGCGTGTATGCTGAATTACAATTTAGAGCAGTATCTTGTTTTGTTAAATTGACTCAGTCATGCGTGCTACTTACAATACAATTTATTTTTCGCTGATAATGAAAACTATATTGAGATTTTTTTTTTCTAATTTCCAAATGCATTTGCCGCATATTTGAACTCAAGATTTGAATTTAAAATAAGATTGTTGTTTCAGAACTGATGATAGAAAAACCCTTACGTGGAAAACGCTTCCAAAGAAAGCTTCTAAAAATCTGATCAACTCTTTGAACAACATTTATGAGCAGCTGGCAGAGAGTAAGTATGTTTTGAACTGTGCAGTGTTGAAATTTGTTCATCCGTTCAAAAATGTCCTCCTTGATCAGAGCTGCCAGTTCCTTTCAAATCACGTGGAGCAGTGTAGAACTTGATACCTGTTTTTATTGGGACCAAACATTGCAAAACGTCCTGAATATATTGTACATAAAAATTGGAAAAAATCTCTACAAAATTCCTCTGACATCTCCGTTGGTTAAGGCAGGTGGGAGGCCCCTCAAGCTTAAATGCCTCCAAATTTTATTCCCAGTTTGTGCTCAGTTTGCTGATGTCAACTGGTATAATATATGGTGCTCCACAATTTTTTCACTCCTGGACTAAGAAGGGTAAAGATCAGATGCCCAGTGAATCTTGCTGTAAAGTCTGTCCAATCATAATTAAAAAGAGGCCATATATTCCATCATTCCTATGCTGATGTTAGCTGTTACCTGATTCTGTTTACACTGATTCTGTTTCCATCCCTTTTCTTTGTATTCTACATAATTTACAGCATAACACAGCAGGATCAGATATGGTGTCTTCCACAGTCAAGTAATTTGCCAACATCTAATATCTAAGTTTACAAATGGAAAATGACCATTTGGGAAAGAGACTAGAGAGGCTCCTGTGTACACCACCATGAGTCAGAGCCTGTGGTTGGGGGAGGAATTGGAAAATAAAATCTCCAAATTTAAGTTTATTCTTTCAAAAAGGACTTCAAAAATAATTTTAAAATAACTTTAAAACTAACACATTTGTCCACCACAATGCATTTTATAGTAATCATTTAAATGTAAAATTAAATTTATTCCCTTCCAGTGCATCAAAGACCCAGAGAGGAAGCTTTAATGGAGTTATCAATGAATGATCATGATTTGAACTTTGGTAAGAGGATGCAGGTGCTGGAAATGGAGATACAAGAAGCTTTCCTCCGATTCATGGCTTCCATTCTGAAGGGCTACAGAACTTACCTTCTACCCATCACAGAGGCTCCGTCTGAGAAAGCAACAGATGCAAGCTCCCTCTTTGATCTTCAAGGTGGTTACAAATAGTAGAAAATAGAGACTAATGTCTGTGAATTTGACTTGGCAATTTTCAAGTTAGGTGCCTCCTTTAAAAAGCGTTAGACACGCTATTACCTGCGTAATAAATTACTTAAACTCAAAAGCATTAATTGCCTGCTTTTTAAAATGACATTCGAATTGTGCTATAATATCAAACTGGTGTCTAAATTGCAATTTATAAATAGTAAGTTGACCCAATTACTCCTATGAGTGAATCCAGTATTGACATCCCAAAGGTACTAGGACAGAAAGAAACAAATGCCGTGACAAATTAAAGATTTAAATCATTTTTGCCACTTGTGTCTTGCTGTTGACTTTTGAAAATATTTCCAAGGATTTTGTTCGGATGACAGGTTATGATGGCTAAAAATGTCAAATTCTGTTAGTACATTTTGCAGTTCCATTTTCATAGGAAATTCAAAAGCCAGTGGCCTTGGTTGCATTAAACGAAGGGGTCACCTTGCCATATAATCAGGACTACTCCCATATTTTGGGATCACATTCCATTGAGAGGATTTTTTTAAAAAAAAAGTTTTGTAACTTCGTGTCAATCTTTATAGGTTTCCTGAAGAGCCGGGACCGTTCTCACCAGAAGTTTTACTCATTGATGACAAAAACCCAGATGTTTATTCGATTCATTGAGGAGTGTTCCTTTGTGAGTGACAAGGATGCAAGTCTGGCATTCTTTGATGATTGTGTGGACAAAGTAAGTCTATTTTAAAGAGAGCTCAGTGTTAACCTGTGAATTTTCAAGTTTCTTTTTGATGAACCAAAAGCTGTTTAAATATTTGATCGGTTTCAGGCAGTTCATAAATAATCCAGGTGGTTTGGTCAATGAGAGGAAACTAATTGTTCTATGGGCAGGATTCTGAAATTAAAAGTGCCTGCAGATTCTTGTGTCCAACTTTAGGAAGTCTGTAATAAAAAAAAAAAAATGCTGGAAATACTCAGCCGATCAGGCAGCATGTGGTGGAGAGAAACAGAGTCGATATTTTGGGTCAAAATGACCTTTCATCAGAACTGAAGAAAGATAGAAACAGGTCATGTGGCACAACTGGTCTATGCCGATGTTTATGCACCAGTAGATCCTTCTCCCATTCTACTTCATATAATCAGCATACCCTTCTATTCCATTCTCCCTCATGTAGTTATCTAGCTTCCTCTTAAATACATTTATGCTATTTACCTCAACTACACCTTGTGGTAGCAAGCTCCACCACTCTCTAGGCAGAGACATTTTTCCTGAATTACTTATTGGATTTATTTGTGAATACCTTATATAAGCACCCCGCTTTCCAACCTGCTTCCCATATTCCTTGATGCCCCGAGAGACCAAAAATCTGTCTGTCTCAGCCTTAATTATGTTCAATGATGGCACATCCACAACCCTCTGGGTAGAGAATTCCAAATATTCGCAACTCTTTGAGCGGAGAAATTACTCCTCATCTGCACCCTAAATGATCGTCTCTTTACCTTGAGATTGCGCACCCCCCGTTATAGATTCCCCAGGCAACCATCTTCTCAATATCTACCCTGTTGTTCACCAAAGAGAAGGTTGAGAGGAGATTTGATAGAGGTGCTCAAAATCATGAGGGGTCTAGACAGAGTAATTAGGGAGAAAGTGTTCTCGTTGGCAGAAGGTCGAGAACCAGAGGACACCCATTTAAGGAGATTGACAAAAGAGCTAATGGTGACATGAGAGTTTTTTTATGCAGCGAGTGGTTATGATCTGGAATGTGATGCCTGAGAGTATGGTGGAGGTAGATTCAATCATGGCTTTCAAAGGGGAATTGGATAAGCACCTGAAGAGAAAATACTGTATGTCTACGTGGCCAGGGGACTAGTTGAGTTGCTCTTGCAGACAGCTGACATGGACACGATAGGCCGATTGGCTTCCTTCTGTGCTGTTAGCAATTCTGCCATTCTATTTATGGCACTGAGTATCAACCTCCCCCAAAAATGCAAGCATCTTATTTACATCTACCCTATTAAACTCCTTCATAATTTTAAAAATCTCTATCCGGTCATTCTTCAATCGTCTCCACAACGGAGTCACAAACAGCTGCCACATGTTTGTTTCATCAAACCCTAGGGATGTTCCAAACTGTTACACGGATAAGAGCCAGTTCTTTCCTTGTAGAGAGAGTTTATTGTCTTAGTACAGAGTCAACACTCCTTCCCCCAGTGTCCTAGTTATCCCCATTTATAGGTGCACAAATACCCATCACTTGTTTAACAATGTAAATGCCATTAAACCTTAACAATGTAATTGCCAATAGTATTAATACAAACTCTTCCCTTGCAAAATCCCTGTTGAGTGAGTTTCTTCTGGCAAATAAGCATACTGATGCTGCAGCGGCAAGTGGAGTGAGTAAACTGCTTCCCATACTGCCGACACTGGAAGTGGTTCACTCCCTGGGCGTGTGTGTGTGTAAATGCACCTTGAGGCCATAGAACCAGCAGAAAGTATTTCTTGCATATGGATGCTCAATAGATTCAATAGACAAGCATTTGCAATAAAGATGCTCTTCTGACAAAGAGCTGTGACATGCATTTTTGGAAGTTGATTATGATTATTTATATGCAAAGTAGTAACCGCCTTTGGCTTTTTTATTCAATTCCTTCATTATTTTTGAGCAAAATTATCTTAGTTGTTTCCATTTTATTAGCAACAGTTTATTAGGGCAGAATACCAAGCAGTGAACCGTGTCTAACCGCAGCATGAGGCAAGAAGACTTTTTTGAGTGGCGTTGATGATTATATTTATTTTATGTGAGTTGTGCGAGTTCCCTTTAAAGAAAGAACGGAAAAAGTGCCTGTTAGATTTTTTCGAATGCAGCGTAAACTAAAGAAAATCATTGCTTACTACTTTTATTCAACACAAACTGGTTGGTTGAATTCCCATGAGTTTGCACTGACAAGATCAGCCGCTTTATTGTTTATTGAAGTAGCACCTGACCCAATAAAAATAGACTTTTATTCTTGCAAAAATATATCTGCAGCCTAAATAAGAGTAAAAATTATTCTTCATTTCAGAAGCAACCCAGTACTGTGTTGTGAGGTAGGACTGATAGAATAATGAGTTGATGCACCATGGCATTGAGTATTGGGATACAAGGTAGTGCTCATGATTCCGCAAATGCGAATTCCCTAATTGAGCTCAATTGTCAGTGATGAAGGGAGAGCAGCAGAGAGCAAATATGAGCTACTCCACTCTAAGGAAGGATGCAGATTTGATGGTGAGGTTAAGTTGAATCTTTCTGGTTGATTCTAGACTGGGATTAGCAGATGCTTGGGAGCTGGCTGCTTGCCCTTTCTACAGAGTAATTAAATGTGAGGGTGGAGTTTCTGTTTTAAATGGGTGAAATTGGGCCACTCATGCTACGTGCTGGTGGAGACCGCATAGATTTGGGATTCTAATACATCAATTAAATCTTAAATGGAGAATAATTTACCACAGGATCCTAGATTTGGTTAAAAGATTCTATACAACTGAGGTGATAATTTTGGGATCAAACGTGAATTCAGATAAAACTGTAAAACATTATAGAGTTTGGCCTAAAATCGCCGAATGCACAAATGTTTAATTTTTTACTTAATTAAGCACGCAACATGCAGACTTTGATATAATATATCATTATGGGGGTTCTGCTGATGTTGCACAGCTATCTCCACTTGCACTTTTATGTAATTTTAGACAAAACACTTATCTAAAAATTGAATTTGTCAAAGGCTATCTTTAAGTTTCAAATTCTATGTACCCAACTTTGATCCATACTCTCATGATACCCTAATGTTGTGCCCTTTGTGTTTTATGTTACTTGAAATCTAGACCCTTGTTACATTACTGTTTTTCTTAAATGAGTGAATGATAGCTAAATTACTAATTGATCAGGATTTCAAACTTGTTTAGTTGATTTCTGTGATCCATCTGTGATGTAACCCATTTGGAAACCTGCTGGATGAAGCATTCTGTCAGGGACTTTTTGACCCTTTTCTCTGAGACATCTGGTGCAGTCAGCAGTGATCAACATTAATGTTATCTGTGGAGTTGCAGGATGAAGTATCTGTTCCTTGTGACAATATTCTTCCATGTGATTTACGTGTTTGCATGTGCAAACTGCTATATATGGGTTGATATCCTGTGTCAATGAACACAGGATATCAAGACCATCACCACTAATAAGATAAATGTGTGATTTGGATACTGGACACATTTCATTTTGGCTGTTTCCATACCAGGCTTGCACAGTGGGATATAGTTTAATTTTATACATGCACCTTTCACATACATTAAGGGAAATTATGCGGAAAATGCATTAATTAAAGCAGGATAATCTAATGAATAAATTTGTGCTCCAGCGACAAATTTATTTATTGTTAGCCGTTGGATCAGGTGTACTACTCACTTGCTCAATTGATTATTTTATGGTGTCTTTCCAGCCATTTATTTATACTGGTTCATCCAGCCTACCCCATATAGTTACAGTATGATGTCTTGTGAATACACGTTCATACAATCCCCACCCCAGAAGCCATGTCATTTCCTGGGTGAGGCAAAAAAACACAAAACCCCAGTTTAATCTTTATTTTGTCTATCTTCTGTTTAATGTTACTTCTTAATAAATCCGAATCACAATTTATAGCCCAGGATTTGCAGTCTTATCAGTGTGTAAACTGTCAACCTGAGTGACCAGGAGAATGAGTCATACTGTTATTTTTCTATTGACCCGGCCAGCAGGATTAAGGATTTATTCATTGTCTCAGAGCAAATTACCTCTTAGATTATTTCATGCAAACAATCATATTTTCATTCACAGAAAGCATGTCCTTTGCACTGAGTGTGAGAAAAGGTATGCAGTGAGCCTAAATTGTAACAGCCTCACCTACTCCAGGTCCTTTGTCAAAATAGCTGAGAATGACTCTTCTAAACATTCTTGTGGAAGCAAGCCTAGCCTCTTGTTTCTTTGACTCCTTTTAATTATATTAGCAAGGCCCAGGAATTTACTGTGTGAAGCATTAAGGGAGCAAGTCTAAGCTCTAGCATGTCATGGTATGTTGGAAGATTAATGGGCCACCCTAGCAAGTGGCCAGAATTGTATCATTCTTTGAGGAGAGCCTATTGTGAATAGATGCAGTTTGTATTTCAGTGAGTAAAGTAGGTCAACACTGAAACTGGGAATCAAGGTTACTAAATCCCATTGGACAGGTCTATTATCTGTGTGTGTCAGAGTCTGACAACTGTCTTTGTATATTTTATTCAAATATGGCCTAATGGATTGTTAAACGTGCTACGGTATCTAATTCAAGTGCCATGCTGGACACTTCAGCATTATTTAAGGATAGCCTTACAAACCAGTCTGTGCTTCCCCACACTGCAGACATCTGAAGGTGACAGCATTGTTTAGAGATAAAAAGCCACATAAGGTTTTTTTCACAGTTAGAAGCATCTATGATTTTTTTCCATGGAGTAAAAGGTTGTGCTTGATTATAACAGTAACATAACCAGTGTGTGTTTAGATCTGTTATGTTAAGTCAGCATATTCAGGCATTTCATTTCAATTTCTCCATTACGTATTTATATTCTTTACTGACAACAACATTTATATACTGTTTCTTTCATCCTTGCCACCCTCCAAATTATAATGAATAAAGTTGAAGAGAGAAAATGCTTAGGATGGTTTTGCATTCAATAGCCCAAAGCAGGCACTGACTGTCTCAGTTTCGTTTCAACAGCAGCTTGTTCAGTGCTGGAAACCTCTGAATTGGGACTTCAATCCACACTCTTGTGAAATGGTGAGAGCACTATGATTGAGCCAAGGCTGCATCGACATGTTAGCCTAGGTTATGTATTGAAACTAAGGGAGAGGATTGAACCTGCAAGCTCTGATTCTGAAATGTGCATGTTACAAACTAAGCCAATCAATAATAATAATAATACAGAGTTTGCGTCTGGATTTTTTGACTGATCAGTGGATTGAGTTGATGGGCCGAGCCAGGCGTATGCACCAAGGTTACTGGCCCCCGACCTCCGCTGCTCCCCAGCATCACAGACAAGGCCTTGGCCTCCACTGTTGCTCTGTATTGGGGGGTGGAGGAAAGGCATGGGAGCAAGAGGGAGGTGGAATGTCATGGGAGGAAGGGTTGCGGGAAGGAGCAGATGGCATAGAGGGGAATGGCGGGGTCACTATGGGAGAGAGGGGGAGCTCCATGGGAGGGGCCTGAGCGACGACCTGGGTGGTGTGGAATAAGAGATTGGGATAGTATGGCATGTGAGTGACAGGATGGTGTTGGCATAGGGAGAAGGGGTGTGATGGAAAATGACATGGGGATAATATGAGAGGGATGAAAAGAATGGGATGCGTATGACATGGGAAGGATAGGAGGGGGGTTTAAAGGACCACTGTTGGAATAAAGATACTAATTTCACTGCAAATGTTTTGTGGTCTCTGCTAAATTGATACTGTTAGTAGGATCAGTGTCAGGATTAGCTCTCCCAATGGTTCAGATGATTAAGACCATGGGTGGATGTCTCATGCAGACCACAGAGATGAAAGATTTGCTATGCATTTTTTTTTAAGTTATCATCAAGGCAATGATAAGGCTGTTACAATCAGGTTTGGGCTATAGGGATGAAAAGGTCTTGATTGCTTGCCAGTGTCCTCCCTCGAAATGTCTGTATGTGGTTGTCAGATGAGGACAGGATAGAGCCTGGGTCTGATAGGCCGCTTCCCAAAGTGGACAAATAGGTGACCAGGTGTGTAGATGAGGGTAGTGCAGTTGATGTAGTTTATATGGATTTCAGCAAAGCCTTTGACAAGGTCCCACATGGGAGACTTATAAAGAAGGCAAATGCACATGGGATACACGGTAATATGATAACATGGATTCAAAATTGGCTTAGTTGTAGGAGGAAAAGGGTGATGACAGAAGGATGCTTTAGTGACTGGAAGCCAGTGTCCAGTGGCATACCACAGGGATCTGTGCTGGGTCCCCTATTATTCATCATTTATATAAACAACATAGATGACTATGTGGGGGGTAGGATTAGTAAGTTTGTGGATGACACAAAGATTGGCCGGGTGGTTAACAGTGAGGTTGAGTGTCTTGGGCTACAGGAAGATATAGACGGGATGGTCAAATGGGCAGATAAGTGGCGGATGGAATTTAACCCTGAAAAGTGTGAGGTGATACACTTTGGAAGGAGTAATTTGACAAGAAAGTATTCAATGAACTGCATGACACCAGGAAGTTCTGAAGAACAAAGGGACCTTGGCGTGTGTGTCCATAGATCTCTGAAGGTGGAAGGGCATGTTAGTGGGCTGGTGAAAAAGGCATTTGGGACACGTGCCTTTATCAATCGAGGCATGGATTACAAAAATAGGAACGTCATGTTGGAGTTGTATAGAACCTTGGTGAGGCCACAGCTGGAGTACTGTGTGCAGTTCTGGTCGCCACATTATAGGAAGGATGTGATTGCACTGGAAGAGGTGCAGAGGAGATTCACCAGGATGTTGCCTGGGATGAAACATTTAAGTTATGAGGAGAGGTTGGATAGACTTGAGTTGTTTTTGTTGGAGCAGAGAAGACTGAGGGACGACCTGTTCGAGGTGTACAAGATTATGAGGGGCATGGACAGGGTGGATAGGGAGCCGCTGTTCCCCTTAGTTGAAGGGTCAATCACGAGGGGACATAAGTTCAAGGTGAGGGGCAGGAGGTTTAGGAGGGATGTGAGGAAAAACTTTTTTACCCAGAGAGTGGTGATGGTCTGGAATGCGCTGCCTGGGAGTGTGGTGGAGCTGGGTTGCCTCACATCCTTTAAAAAGTACCTGGATGAGCACTTGGCACGTCATAACATTCAAGGCTATGGGCCAAGTGCTGGTAAATGAGATTAGGTAGGTAGGTCAGGTGTTTCTCACGTGTTGGTGCAGACTCGATGGGCCGAAGGGCCTCTTCTGCACTGTGAGATTCTGTGATTCACTGTCCAAAATCACATCACGACTTGGGAGAGATACCAAAGGGTAACTGTGAAACAGAACACTGGCAAAAGAAATTAACAGAATGAGGAGAGGGAAAAGGTCTTAAATCTAAGTAGACACTTTATCTTACTGGAACATGAATCAACTGGGTAGCCTTGTGCTGAAAGTACAGAGGTATTTTATTGTACCAGTTTTTATTGTGCCACAGTTTTTACTCTGCATTAAAATGAGAAAAAAAAAAATTTGACATGCAAATTATATGAAATACAGCTGCTGGCCTTCACATGATGTAGTCTTGCTTGGCTGAATGTCAGGACCAGATGTGTTGCATCCTTTCCAAAATTGTTGCAATCTAGAAGCTGGATGCTGAGCAATAAGACTGTGTCAGTTATTCCACCATGTCACAAGAGACATAAACAAAGGCTTGACATAGGCAACTAATGTACTGCTTTCCTCCACATATTGTCTTATTGTCATGCAATAAACATACATGTGAAAGTGCATAAAAACACCAAGTTTCTTCTTCCCACCTCCTTCTGTCCTCCAATGGGAAAGTTGGCAAAATGACAACATCAGAATATTGCCTATCCCACTAACTGTATGATCAGAACCTGTCTGGCAGATCCCTGGCATCATACCACCTGGTAGCTCAGTACATTACCAACAATACATATGTTTCTACATTTCTTCTACAATTTGCTTTTTGAATAATACTTGGTAACATTTTGGCTATGGTATAAAGGGTAACAACAAAAACTTATATTTATCGAGCAATTTTAATGTAGGAAAATGTTTCACGGTGCTTCACAGGAATGTTATCAAATGAAATTTGACACTGAGCTACATGAGATAATGGGGCAGATGACCAATGGCTTGGTCAAAGAGATAGGTTTAAGAAGCATCTTAAAGGAGAAAAGAGAGGTGGAAAAATTTAGAGAAGAAAAACAAGAGCTTAGGCTTTGGGAGCTGGAGGCATGGCTGCCAATGGTGGAATGATTGCCAATCAGGTAAGACCAGGGGAATAACTCCTGTCCAAAGTGCACCATTATAAGTATTAGTCTACCAAAGCATTTCCTGTTTATTAGATGACATCCCTTGTTTCCCTTGTTTGTAACCACAGTGTGCTGGTAATAGGTAGAGTGGATATTAAGTTCAGTACAGGGTGCTGACCAAGCTAATGGTTTTGTCCGAGATGGGTCCAAGTTGTGTGACTGCACTTTACTAGGTGAGTGGTGAGATTCCATCCCATTCCCAACTCACCACTGGAATAGTGACTCCATCATATGCTGTTAACTGACATGCAGCCCAGCACTTGCAGACCTTGTTTAAACTGAGCATTTTCTTCTTTTTAGCTACGCTTATGCATGATCTAATTGCTCTCATTCTGTTCCAACTATTAAGATGCACACATTCATCCGTGATAGAATTAAGTAGTGTAATTTACATTGCGTGTATAGTGTAGAAACAGGCCATTCAATCCAATTGATTGGTGCTGGTTTTTATGCTCCACATGATTGGAGGCAGTACAGCAAAGGTTCACTAGGTTGTTTCCTGAGAGGAGAAGATTGTCCAATGATGAGAGGTTGAGTAAATTGGGTCTATATTCTCTGGAGTTTAGAAGAATAAGAGGTGATCATATTGAAACATTCAAGATTATGCAGGGGCTTGACAGGGTAGTTACTAAGAGGTTGTTTCCCTTGGCTGGTGAGTCTCGAACAAGGGGGCATAGTTTCAAGATAAGGAGTTGATCATTTAGGACTAAGATGAGGAGAAACTTCTTCACTCAAAGGGCTGTGAATCTTTTAAATTCCCTCTCCTGGAGGGTTGTGGATGTGCCCTCATTAAATATATCTAAGACCAGGACTGACCGATTTATGGTCTCTCAGGGAATCAAAAGATATGGGGAGCAGGTGGGAAAGTGGAGTTGAAGCCGAAGATCAGCCGAATCATATTGAATGGCGGATTAAGTTCAACAGGCTGTATGGTCGTCTTCTGCTCCTATTCCTATATTCTGATTATCTTCATCCCACTCCACTTCATCTAATCCTATAGATTTTGCGTCTAAAACGAACTGAGCCTGCAATTCCTGATTGTTTACACTATTCAGGTGATGTCTGAATCCAGAAATTTGATTTTTAATGAAAAACAGGATAACTATCATTCTCCATTCTGTGACCAGCGACTGAAATCATAGAAATGCACAGCTTTAAATTGTATGGTTATGTTGGTAGGTAATTATCAAGGAGAAAAAATAGCATTCCTTAAATGGCTTTCTCCCATTTTCTCTGCCCGTCTCTCCCTCTCTCTCTGCCCGTCTCTCCCTCTCTCTCTGCCCGTCTCTCCCTCTCTCTCTGCCCGTCTCTCCCTCTCTCTCTGCCCGTCTCTCCCTCTCTCTCTGCCCGTCTCTCCCTCTCTCTCTGCCCGTCTCTCCCTCTCTCTCTGCCCGTCTCTCTCTCTCTCGCTGCCCCTCTCTCTCTCTCGCTGCCCCTCTCTCTCTCTCGCTGCCCCTCTCTCTCTCGCTGCCCCTCTCTCTCTCTCGCTGCCCCTCTCTCTCTCTCTGCCCGTCTCTCCCTCTCTCTCTGCCCGTCTCTCCCTCTCTCTCTGCCCGTCTCTCCCTCTCTCTCTGCCCGTCTCTCCCTCTCTCTCTGCCCGTCTCTCCCTCTCTCTCTGCCCGTCTCTCCCTCTCTCTCTGCCCGTCTCTCCCTCTCTCTCTGCCCGTCTCTCCCTCTCTCTCTGCCCGTCTCTCCCTCTCTCTCTGCCCGTCTCTCCCTCTCTCTCTGCCCGTCTCTCCCTCTCTCTCTGCCCGTCTCTCTCCCTCCGCACCTCCTTCGCTCCCTCTTTCTCTCTGCCTTGCGCTCTCTGCCTGCCTGCCCCTCTGCCATTGCGCCCCTGCCCCTGTCTCTCTCTTGCTGCCGCCCCCTCTTTCTCTCACTGCCCCTCTCTCTCTCTCTCTCGCTGCCCCTCTCTCTCGCTCTCTCGCTGCCCCTCTCTCCCTCTCTTGCTGCCCCTCTCCCTCTCTCGCTGCCCCCCTCCCTCTCTCGCTGCCCCCCTCCCTCTCTCGCTGCCCCCCTCCCTCTCTCGCTGCCCCTCTCTCTCTCTCTCGCTGCCCCTCTCTCTCTCTCGCTGCCCCTCTCTCTCTCTCGCTGCCCCTCTCTCGCTGCCCCTCTCTCTCTCGCTGCCCCCTCTCTCTCGCTGCCCCTCTCTCTCTCTCGCTGCCCCTCTCTCTCTCTCGCTGCCCCTCTCTCTCTCGCTGCCCCTCTCTCTCTCTCGCTGCCCCTCTCTCTCTCTCGCTGCCCCTCTCTCTCTCTCGCTGCCCCTCTCTCTCTCTCGCTGCCCCTCTCTCTCTCTCGCTGCCCCTCTCTCTCTCTCGCTGCCCCTCTCTCTCTCTCTCGCTGCCCCTCTCTCTCTCTCGCTGCCCCTCTCTCTCTCTCGCTGCCCCTCTCTCTCTCTCGCTGCCCCTCTCTCTCTCTCGCTGCCCCTCTCTCTCTCTCGCTGCCCCTCTCTCTCTCTCGCTGCCCCTCTCTCTCTCTCGCTGCCCCTCTCTCTCTCTCGCTGCCCCTCTCTCTCTCTCGCTGCCCCTCTCTCTCTCTCGCTGCCCCTCTCTCTCTCTCGCTGCCCCTCTCTCTCTCTCGCTGCCCCTCTCTCTCTCTCGCTGCCCCTCTCTCTCTCTCGCTGCCCCTCTCTCTCTCTCGCTGCCCCTCTCTCTCTCTCGCTGCCCCTCTCTCTCGCTGCCCCTCTCTCTCGCTGCCCCTCTCTCTCGCTGCCCCTCTCTCTCGCTGCTCCTCTCTCTCGCTGCCACCCCCTCTCTCTCTCTCGCTGCCCCTCTCTCTCTCTCTCGCTGCTCCTCTCCCTCTCTCTCGCTGCTCCTCTCCCTCTCTCGCTGCTCCTCTCCCTCTCTCGCTGCTCCTCTCCCTCTCTCGCTGCCCCTCTCCCTCTCTCGCTGCCCCTCTCCCTCTCTCGCTGCCCCTCTCCCTCTCTCGCTGCCCCTCTCCCTCTCTCGCTGCCCCTCTCCCTCTCTCGCTGCCCCTCTCCCTCTCTCGCTGCCCCTCTCCCTCTCTCGCTGCCCCTCTCCCTCTCTCGCTGCCCCTCTCCCTCTCTCGCTGCCCCTCTCCCTCTCTCGCTGCCCCTCTCCCTCTCTCTCTCTCCCTCTCCCTCCCCCGCTGCCTCTCTCTCTCTCGCTGCCCCTCTCTCTCTCTCTCGCTGCCCCTCTCTCTCTCTCACTGCCCCTCTCTCTCTCACTCTCTCCCGCTGCCCCTCTCTTTCTCTCTCGCTGCCCCTCTCTCTCCCTTTCTCCCACTGCGCCTCTCTCTCTCCCGCTGCCTCTCTCTCTCTCTCCCCCGCTGCCTCTCTCTCTCTCCCTCTCTCTCTCTCTCTCTCCCCCGCTGCCTCTCTCTCTCTCTCTCTCCCGCTGCCTCTCTCTCTCTCTCTCTCTCCCGCTGCCCCTCTCTCCCCCTCGCCGCCCCTCGCCCTTGCTGCCCCTCTCTCTCACCTTTGTTATTTCACCTCTGGCAAGATTGAAGGGGAAAAGTAGGTCACCTGCCATCCTCTAGTTGTAAAGGATTATTGCCAAGGAGCCTAATGACCTCTGCACTCGTCTTCTCAATAGAAGCTTCTTTGATGCTTTAAAAATTCAGCCATTTTATAAGTATTCTTATGTGCCCTGTATTCGTTTTAACTGTGAAAGCACATTTAGTCATTTCTTGATGCCAAAAATAAAATGCCTCACTTGCTAATATTCTGACTTGTTTTACAGTAGAGCTTTATTGCATTCCAGTCAGTTGGTAGACTTTTATTCTTTTAATGAGATCTTGCTGTGTTGGAGCCAAGTATTTTTTTCCCTCTGTAGATGGTGGGGGTAAGATTTATTGGTTGGTTTTCATTGTCTACAGAGAGCTGTATTAGAAACCAGTGACCTGGCTCAGAATCATGCTTTACTCCAACAAATGAACCCAATGAACATAAAATCTGTTTAGTCAATTTAAGAAGGCAGCCAAGTGGATATCTGTGCTTTTATTTCTTCATCTGGCCTTAAGCAAAAACATATGCTGTGGCTGCTTAACACACAGATGAAAGGCTGTATTGGAATGTGCACTGCAGAGTTTCCTGTGACACACATGAGCTGAGTATCATTTGGACACCTCATAACTATTAAACAAATCTGTCCCTCTGTTTGCTTTCAAATGACCTGCACCCCTTTGATGTGTGGTTATATAAACACAGCATTTTTGTGAAACATTTAATCGTGTTTGTGGATGAAGGAATTAGTAGCCCTAGGATTGATCCAATGTAGTGCTACAAATTATTGATATGTAATTATCGCTTGTAATACATGTTGTTATTGCTTGTTTAGGAACAACATTATTTAAAATGCACTGCAGACCTAGTGGCTACTACTGAACAGATTCCTGTGGAATCTTCTACAGAGATTGTTTTAGAAACTGAACCTGCCTGCCTGCTTGAAAACTGTCCCTTCAAACCCTCATTCTTAACAGTGTAATGTATTACTGCTGAGGACAAGGAAAATCTAAATTACCATTTTCTCTCATTGCCAACTATAATTATAATTTCAGACATGCTTTTATCTGCTTTCCTGACTTTGCTGTTTTTCAGTTTGCCTGCTTCCCCACATTTGAGGTGTACAACCTGGTAAATTAGAAATGATTTTGGGTGGAGCAAAATTCAGCAGGTCTGGTGCTCTGAGCCATGTCCTTGGAATGGTAAATAAGAAGCTTCATTAATGCCACCAAAGACATTGTAACTTTCAGATATCACCAATTCTGTCACTGGAGATGGAGGGAGGGAGGAAAAGGAGTTGAGAAAGAGTTGACGAGTAATGGCCTGTTATTTCTTCATAGAGAGGGGGAGAGCATTTGATGAAAAAGGAAACCAGGCCAGTACATATAGATGTAGGAATTTGAGTCAGGGAGGAAGTTATTCTCTTTTTGCCTGCATTGTGTCTAAGCCTCTCAAGTGGACAGATTTTAATGTCCCATCTTTCTGCTTTCTCTGTAATGTAATACCATTTCCCAATTTTGTTTCATATATCCTTTCAAATTCTTTAAGGATTTATTCAGTGCCTTTCGAAATGCTGTAATCACTTGCAGCTCTTGTATGTCACATTTCAATAAATCTGTTTTAAAAAGAATCCTCACCTTCCTTTTATTTATCTAGTTTTTATCTTGACATTCTGGCTACTTGTCTTTACTTGTCTTTAATTTAGCTGGCTGTTCAAAAAATCTATACTTACTTTGCTGTTCCTTTTATCATACCAAGCACTTCTAACAAGTCCCTCCACAATCTTCTCAGTTCAAGATGGGAGAAAGTAAAATATATCACCACACAATATACACTGATGGGTATGCTTCTTTAAGTTTCCTGGCAGTACAGTGAAACTCTGTTAACATATATCTGTAGACTGTATGTACTCTGATATGTGGTGTAGTTAAATGGTGCCGATAGTTTTAATGAGAAGGTGAGTTCTGGTTGGTGTAATGCACTCAAAAGTAAATGGGTATTGGCGATCACATGATGAAGTATTAGAACTTGTTCTCCTCTGGAATGGGTTGGATTCCATTTCCAAGAAATCAAATGGAATGCTCACCATTAAGTCCCCAAGCACTGTTAGTTTGACGTTGCCTTATTCCAGTGGGCATAAGTATAGAAGGGACAGTACATTGAACACTTGGAGATCCTCAGCAACTCCCTTTACAAACACATGAAAAAGAATACCAATTCCACAATGCAGTGAGAAGATTTCAAGGTTTTGAAAGGAAACTTGTGCCAATCTGGTTATGAATGGTTTATTTTCATAATGTTTTCCAAGTAATAATGCCCATGAAGGGGATGGTCATTGAACCTGGGATCAAGCACATTTGTCCTCATAATAAATTTGAGACTTTGAGACCACCAATTGGCTGCTCTTGACCTGGAGCTGCTCAATTTTAATGATGCCTATAAACTGGGCAGTCATGTTGAAGGAGATTGTTTTTCTATAAACATGCACAGACACGCCAATGTAGATGACTACTGATGAAATGCATAACTTGATTACAAATTCTAGAAACTAGTTGCAAGAAAGAAGATAACATTGCTTTGGTGGTTTGTACATTCCTACGTTACAAAACAGAATTATAAACTCAGAAGACCGTAAGCTAGTCTGACACAAAAGATTGATGCATTATGCACTGAATATGAAACAATTGAAAAATAAAATGAACTATTTTATTACAGTGCAGAGAGATATGGCCTTAGTTCTGATGTTTGGGAGAGAAATTCAGATATTTTCTTCTATTCTGCCTGTTGCTGAAACAAAAGGGTAATGGAATGTGACTTTGCAAGAAAAGGCATACCACCTACTTCCTAAGGCCTTCCAACTTCAGGAAGGGTGTACAGGCCTAGGAGAAAGTCCAGCAACAGTTCATCAGGACAATAGGGTGGAAGGACTGAGCTCTGATGACAGAATGGATACAATTGGGTTATATTGTCTGGAAGAGGATTGATCTGATACAGATGCTTAAAATGCTTGAAGTCGCTACCAATTTCTTCAAAAAGAAATTGGATACTTTAGGGAAATAAACGTGCAGTGGGGATAGAGTGGAGGATTTGGTCTGATTGGACTGTTTTACAGAGAGCTGGAATGGCTTCCTGCACAATAATGATTCTATGACGAAAGAACAGAATTAACAAGGTGAATAGAAAATGACTGTTCCCTCTAGTAGGGGAACCCAGAACAAAGGGACACTGCCTGCGTATTTGAGCTAAGCCAGTGAAAACCAAGTATAGAAAAATCTTGTTCATGCAAAGGATGATGAGGCAATGAAGCGCACAGGCACAAAGGGCCATAAATGCAACATCAATTGGGAAGAAAAGATGTGTAGGGATATGGAAAAAGGACAGGAAATTGGGATTTTAAAAACTGTCATGACTGAAAGAATGACAGCAGAGTTTTGTGTTCATGTAACACACCTGACAAGGATGGGGCGAGGTTAATAGTTTATTGAGAAGAGCTGCTGAACAGCTAATGGGCACTTCTCGCTACAGACTCACTCCAAGTTGTCTCTTCAACTTCCTGAATCAAGAGGTTGTGACAATGATATTTTAGCCACACCAGATGCATAACATGCGGAAACTGTGAAACTGACAGATTGTGCTCCATTGCAACCCTTGTTTCATTTTCCCCTCTGCCATCAATTCCTACCAATGTTAATATGCAGGGGATCTGCTTTTGAACAAAGTATGCTATGTGACTTTTGATGGTAATTCTGCCTTTTGTACTAAATCAGTTGGATACAGAGCGCCCAGATGACTTGCGTCTCATAGAATTGGACGACTCTCACAGAAGTGAACATACAGTTTTCATAACACCACCTGAACTTCCAAGCCTGCCTAACGGAGAAGAGTATCCCCTTCAATATAGGTTCGCATACAAATTCTATTCTTTCTTGCAAGGTTAGGGTGCAGAATAATCATGAGGATTCGAAAATCTCTGAGTTTTGAAATATGAGAGATGCACAAATTATTTGCTAAAACCCTTGAAAAGAAAGTGAAATACATAGAACTTGATTTTTTAATTCAGTTTCTTTTATGGATAATCATAACAGCTTGTACACTATATAGAGTGTATGCAACTATACATTATTCTCAATGAAGTATTAATGTCCTTTTCTGAGCATCATTGCACACTAGTATGGTAGTGTGGACACACTATGCACAAAAATTAGTGAAATCAGAACAACATCCTCTCCACACAGACACAAAGTTAAAACCATCTATAGTTTTAAGTTTCAATTTAAAAGCTGTAATTTAATTACTACATTCAGTGGTTTTTGTAAATTGGCATGTTTGTAATGTAATTTAGAGAATCATGATTTTGCTGCAGCCATATAATCACCCCCTACTACCAGTTATTTTTATGCAATCTCACTAGATCTATTTTTGTGCTGAGAATGTAACTGTGATCCTAAAAGATCTGCTATTGTGGTTTTTTTAAAGATGCTTCACATGAATGTTCTGTTTTTAGTTTTTGCTTTGAAAACAGATTTTCAACTTTTGATTCCATTTAATGATGAAAATTGTCAGTACTGGACTGCAAACACTAGGTTTAAAAAACATCCAACTGTGTTCTGAAAGTGTTGTCTTAATTTGGATAAGATTCCAGAGGGACTGGGTGCCCCTGAGCTCACCCAAGTGGCTATGTTTTGTAGTTCAGCTGTTGCAAGGAGGTGCATCTGATGCTCCCCACACACCCACTTTACAGGAATTGGTGAAAACCTGAAGTAATTTTCTTTTCCCCTCTGCCTAATCTGGAGTGCTAAAACAGTTGTAATCCCTATAGTTGCCTTGGCTGAGGACAGAAAACTGGATACTGGGAATACCAAAGAATGTGCGTGAAATCTAAAAAATAAAAGACCCTTTCTCAGAACCTAAAGAACAACCAGTTTCTGGAAATTTGGAGGAAAGCAGAAAATGTTATAAACACTCAGCGGACTGGGCAGTATCTGTGAAGGGACAAAGGATGTAATGCTTTGCCTTTGTACCCTTTGGGGCTCAGACAAAGCATCAACTTCCCTGTTCTCTCCACTTTCGTTCCCTGACCTGCAGAGTGCGGCCAGTATTTTCTATTTCCCTTTTTCACGACATATTCCCCCTGAAATGTTAACCTGCCTTTTCTCTTGCAGATGCTGTCAAACATCTTGTGTATTTTCAGTGTTTTGTGTTTTTCTTGCATATTTCTAGTATTTGCTGTTTCTCTTTTTATCTCTAAGTTTAATTGTAGTTTAGGTATATGCTCAATGAAAACAGTTTTATTTTGCATAATATGCTTTAATTAGGTGTGCTAATTAATTGCCGATACGTTGTTGACTGTGTTTGCTGTACTTTAATATTGTATTAATCCTGACCTGATCCTGTTCTTGCAGTTACACTAGCTTCCCTGTGTTAACTCCAGAGCTGCTGGACAGACCAATGGGTTTATTAAAAACTCCAGCCAGCAGGTTAACTTCAAAAAATAGTTGTCCCAACAGTCCAGCCCCAATGGGCAGAAGAACTAAGCAGGTACAACATGACTAATGTTTATATCCTGAATATGCCTTCATACAGTATGTGTAAATTATTATGTGCTATTGGTACAATGAAAGATTGAGTACTCTTAAGTTCACTGGAAGTATGCGAATGATTGGTTAGTATTGTTAGAGTGGAAATGTATGACTGGGTAAAGTCTGATGTGCATGTGTTTTATGCCATAAATGTATAAATAGAGTGATAATTTCAACTTAAAATAGCAACATTAAAATTGCGAACAGCTTGAATGCCTACTTGACTTAAACATTTCATTGAACAATCTTAATCATTATATTCTGCTGCATTTCAGGAAATAAAATCAGCTCAAAAAATCGCAAAGCGTTATTCGTCAGTTCCTCAGATGTGGTCAAAATGCCTCCTGCGTCACTGCTATGGTCTCTGGTTCATTTGCCTTCCTGCGTATGTGAAAGTTTGTCATTCGAAGGTCAGAGCTCTTCGGACTGCTTATGATGTGTTGAGAAAAATGCAGGTCAAGAAGTTGGAGCCACCTGATGAGGTATGGGATACAGACACGTGTGCCATGGTGGCAAACAGTGGCTTCAGTATAGTATTGCCATATGAATCAGTGGGAGAGGAAAGAAGTTATATTAAAGAATGCATTTACAAACATACAAGTTAGGAGCAGGAATAGGCCATTCGGTTCATCAAGCCTGTTCCACCATTTGATAAGATCATGGTTGACCTGATTGCGGCCTCTACTTTCCTGTTTACCCCCAATTGCCTTTTGATACAAATTTAAGAAAGAATACTTGTTTTGGTTTTGTTTTCCCCCTGCCAAAGTAACCCCAGTTGAATTTTAGTGTAACTTTAAATCAGCACTTTTTTTTCCTATCGATTGATTTAAATGATTATGGGACATCTAATGCATAACTTGCTCTCCTTTCTTGGTTTTTGTCTCCCGCATCCTGAGTGTTTGGTTTACAATCTTGAATGGTATGTGAGCTGGTAGTTGACACTTCTTTCACATTCTTCGATTCAAAAGGCAGTGTCCTCACTGGCAGACAATAATACTGTTTTACTGCCAGATATAACTAGCTTTTCACCCTTGGAGAAAGTGGCAAACTGTCCCTTATTTTCATTGATCAACCATCAGATGAAGTGTCTCCTGTTTAGGTTGCCAAATGTGTGACGCAAGCATGCTGGCGCATTGAGGGATGCCTTGGGCCCATAAGTTTGTTCCTGTTGTGAGTTTCAAATTTCTTGTCATCCTGCCCTTAATAAATGTCAATGATGGAGATAAATATGCTGCTATATCCTGACCACATATTTATAAATTACATGTCGAAGATAAAGAATGCTAAATACATTTGAGAGAGAGCAGGGTTACAATAGCGGTGCTCTCAGTCTTGATTCTTTGAATCTAATATTAAACTACCTACAATTCTCTTAGTTTAGGAATTTGCTATTGAAACAACGCTCAGCTTTAAGCTATGGTGCAGTTGTTTCCTTCCACTTGTGATGTCTGTCAGATGTTACAAATTAAACTTCCAAAACCTTCAGGTGATGTATACTGTGGCCAGACAGTGTTGCACAATGTGGCTGGCACCTGTGTAACTTTGGGAATAAATGTATTTGAGATATTTTATTCAGTGCATGTCCCTGAGGATTTCTTACTGATGAAACCTGTGTTTTCCACTCTAGGTGTGTTACCGTGTTCTGATGCAGTTATGTGGGCAGTATGGGCAGCCAGTGCTAGCCGTGAGAGTTCTGTTTGAGATGAAGAAAGCTGGGGTTCACCCCAATGCTATAACATATGGTTACTACAATAAGGTGCGAGCCCGTACATTTTTCTTGAGACTCTTTTTGTTGCTCTTTTGTTGTAACTTATTTTATTCTTATTCCCTTAACGTTCATTTCTCCTTCCCTTGCTTTTTTCCAAGGCACTGGGCTGTTTTCATTATCTGCCGGTGCTGTTCTTTATAAGCTGCAAACAAGTTTGCTGGGCCTACTGGGGAAGGGGGAGGGGGCAGAGACATCATTCTGAATGTTCTCTCCCTCTGTGTGGACAAGGGCTTGGCATCTGCTTGGTGAGATTGTTGAAACTGTGGTGTGAATGCTGCAAGCACCTCACTTTGATTCCAACATTAGGGATCCAAAACAATCTGACCACCCATGTTCAATCAAAAATGTGCTTTTAAATATTTTACTTAAAAGTAAAGCAACTCCCTTATTAATGTGGATATCAGTCTTGAACAAGATCCTTGCTTTAAAGATTAATAACATGGTAGAAAACCCAGCTGATTTAGGTTTTAGATTTACAATGATGATTTGGAGTGACGACTGTTAGATCAGTTTACAAGTTGAGTCAGTAAACTTGTATGATTGATTTTCAAGTTTCAAAACCCCATGTTGAAGTACAATCTATTCAGCAAAGTTTAATGTGGACAAGATTGAGACTCTTTTTGAGAAATTTTTGAAGTTTTGTTCACAGGAAATCAATGCTCAGCAGCTGTACAGACGCGTAAGATCATAAATAGGGGCAGGAGTAGGCCATTTGGCCCATCAAACCTACTTTGCCATTCAATAAGATCATGGCTGATCTGATTGTGGCCTAAAGTCCTCTTTCCTGCCTGTTTCCCCCATAACCCTTGACGCCATTGTAAATCAACCTGTCTAACGCAGCCTTGAATATATTCAATGACCCAGCCTCCACTACCTTCTGAGAGAAGAAATCCCCCCTCATCTCTGTCTTAAATGGGAGGTTCCTTATTTTGAAACTGTGCCCTGAGAGGAAACTTGCTCTCAGCATCTATCCTGACAAACCCCGCTCCCCCTGCCCCAAAATCTTGCATGTTTCAATATGATCACCTCTCATTCTTCTGAACTCCATTGAGGTTAGGCCCAACCTGCTCAACCTTTCCTCATGAGACAACCATGTCATCCCAGGAATCAGCTTAGTGAACCTTCTCTGAAGTGCTTCCAATGCAAGTATATCCCACCCTAAGTAAGGAGACCAAAACTGTACACAGTACTCAGGTGCAGTCTCACCAATGCCCTGTACAGATGTAGCAAGATTTCCCTACTTTTATACTCCATCCTGCTTGCAGTAAAGACCATTTGCCTTCCTAATTCCTTGATGTACCTACATGCTAACATTTTTGTAAGTCATGTGCAAGGACACTGAGGTCTCTCTGTGCTGCAGCATTTTGCAGTCTCTCTCCATTTAAATAATATTCTGCTTTTCTATTCTGCCAAAGTGGTCAACCTTGCATTTTCCCACGTTATACCCCATTGCCAAATTTTTGTGCACTTGCTTAACCTATCCATATCCCTTTGCAGACTTTTGTATCCTTTTCATAATTTGCTTTCATACCGATCTTTGTATCATCAGAAAATTTGTCTACACTATAGTCAATCCCTTCATCTAAGTCACTAATATAGATTATAAATAGTTGAAGCCCCAGCACTGATCCCTGCGGCACTCCACTAATTACATTTGTCAACTTGAAAATGACCCATTTATCCTGATTCTGTTTCCTGTTAGCCAATCCTCCATCCATGCTAATATATCACCACCAAAACCATAAGCTGTAACTTCTGCAGTAACCTACTATATGGCACCTTATCGAATGCTTTTTGGAATTTCAAATACACTACATCTACTGGTTCCCCTTTATCCACCTTGCTTGGCAGATCCTCAACATACAAATCATAAATGTTTAAATGGCTAACCCTGCTTGCCATCAGTCTATGACATTAAGCTCTCTTGACATGTGAGCTGAATAATAGAACCATAGACGTTTACACCACAGAAGGAAACCATTTGGCCCGTTGCAAGAGCAATGCAAAACTGTTCCAGCTGCCTCCTTCCTTTCCCATTCTGTAATAACTGAAGTTAAATTATAAATGACAAAAGCATTGCCTTTTTCTCCATCTACTTTTTACTGCTTTCTTTCCCCTCATCTTCTAAAGGCACTGGTATACTAGGGTTTGTTTCCATGGAACTGACACCTGTACCTATTCTTACTTAACAGCCTATTCTTCTAGTGTGAGTGTGGACTGTGAGTTAGTGGGCTATTCCACCAAGGTGGATATCAAAGCAAAGCTAAACTTGTTCATATGTGCTCCGTTTCAGAATGGGTTACCACTTTAAAAAAAAAAGGGCAATGGAAACGGTGACTGTGTTATCCCCTGCTCTGACCAGGAAAACACAGTTGAGTTAACAAACCTTCACCAATCACCGCCAATTGAGATTGACAAATTCAGCACAGATCAAAGCTGAAATTCTGGCCTTTCCCAGTTTACAAACATACAAGTTAGGAGCAGGAGTAGGCCATTTGGCCCCTCAAGTCTTCTCCGCCATTCAGTAAGATCACGGCTGATCTGATTGTGGCTTCAACTCCACGTTCCGCCTATCCCTGATAACCTTTGATTCCCTCTTGACTGCTCCCCACCATTCTCAGTCTGTATAATCTTTTTCCCTGCCATTCCCAATCTGTATCACTCTGTAACTCCACCTTTCCCAGTCGGTATAATTTTTTTTCCCCACCACTCCCAGTCCATATCACTCAGTGCCCTATCATTCCAGGTCTGCATCATTCTGAACCTCACCATGAGATGCAATTAATCATTGAATCTCTGTGCTTGCAACCTCCTTAGCCAAATACACTTTTGTTTAAATTCGCTCATTGTGTTACTGTATGGAATGAAAAATAATCATTTCATGAAAATATCACATTGAATCATTTGTTGTGCAAATGCACGGTTGGACAGTGTTTTGCAAAATAATCATTTAAAAAGTACCCTTATCAACTTCCACTTATCAATTTTGGTCTGATGAAAAATAATTGAACTCGCTAGTGATCCATGGTATTATTGACTTAAATGGAACTGAACAGGATTGAGCTGGTTTGTAGTCATTAGATGTGTAATGGTGCATGAACACTACAGTACAGTGATCCACCTCTTTAAAGTATTTATCCCCTTTTCAAACAGAGGAGGTGTCTGATTTCTGCACATGATGAGTGACAGTATGAGCAACAGATTTACTGGGTAAATTCTTCAATCCCCTCAATTATTGAGCATTTCTAGTTTGCTTTCAGAAACAACATTTTTAGGGGTCTATTTCTATAAATTATGCAGTGTAGTACCAGAACAAAGGTATTGACTTGTTTTCATTCCTTTAATAGCAACGTCCGCCCACCACCCACTTCATATCAACATTTGTCGGTGATGCAGTTATGCAGCTCATTTAGATATTTGTTCATATTCCAGTCTGCAACATCTTCACTCCTTTCCACAAGCTCTGTGTGCTGAGCCATTGATCCCATCCTCCTCCTAGGACTCAGACTCGACCAAACTGTTTGCAACTTTGGCATCCTATTCAATTCTGACTCCATGACAGAGTTCTTATTTCCACCTCCGTAACATGACCCTACTCTGGCTTTAGTCCTTCTGCTGTTGAAACCCTTAACCATGCCTCTCATTCCAGACTATTCCAATTCTCTGCCTTGCTCCATAAACGCCATCCTATCCATAATTGTATCCTATTCCATACCAAATCCCATTTACAAATTACCTCTGTCCGCACTGACCTCATTGCCTCCAGGATGCCAATACTTCAGATTTAAAATTCTCATGCTTGTGTTTAAATCTCCTTTGTGGTCTCAACCCTTTCTATCAGTGTAATCTTCTTCACTCCTGCAAACCACCCCAAACTCCTGGTTCCTTTTGAATCTGGTTCCATGTGCACTGCCCCAATTCCCCAACGCCACCACACCCCAACATTGACAAGCTAGATGCTGTACTCTGAGATTCCTTTACTAAAGCCCTCTGCCTCTCCACCTACCTTTCCGCATTTAAGGTTCCCCTTAAAACCCACCTATTTGACCAAGCTTTTGGTCCCCATCCTTAAAGCTCCTCACTTGGCTTGGCATCCATTTTTTAAATTACATCTTTATGGAGCACTTTGGGATGTTTCCTGGTATAAATGGAAGATTTTGTGCTCTAAGTATAATAAAAATGGCACTTCTCATGCACATCTGTCCATCATGTTTTACTTGTCACTTGGTAAATTTCTGTCATTTGGACTGTATGAGGACCCCTTTACAATTGAGGTTGACACAGGAGCCAGGATGTCTGTAATTCCCGACTGACTGTACCACTCACATCTAAAAAAAAAAAACAGGCTTTGACCTGCAGCTGAAGAGCAAGTAAGCTCTAACTTCATCCACATCACTAAACAATTGCCCTCAAAAGGAAGCTTTTTCTTTGGTTTGGCAGTGGGCTGATAGCGGATCTCAATTGATTTTCCACAGGCTGTTTTAGAGAGTACTTGGCCATCGAGCAACAGAGGCGGCTACTTTCTGTGGATGAAGATAAGGAATGTTGTGCTAGCCTTGGCTCAGTTCCGCAGGGCTTTGAAAAAGGCCGCAGCAAATCCACCGCAGACCCCGGTGCTCTCAGGTAGGACTCAAAGTTGGCATCGAGCAGACTGTGGAATGAAGAAACCATTTCCTTTTCAGCTAATCTATGCAGGGGCACATTTAGTTGTGTAGCTGATAAAAATTTGTAAACTTAGTTGAGGTTGTAATATTTCTATTTGTCAACCTCTAGGGTGTAGTAAACCAAATAATTCTTATTTTACTTCTCTGTTTGCGAGAGGAGTTTTTTTTAACCTTGGTTTATTTTTAGAGTTCTAATAAAGGATGCATGAAGTCATATAGCTCAATTAGTGTTTAAAATTATCTTAGCATATTGCCTCAATTGTTGAACAAGTTTACTGTTAATTCTAGCAGTGCTACCACTTTCGATGTAATAACATATAAAACTCAATCTTATATTTAAATACTTTTGCTTCCTGCCACCAAAGCTTAATGTTGCATGCAGCAGAGGTTAGTGTGTTATGTTAACTATATGTTAGTGTGGGCAAGAGTCCTTCTGGTGCTACTGCCACAATCAGTGAGATCACCTAGTTTAGCAAAGACTGTGAATCAAACCTGGCACGTTGTGCTTCATGTGGAACATCTGATGAAGGCAGTGTTAGTGACCCATGAAGTGCAGAGCCCGCTATGTTGATACTTTAGTTTGAGTAGGAACAGCCAGGTGCAATGTCCACGTAGGGCCTCTACTATTGTGAAGAGCACAGATGTTTCACAGTCTGCAGTGCATCAGGTTGTGTAGAGTGCATTTAACAGAAGTATCATTATCAGTTATAATGTGCTTCAAATTTAATTTTGATGTGTTTTCTGCACTCATTTAGTGTTTTACAGCTCATCTGTTTCAATTTTTAAAAATTGTCGTTTGTGTAACTGGAAATATTTTAATACTGACTTAATATCTGTGAGAATTTATTTATGCAGACTAGGAGTACCATAATTTCTGTTTATTTCAATCAACACAGTTAGGTCTTCAGTCCATATTTAGTGGGAATACTCTTCTGTCATGCTGCGGTCAGCAATACAACGCAATATCTGCGATGCTGGCTGTATTTAACACTCTGCCCAGTGACTCTGCCCGCATGGTGCAATATTCTGACAGCAAAGTGTTCAGAGCTGTTTAGCAGTTATACCATGCCAAGACTTATATGGTCTTGCAGCTCTTAACTACAGATCGCTCACCTGATTTACACTGTCGATTTCACCCAGATTCACATCTGATACCATGGCAGAAATACAGTGAGAAGGGACTGGAAGTCCAAATGCTGTTTTTCAGAATGAATGAATGTTCCAGATGCTCTGTTCTAGTGTAAAACGAACACATTGATCAATTTAACTGGAAATTATTCAGAGTAAGAATCTTGCATTCAGCAACCCTTTTATACTTCGGGCCACAGTGAAACATTACAGTTGACCTCAGGATTTGTTTTGTTTTTTATAAGTTCTACTTAAATAGTGATTGCTAATTTAATTGGAGAACAGTTGGGAAGAGGAATTGAATTTAGCAGCTGGAGTGAACTGAGTTAATCTGAATAGAGGAATACCAGTGTTGCAGCAATTATGCCATTTCAGCCATGTATATTAATCCAGTTTTCTAAGCCTTTGAACCTAATAATTCCGACAAACCATTTGTTGTTTTCACATTTATGTTGGGTTTTTTTAATCCTGTGGGAGAGGAGTTAATTAAAAAGAATGTTGAAGCAAATCACAAATTTAGAATTTTGAAAATTGAGGAGGCTCCTTTAAAATGGATTGTTGTGATTCGCACATGGATCAACAAGTTTAGGCAACAAGTAAATGAATAACACTGATCAGGGAGGGTGCAGGTTTGATTCCAAGCCTGAGTTAGCAATACATTGGCTCAAGAGTGTGACTAACTGCCACGGTTACCCTTCTGGGATTGTGCATGGGTGAATGTCCGGTGGAACCGGGCCTGATTCAGCTTTGATGCTGCCCCATGGTCGAATAGCATTCAACACGTCGTCACTATCACTGGCATAATTGCAGCTTGTGCCACTTGGTGATTCACCCACGCGGCGGTGCTTCTAAAACAGGAGGGGAGTGAATTGACTAGAAAGAAATGGGTGGTTCCTAGTAACTTGTCTAACCTGTTCTGTTCTCTAAGCAGATGGCAGTGACCTGGATGCTGTTAGCCACGGCAGCATGGATAGCTCTAATGACACTAACACTGTGGAGCAACCCCAGTTCAGCTCTGAGCTAATGAAAGTAGATTCCACTGATGATAGATCTAGTACAGGTACATTTAACCGTGTCACCAATATCTGTCAACTCAAACTTCTTTTGTCCTTTGTTTTCTTCATTGCTTTTTGCTATCTGCCTGTTTGTGATCATCTGCTTGTATCCACCTTATGTGGCTTTTGGTTTCCTGCTTATCATGATGACCTGTTCCCTTTCCCTTCCTGCTTTGCTTTTATCCACCATCTTGCCTACCCTTGTATGCTTGTTCTCTGCACACAGCTAGGCTTGGCTCTAGCTTGAGTTATGGATATGGCAGTCAGGAGCCCTTGTATGAAAGAGTTCCATCTCTCTCTCTCTGGATTTCCTCAGAAATGAAGAATGACCCTATGTTTTCAGGTAATTGTCTAATGTCCACTCTGTGTTTTCTTTGCCCTTCTTTTCTGTTTTTGTTCTAACTGATTTCCTCATAGCTTTTAGTTTTCTTGTTAACTCTGGTTATTGTCATTTTTTTTCTAAATGTGATCTGTATGTGAAGAAAATTATGATATTTTTTCCATTCTAAGGTGCTGGAGTATATTTGAAAAAGCCCTAGGTAACGATCCAGTAAAAGCCTGCTGCGCTGATAATACAGGACACTTTTTGCTTTGTGTTAGTGAATTGAATGTTCCTAGAGAGTGAATTCCAATCCTGAGGGGACACCATGCTCCCAGATGCCTGTCAGGTCATCTCTGTCACCAGACACTGGACATATACAAACTTACAAATGATTCATGATCTTTGAGAAAAAGAGAGGGAGAGAAATGGATCCACAAATGAGCGGTCCAGAGTGATTTTCCATCTTGTTTTCCCTCTCCTTCCACTTCACCCTATGGAGAAGGGAGTTACATCCACTTAGTGCTTCACCCGGATTGCAAATTTATCTATTGCGAGTCATGGTTGTAACCACTTGGTGCAGTAGGTTGGTGTGTGAATCAGCATTTTATATTTGTGAGAGTGCAATTCAGAGTCCATATTCACTTTTAATCTCCCCTGTGCATGTGCCATTGTACTCAGTTGTTAACTGAATAATTTACTGGTGTTCTGTTAATTTGTATTGCTAAAGTCATGTACTTCAACAGGCTTACAATACAATTTGCACAAATGTGTTGCAGATTCTGTTGGTTAAACATCTACCAAATGATAGAAAGTTACAAGAAGCAGGAAACAGTATAAAAGCATTTGTGGATCCATTTCTCTCCCTCTCTTTTTCTCAAAGATCATGAATCATTTGTAAGGTTATTTGCTTTGGATGTTTGATTGTAATTACTGCAAAAAGCGCAAAATAGGGTGGAATAAATTTCTGAACCAACATTCAGAATGTATGTTTGAATCTTGCTTTGTGTGTATGTAGCTCACGACTGATTTGCACTCCACTGATTTTAGCAACAATCTTTGAGTAAATAATCAAACTAATCCATGTTAGTTAATGTCCTCTGCATTTAAAAGCATTCGGTGCAAAGTTCATGTTTACCAGTAATGGCTTTCATCTGCTTGTTAAAGCCTCTAGCCAACATAAGCCTGAAAGTTGATTTGTTTAACCTGCGCATTGTAGTAGTTTTCTTTCATGCCTTATTTTCAATGCTTCATTAGAGCTTTGTGTGTATTTTGGGTGTGTGCCATCATACTAATTCTGAACTGGTTACTGATCATCTACTGATTAAAGTAATTCTTCATTGGTGTTGAAGTCGGAATGTCCCTTTGGAGTACTGAAATTGTAAATTATTTTCATTTATTAGATACTTTATTTCTCCGTTCATGGGATGTGGGCATCGCTGATTAGGCCAGCATTTATTGCCCATCCCTAATTGCCCTTGAGAAGGTGGTGGTGAGCTGCCTTCTTGAACAGCTGCAGTCCGTGTGGTGTAGGAACACCCACAGTGCTGTTAGGGAGGGAGTTCCAGGATTTTGACCCAGCGGCAGTGAAGGAACGGCGATGTATTTCCCAGTCAGGGTGGTGAGTGGCTTGGAGGGGAACTTCCAGATGGTGATGTTCCTATGCATCTGCTGCTTTTGTCCTTCTAGATGGTAGCTGTCATGGGTTTGGAAGGTGTTGTCTAAGGAGCCTTGGTGAGTTCCTGCAGTGCATCTTGTAGATTATGTACACTGCAGCCATTGCATCAGTGGTGGAGGGAGTGAATGTTTGTGGAAGGGGTGTCAATCAAGCAGGCTGCTTCATTCTGGATGATGCTGAGCTTCTTGAGTGTTGTTGGAGCTGCACTCCAGGCAAGTGGGGAGAATTCCATCACACTCCTGACTTGTACCTTGTAGATGGTGGACAGGGTTTGGGGAGTCAGGAGGTGAGTTACTCATCACACGATTCCTAGCCTCTGACCTACTCTTGTAGCTACAGCATTTATACGGCTAGTCCAGTTCAGCTTCTGGTCAATGGTAACCCCCAGGATGTTGATAGCGGGGGATTCAGTGATAGTAATGCCATTGAATGTCAAGGGTTGATGGTTGGGTCTCTCTTGTTGGAGATGGTCATTGCCTGGCACTTGTGTGGCGCAAGTGTTACTTGCCACATGTCAGCCCAAGCCTGGATATTGTCCAGATCTTGCTGCATTTGGGCATGGACTGCTTCAGTATTTGAGGAGTCATGAATGGTGCTGAACATTGTGCAACCATCAGTGAACATCCCCACTTGGGATCTTATGATAGGAGGAAGGTCATTGATGAAGCTGCTGAAGATGGTTGGACCTAGGACACCACCCTGAGGAACTCCTGCAGTGAGGTCTGCGAATCCCAGCCCCTCAATACTGAGGCAGTCTGTGTCCATACTGGCATCCCATCCACTGCCTTAAATATCCACTCCCTCCACCACCGATGCACAGTGGCAGCATAGTGCATCGTTTACAAGATGCACTGCAGCAATTCACCAAGGCTCCTTAGACAACACCTTCCAAACCCACAACCTCTACCACCTAGAAGTACAAGGGCATTAGATGCATGAGAACACCACCACCTGCAAGATCCCCTCCAAGCCAAACACCAGCCTGACTTGGAACTATATCTGCCATTCCCAAACTGTCACTGGATCAATATCTGAAACTCCCTCCCTAACAGCACTGTGGTGTACCTACACCACATGGACTGTAGTGGTTCAAGAAGGTAGCTCACCAAGAACTTCTCAAGGGCAATTAGGGATAGACAATAAATACTGGCCTAGATAGCAATCCCCACATCCCATGAACAAATATTAAAAGAAAACCTCCTTTGAGGAATAAAGAGGGGGTCAGATGCAGATTTGTGCCTGACATTTGTCACAGGATGAGAATCTAGTCTCTCAGCTGTGAGATTTGGGAGCAGAACCCAGCCACTCCTATACAGTGAGAAGGTGACACTCCAGTGCTGACGTGGTGCACCTCCAAGTGGCCAATTTGAGAAATAACATGAAATATACTTTGGGAATAAGTCAATTTCTCGACCTCTTGATCGGCATAGTGAGGTAGAAAGAAATGAGGCTGGGTGAATATTAGAAATTACTGTCTTTTTTGCGTTTTGACATGAGATTGTAGTTTGCCATAAAAATTATTTAATCGTGTGAAAGAGCAAAGGTGTGTGGGTAATTTGCTCGAGACCGAGCTGATCAGAGCCCAGGATAATGCACAATCTATTAGCTGTTGTAACAATAACTCTCACTCGCAAGAATTGCTGACATTGCTCATTAGGCCTATCAGCCACAGCTCAGTATTACACCTATATTAGTTAAATCTTACAAATAAGCACCCTTTATTTAATTTAAAATTTACAAATGCCTGTGCATCTAGTTACAGTTCAGTCTGTTAGCCCTGTCTACTACTTGTGCTACGCTGTCTGAAGGCGATGTGGGTTCAAGTAGAATTGCTGATTACTGCAGATCTAGAGTCATAGAGGTCTACAGTACAGAAAAAGGCCCTTCGGCCCATCGAGCCTGGACATGTCAAACAAGTACCTAACTATTCTAATCCCATTTTCCAGCACTAGGTCCATAGCCTTGTATGCCATGGCATCACAAGTGCACACCCAAATACTTCTTAAATGTTATGAGGGTTTCTGCCTCTACCACCCTTTCAGACAGTGAGTTCCAGATTCCCACCACCCTCTGGGTGAAAAAATTCTTCCTCGCATCACCTCTAAACCTCCTGCCCCCTTACCTTAAATCTATGCCCCCTGGTTATTGATCCCTCCACCAAGGGGGAGAAGTTCCTTCCTGTCTACCCTATCTATGCCCCTCATAATTTTATATACCTCAAACATGTCCCCCCACAATTTCCTCTGCTCCAAGGAAAATAACCCAGCCTATCCAATGTCTCCTCATAACTAAAACTCTCCAGCCCAGGCAATATCCTGATAAATCTCCTCTGCACTCTCTCTAGTGCAATAACATCCTTCTTATAATGTGGATTCTAGAACTGCACGCAATACTCTAGCTGTGGCCTAACCAGTTCCAGCATAACCTCCCTGCTCTTATATTCTATGCTTTGGCTAATAAAGGCAAGTATCGCATATGCCTTCTTAACCACCTTACCTACCTGTCCCGCTACCTTAAGGGACCGGTGGACATGCACGCCAAGTTCTCTCCGATCCTAGGTACTTCCCAGGGTCCTACCATTCGTTGTATATTCCTGTGCCTTGTTTGTGCTGTCCAAGTGCATCACCTCACACTTATCCGGATTAAGTTCCATTTGCCACTCATCAGCCCATCTGACCAGCCCGTCTATATCCTCCTGTAATCTAAGGCTATCCTCCTCACTATTTACCACCCCACCAATTTTTGTGTCATCTGCGAACTTACTGATCAACCCTCCTACATTCAAGTCTAAATCATTTATATATACCACAAACAGCAAGGGACCCAACACCTATCCCTGTGGAACCCCACTGGACACAGGCATTCAGTCACAAAAACACCCCTCGACCATCACCCTCTGCTTCCTACCACTCAGCCAGCTCTGGCTCCAATTTGTCAAATTGCCTTGGATCCCATGGGCTCTTACCTTTGTTATCAGTCTCCCATGCGGGACCTTATCAAAAGCCTTGCTGAAGTCCAAGTAGACTACGTCAAATGCATTGCCCTCATCTACACACCTGGTCACCTCTTCGAAAAATTCAATCAAATTGGTCAGACATGACCTCCCCTTAACAAAACCATGCTGACCGCCCTTGATTAATCCTTGCCTCTCCAAGTGTAGATTGATTCTGTCCCTCAGAATTGCTTCCAATAGTTTCCCCACCACTGAGGTTATACTGACTGGCCTGTAGTTCCCTTCCTCCCTTCTTGAATAACGGTACCACATTGGCTGTCCTCCAGTCCTCTGGCACCTCTCCTGTGGCCAGAGAGGTATTAAAAATTATTGCCAGCACCCCTGCTATCTCCTCCCTTGCCTCACTCGACAGCCTGGGATACATTTCATCTGAGCCTGGAGATTTATCTACTTTAAAGCCTGCCAGACCACTTAGAACCTCCTCCCTTTCTATGCTAATTTCTTTAATTATATCAAAACGTGAAATGACTACCTGCCCAGAGAGAAGTTCTGTATCAATGTAACATTTTATTTTCAGTTAGTGCTGAATTTTAGAGTGGATTATGGACCTAGCAGCCAGGATTTCCATATCACCCAGCTTCGTTTTCAAATGCTGTAGCAGCTGGACATGAATCTAAGCCTCCTCGTTCTCATCCTCATCCCACATTCCAGCTCCCTCGCCTGCAAATAGTGACTGAATTTACTGTTCTTCAGCTGCCTGTCACCTTCTACCCGATTACTTCATTCAGAGAGTGGGAAGAAAACCAAAAATGGCTACTCTTCCTTCTGAATGTGTCATAACATAACGTCCAGCAGCCAGACATCCCGTGCAAGTCTTGGAAGGAGAAAACCTGCAGCACCTAAATGTGACATTTGGGAGAGGGAGAAAGCATATTTTCCAACTTCAAAACAAACTTTTGTAACATTGAACAAGTTATGTATGTGTTTTAAAGAAATACATATTGATAACATATTCCATAAATGTATTTTTTTGTCTAAGGTGGGCAGTCAGATCTTGGATATAACTCCTTATCGAAAGAAGAAGTTAGACGAGGAGACATGTCTTCAGCCCTTGGATCTGAGCAGTCTGCTGTGGGTCAACCAGTGGATAAGGATGACAAGAAAGAGAGCGACTCCAGTTCATGTATATTCTCCCCTTTTATGGTTTCTCTATATTTGTAAAGAGAACTGTTGTGCGCAACTTGAATGTCTGAAATCACAGAATTGTTATGGCGCAGAAGGAGGCCATTCATCCCATTGCCTGCACCGGCTCTCCAAATGAGCGTTATAACTTAGTGCCACTCTCTTGCCTTTTCCCCGTACCCTTGCACGTTGGTTCTATTCAAATAATCATCCAATGCCCTCTTGAAAGCCTCAATTGAACCTGCCTCCGCTACACTTCCAGGCAGTGTATTCCAAACTCGAACCACTCGCCAAGTGAAAAAGTTTTTTCTCGCATCACATTTGCTTTTTTTGCAAATCACTTTAAATCTGTGCCCCCTCGTTCTCCATCCTTTTATGAGCGGGAATAGTTTCTCCCTATCTACCCTATACAGCCCCCTCATGATTTTGAACACCTCTATCAAATTTCCTCTTGGCCTTCTCCTCTCCAAGTCCCAACCTATCCAATCTATCTTCATAACTGAAGTTTCTCATCCCTGGGACCATTCTTGTAAACCTCTTCTGCACTCTCTCCAATGTGTTCACATCTGTCCTATAATGTGGTGCCCAGAACTGTACACAATACTTTAGCTGAGGTCTTATATCAGCTCAGCATAACCTCTTTGCTATTGTACTCTATGCCACTATTGATAAAACCCAGGATACTATATGCTTTATTAACTACTCTCTCCACTTGTCCTGCCACCTTCAATGATCTATGCACATATACACCCTCTGCTCCTGCACCCCCTTAAGAATTGTACCCCTTATTTTATATTGTCTTTCCATGTTCTTCCTACCAAAATGCATCACCTCACACTTCCCTACATTGAACTTCATCTGCCACCTATCTGTCCACTCCGCCAACTTGCCTATGTCCTTTTGAGGTTCTATACTGTTCTCCTCTCAGTTTACAATGCTTCCAAGTTTCGTATCATGCGCAAACTTTGAAATTGTACCCTGCACAACAAGATCTAGATCATTAATAAATCAGGAAAAGCAAGGGTCCCAATACTGACCCCTCCACTTACAAACCTTCCTCCAGCCTGAAAAATATCCATTGACTGTTACTCTGTTTCCTATTACTTAGCCAATTTTGTATCCATGTTGCTATTGTCCCTTTTATTCCATGAGTTATAATGTTTCTCACAAGTCTGTTGTATTGAATGCCCTTTGAAAGTCCACGTACGTCACATCAACGGCATTACCCTCATCTTCCCTTTCTGTTACTTCTTCAAAAAACTCCAGCAAGTTAGTTAACACGATTTCCCCTTTAGAAACCCACGCTGGCTCTTCCTTATCAACCCAATTCTATCCGGAATAATTTTTTCTAGAAGCTTCCCCACCACTGAAGTTAAACTGACTGGTCTACAATTGCTGGGCTTCTCCTTACAACCTTTTTTGAACAAGGGAATAATGTTTGCAATTCTCCAGTCCATTGGCACCTCCTCTGAGTCTAGGAAAGACTTAAAGATTATGGCCAGTGCCCCTGCAATTTCCACCCTTCCTTCAATATCCTTGGATGCATCTCATCTGGTTCCGGTGCCTTGTCAACCTTAAGTTGATACAGTTTATCCAACACTTCCTCCTTATCAATTTTGAATCAATCTAGTAACAGAGTTTCCTCCTCTGTTACCGTGGCCTCAGTAGCATCTGCTTCCTTGGTAAAGACAGATGCAAAGTATTCATTTAACCCCTCCGATGCCCACTGCCTCCATGTGTAAATCCCCTTTTTGGTCCCTAATCGGCCCTACTCCTCTTACCACCCTCTTACTATTTATAATAGAGTTAAAGTTGCTTGTCATTTGTGAATTATTATGCAGCCAGCTAGGCATTTCTTACTGAAATTCTGTGAAGTTATAGACATATCAGTGTTTGAAATATCTAAAAATTTTTCACGTTTGAAAGTTGTGCTAGACTTCCAAAAATGCTATTTAAAAAAAAGCTGCGGATGGAATAGTACCTGGAAGCAGGTGCAAGGATGGGGAAAGAGGCACTCATTAGATGTCAATATCCCCCATCTGTGTCAGAAATAACTAAGCTTATATATATATACAATATATACAATGAATTTAGTTTGCATTTCTGAGTAGCTTGGCAGAGGAGGACAGTCAAATGGAAAGTAAGAGATCTAGAGACGCTTTAATTAGTTTGATTAAAATATTCAGATTGTTCCTGCATACCTGAGTGATCATAAGGCTACAATCAATTCACTGGTTTATTTGACACCATAAATCACAAGATTGTAACTTAAGAGCTTAAGAACTGCAATTTAAACTTCCAAGGTTAGCTTACAGCTTTCAGTCTGCTCCACGTTATCAGTTGATTTTGATAACCTGTTTTGATTTAACTCTATCGGTGGTTTTCAGTTTCTTTGCTGGTAAAAGCTGACCGCATGAATGCCAGCATTTAGCATGCTCCTTGTCATGAAGGTGTCACAACCCACTGGGGATAGTGCGCTGTAACATCAAGCTCCACTGTTCCCCAAGCCACAACCAAACCACCAGATCACCCCAATTCTACCTAACTGTTTAATTTAGGTTAACAGAATACGAGCAACAGGTTTTTAAACTAAATAAGTAAATAACTGTTTATTGAACAGACTGTCGTTAACCAGTGGCAAAAGAAAGAAATATGAACTGCTAATTTCTAATACTATAACTTAAACTCTACACCTTTCTTAAATCCCTATATGCACACTAACACACACATACACACAACACATAAGACACACAAAACATGGATTTTAAGGATGGGATAAATGGTTCAATAGCACCAATTCCGGAGTACAGGATTCATTGGGTTGATTTTGATCAATGTCTTCCAAATTCCTTTCTTGTTGATGATACAAGGTGGTCTTCCAGCACTTTCAGTATTTAGTTCACTAGTTGAGAACTTGCTTTACAATGTCTCTTAACAGTGGTTTTCCCCTTTTCCTTTTTACAGGGGTTTCCTCAGAGAGAGCAGGTTATAGAGATGTGAAGGAAAGAGATTTTAGATGTTTTCCCTTTGCTGGCCAGGAGCTTTCTGCTGCATTGCTACCACATAAAAACCCTGGTCACCTGGCCAGGAGCCAATTAAAATGTTGTTGTCAGGCAGCTTCCTTGGTCCAGGACTCCTTCCCGGCACCATCCTGTCTTTCATGGCATACTTTGTTCCAGGACATTGTCTTTATCTCTCATCCTGTTCCAGTGGACATGTCCTTTAAATAGCAGCCATTGTAATTCTAATCCACAGTCCAACAGAAAGTAAAAAGATATTTTCTTTACAACAGTCGAACAGAAATAAAAAGATAGGTTCCTTACAAAAGTGTGATTGCTCCCACTTGATTAATAATACCTTATTTGGTAAAATTAGTGTGTAACTAGATTATATACAGACTGTAAACTTCCCTGGGCCGTGCTGTAGTAGTCTATTTAAACCTGGGTATGGTAGGGTTGCTTCAGTTGGCCTTGGCAGCCCTGGGCTAGAAAAGTGAAAAGAAGAGTCTAGATCACTGTCCACTAACTCCTGCTGCAAGTACATGTTTACAAACGTTAGCCAAGATCTGAATTGGTGAATGGCCAACTAAAACTGGCTGCATGCCTAATGCTTGCCCAAAGGTTACACTGGCATGTAGTGCAGGGTGTGATGCCTGAGGCCCTCGGGAAGAATGAATTCCTTCAAGAAAGGAAAGGGAGGAGGGGAGAAAATTGGCATAAAAAGATGTAAAGTGTTTATTACAGTGCTACCAATTCAATTCAATTTAAAAGGAATTGTTTAGCTGCTAATGATTATCACTTAATTAATTGATCAATGATTTGTTTCTTTCATTGCTTACAGTATCTGAGAGTGAAAGTGCAAAAGGCAGTGGAGATTGCCTGTCCCAGTTGGATTTTCAAGGAACCAGAAGTGACTTGAAATCTGTGACCAGAATCGTAAAGATGAACTGCAGCTTTGAAATTGCTGAACCAAACCAGACCATTGAGGAAAACAATGGTGTGTAATCCCAGAACATGTTTTATAATTAGGAGTTAGATTATCATGCTCTGCTGCACTTATAACTTTCTAAATTATTCAATAATTAGATACTCCTGTGCACCAACAGGTGACAGGGTTTAATTATGTGCTGAAAAGAGTTCTAAATTAAAGCATTACTGTGTGATTTTGTTTGTGTAGATTGTAAAAGACACCAGGGGAGCATCTGCAAATCATTTAACTTTGCAGAGATTATTAAAAAAAAAAATCCTCAGGCTAGATTGGCTGGGTGGTAAAACCGTCCAAAGCCGTTTCTTTCACCTTTGGAAATGAGGTACACTTCAGACCTGGCCTTTCTGCTTCCTCTAAAGGTCATAAGCGAAATGAGACTGGATGTGAGTCTACAGCACAGAGCCTGCTGTCATTTACCAGTAATTGACAAGGAGTTGGCAGCCATGTCTTTGAGGAAATGGGGTGTTTTGTGAAATGAAAAACCTGGAGGAAGTTAAATTTGGAATCCAACCTGTATAACACTTGACCTGAGGGTGCTGAGAATAGCAAGATGTCACATCTGATGAGGAATAAGTCATTTTTAACATATGTTTAGTAAAGATCCCTTTTACACCATTACTACTCCTCTGCAAGCCTCTTATCCTTTTGAAAGGGATATGGAGGATGAAGCATAACGCCACATGAGTAATGCTTCAACACTGCAGGTGTGATTACATCAGACAAACCATCCACCTCATTGCAATGGCGAAAACAGGGAAATCAGAGAGCCCTGTATCTTGTTTTACATGTTACATGTGCTGGTGCAGGCATAGTAAGAGTGCAGAATTATTTCTGAGACTGACCTCAAATACTATGGTAGATATTTTACATCCCATTTATATTGCAAAATCAGGGAATGTAACTGTGCTTGTGAACCAGTCATTATTCTGCTGAATTTTGCTGGTTTACACTGCAGGACAGATTTGGAAACTGGCGGCCACTTTGGAATAGTTGATGTGGATATGGTGGATGAAAAGTCAAAAGTGTATCTTTAACACAGCTGCTTATGTGTGAGTTACTGCAAAGTGGCATTCAAGACTTTATTATTCTGGCCCAGTGTCGGGACAAGTTCTGTACAGAACAACGTTGTCATCAATCAGAGCACAAATTTTCTCATAGTAGGACAGCTAAACAATGGGGTAACTTAACTTCCAAATAATGTTTGAAAGTGTCTGACAAACTATTTCAGTTCCCATTCACCAAATGTTTTTTTATAGGCCTGATGTGGACAGACAATGCATTTCCCAAATGGAGTGTTGTAGGAATGCAGCTTGTGATTATAACTCCTCATAGATTGCATTTCCTCAGACATCAGAGATACATCGAGCAGATTCAGGTGAAAGAGGAAGAAGCAGCCTGCGATTCTATTGTATCACCAGAAGCCTAGAAAAAGTTGCTTGCTGTCCTGCAAACCAACAGTGATATAAAGAGGGAAAGGAATTTAAGAAAAAACATTGATCAGAATCTGTTTAGTTCAAATTTGAAATAGAATAAAGCACACTTCAATAATTGTACAAAACTTTCAATTAATTAAAAATATTTAATGTCTGATTACAGAAAATGCAGCAGGATTGCTGTTTACTACATCCTTCGATAATGCTGCATATCCTGATCCTGCACTAGTACATGGCAGTAGCTTACGCAAGAGGCACAAGAGCGCTGTGGAGCCTGGCTTGAAGGAACAAATGGTGTGGGGAGGCAGGAACCGCAATCTTAGCGGTGATAATTTTGTAGGGCTTATGATGCACAGAGGAAGCATGGACACTGACCCCAGGGAAATTGCAGAAAAATTGGGTGCTGATGCTAAAATACTTTCGACAGCTTTACAAATGACCACAAGACCGAACACACTAAAGATTGGCAAACCCAGGCATATGCGCAAACAAGTCAGCTTAAATCTAGAAAAGGAACTGAGTGACGAAGACGCACCATATGACTTGGATGAAACATCAGCCAACGTGGAGGAAGATAAAACAGACTCTCCTGCCATCTTTGACTTGGAAGATCTGGACAATGAACCTGATTCTGCAAAGTCTAATGGGAAACCTAGCCAAAACACAAGGCGAGGGCCGCAGCCCAAGCAGTTGCAAAGGAGTATGAGTGCAGGAGCAGGGATCAAACCAGCAGAAAGAAGGGGGGTTCAAAGAGGTTATGACCCTCTTTCTCTTCTAGTAGCAGAAACTAATCAAGAGAAAGAGGAGGAGGAAGAGGAAGAAGACTATGATAAATGTGTCTCCACTCCTTCAGCTCGGCGAAACTTGGCTGAAGAAATAGAGATGTACATGGACTCCATGAATAGCCCTTTGACTAGTCGCACACCCAGCTTGGATTTCTCAAAAACAGATTACGATAGCGCAACGCCATCTAATTGCAAAGGCCTACCTGTAGTAAAGGGATCAAGGAGGTCTAGCCTTCCGGCAGGCTCACCCAGAATAACAGAACTCTGTCGATCCAAGACATTTCAACCACATACAAAGGGAGAATTCCGTGTCGAGCAAAGAGGCAGGCTCTGGTCCTCACCATCATATTCTCCAAGTAGCAACAGGAGAGTGGGAGTTCGAGAGACAGATGGAGCTTTGACTCTCATGTCTCCACCTCCCCTTAAACTAGACTCGTTGCTACCACCCACCTTTGATGTGCTAAAACACAGCATGTTCTCTGCTGGGAAGGGAGTGGCAGAAAAGGCAAGCAAGTGGTACACCAAGTTGGCAACGTATGCTGTGCCCATCAAAGATAACGGCAAGGTAGGACTTTGTCTTTGGGAGCTTTAAAATGAGGCAGGGCATTTTAAATGAATAATAGATCATAGAATGGTTACAGCACAGAAGGGGGCTCTTTAACCCATTGCATCTGTGCTGACTCTCTAAAGGAGCAATTCACCCATTGCCATTCTCACACCTTCTCCCTGTAGCCCTGCACATTTTTCCTTTTCAGATAATAACCCAATTGCCTTTTGAATGCCTCGATTGAACCTGCCTCCACCACACACTCAGGCAGTGCATTCCAGATCCTAACCACTTGCTACGTGAAAAACCTTTCCCTTCCTTTGGTTTGGGAATGGTTCCTTGAACAGATTGATGGATTATGGAGTAAAGGTTGGGGTGCAAGACTAAATTGGACAGGTTTTTCAAAGAGCCGTCATAGACATGACAGGGAAAATAGTCTCCCTTTATGCTGTATGATTCTTTGAGATGTGCACTGAGATTTTGCACATAAAACCTGGCTCCTACAGTTATAGGCTCAGACCACATCTTAAGAGTTTCCCATATGGTGAGTCTTTTTAAACTATTTGTTGTGTAAAAATAGTATTAACACTACAAGTAGCTGCTGTGCTCCTCCTCCTTTAGGTACCATGCCCTAAGAGGCTGTTGGTGAGCATGGACTTCCATTGGATTGGTCCATGATTATGCTGGGCAAAATACTGCAGTGATTTGTCTTTGCCTTTTGCAGTGTGGCTGACCAGGAAATTCTCCTGCTCTTGCCACCTGCCATCAGGCATATTGAAAGGATTTACAGGCTGATAATCAACCTGTTTGGCCAGGTTATGAATGCACCTTCCGTGACCTTCAAGTCCTGAAGTGGAACTTGAACCCTGAGCTCCTGGCCCAGAGGTAAAGATGCTACCACTTCATCACAAGGCCTCCCCACACTGTACTACAGTCTAACAAGTACAGTTATTTTACCAAATGCAGATGATGAGATTATTGTAAATATAAAGCACAACAAAAGTGCAAAGCCTCTATTTTGTATACAAACTGAAAATGTTTTTTGTTCCAACTTAAATTTTTAGGGACGTTATTCAGAGAGAAATAGTATCTCCTCAGTTGGAGCACTGGATCCTGATGCAGCCTCTTTAGATGAGGAGGTATCTGATAACCTGGACAGATTAGCTTCACCTCAAACCGGTAGCATGCCTGCAGGTGAGGCCAAAGGATGGGGCCTGAGACAGGCTAGTTTGGATAGCTCTGGAAACCATGATGGGACACCTAGGCAGCAATTGCAAGTTGGTAAGTTAAGTCTAAGATCACAGAATAACGTTACAGCAGACGTCACCATAACAACATGGCATGGATTTACAATTTGATAAACAATGCAGATTATTTCTCAGAGTAATGTAGCAAATTGCTCTATCTGAATAATAGTGTAAAATTTTATTTGATAATTTTCATGATGCTGGTCTTTATAAAAGCTCATGGGGCCTCTTTAATTTTGATTCTCTCCCTGTTTCATAAAAAGACAGCAACAATTTCAAATATAAACTGGCTTGAGCCAATTAGGCATTTATCAGCACAATAGAACTAAGTTTTTCTTAAAATTTAGTCTACAACCTGTGTGCTTGTTACAGATGCATTCATTGGGGATAGTTTTAACCTATATCATCTGGCTGGGTTAAAGTGAGAGACAGCCTGTTAATAATGATCAGCTGTAAAATGGTCTCATTGTGAATTCTACCATAATGCATGAGTCAGTGTTCTCTTAAAAGCTTGAATGCAGCCTCAGTCTAAAAATTTGTGAAATGGGTAATTTGGTAAATGCTTTTTCTAACTACTCTGATTTGTTTGTATTCAGGCAGTGTTCAATCAACAAGTTCCAACTTTCCTTTACCAGACAAGTCAGATGTAGGATCTTCTCAATATACAAGCAGCACCAGTATCTTCCAGAATTATGCCATAGAGGTAAACTGAACTGTTAATACAGCAGTCTCAATTATCACTGTTTAACAACCACAACTTGAAATTATATTGGATAATTTACATTAAAATTTACATTAAGTAATAATTTACATTAAAAACGCTGTGTAAATGTAATAAAGCATCCCAAGGTGTGCTACACAGGAGAACGAGACAAAATAGTGAAAGATTTTAGAGAACTGACTGAGGAGCAGTTGAAAGGACACAGGGCAGAATTTAATGCTCCCTTTGGAGGAGGCTGGGAGGCAGGAGTGGGCCATATAATGGTGGGGGGAAGGTGTGGGATAGAGACCCTGTTGTCTTTCTGACTCCCCATGATTAAGTCCAGGCGGGAAGGGTTAAGGACAGTCTTCCCGCCCTTGAGTGGGCACTTAAGGGTTTCATTCCACCACTATGGTATTCAACCAGTGGTGGGTGGGGGCCATGCAACATGGGCAAACTGCCAGATAAACCATTGCAGGTATGCCTATGACTGCTGGGGGGGGGTGGATTTTCTCCAAAACCGTGGGCCCAGCAGAGGAACTTGCTGGTGGAAATGGAAGGACCCTCAGCCACTCTTCCCTTGACAATGACACCCCCTGCCCCCACACCTCACCAGGACCTCTCTGACTCCTGGCTTCCCCAGGTGATCCCTCCCCACTCACCTTGGTCTAGGACTCCAGCGACGATCCTCATCCTCAGGCCTCGTGCAGTACCGGCAGTGGCCGCTGCTCCCACAGCTCTGAGGCGGAATAGCCATCTCACTCCAGAAAGTGCAGAGGGAGATTACCCCTGGTGGAACTGGGAACCCCGATGAATGCCTAATTGGGACTTAATCCCAATGGGACTTCTGGTAATGGTCACAGCAGAGTTACCACCAGCTCTCCAGCCAGTGAACAGGCCCACCACCGCGAGCATCAGATTCCACCTATGGGCTTTGACCAGCTGAGTGGGCAGTAACAAAGCACAGAAGAGCTCCAGAGGCCAGAACTGAGATGGTTGAAAGTTCTACCACTAATTGAGGGGAGCACTGGAAACCAGGGCCCAGGGACTGTAGAACATGAGCTGGGATATCAGGTTGGAGGAAGTTACATGGGTCAAACCCATAGAGGAAATTTTAAAGAGGGCAGGAATTTTGAATTTGATATATTGGCAAAATTGATGGTGGACAAGGACAGGACTGATGGGAAAGCAGAACCTGTTCACAAGAACCCAAGAAAGAGGAGCAGGGAGTTGAGGATTATCAGATCAGCCATGATCTCATTGAATGGCGGAGCAGACTTAATGGGCCGACTGGCCTACTTCTGAACTTATGGTCTTATTGAGTAAATCATTGGGCCCGCTGAGCCTGCTCTGCCACTCAGTACAATGATGGCTGATCATGGGCTTCAACTCCATTTTCCCGCCTGCTCCCATATCCCTTAATTTCCTGAGAAACCAATAAGCCTTAAATATATTCAGTGATGGAGCATCCACGAACCTCTGGGATAGAGAGTTCCAACCTTTTGAATGAAGTAATTTCTCCTCCTTAGTCATAAATGATTGGCTGCTTATCCTGAGACTATGCTCCTGTGTTTTAGATTCCCCAATCAGCAGAAACAATCCCTCAGCATCTATCCTGTAAACCCCTTCAGAATCTAGTTTATTTCAATGACACCGCCTCTCATTCTTCTAAACTGCAGACACTATAGACCCAATTTACTTAGCCTCTCATCATTGGACAAACCCTTCATCCCAGGGTCTAATTTAATGAACACTTGCTGTACTGCCTCCACTACAAGTACAGTATATCCTTTCTCAAAGGTGAAGACCAAAACAGCGCAGAGTATTTCATTTGTGGTCTCGCCAATGTCCTGTACAACTGTAACAAGACTTCTTTATTCCTGTACTCCAATCCACTTGCAATAAAGGCCAACATGCCATTTGCCCCCTGAATTGCTTGCTGTACTCGCATGTTAATTTCCTGCATTCCTTCTACGAGCGCACCCAAGCATCTCTGAACAAAACATTTACAAGTTTCACACCTTTTAAAAAATATTCTGCTTTTCTATTCTTGTGACCAAAGTGAGTAACTTCACATTATACAACATCTGCCATCTTGCCCTCTCACTTAACCTGTCCATCTATTTGCATCCTCCCTATGTCCTTCCCACAGCTCACCTTTTCACCTGGCTTGTATCATCAACAGATTTATGCATAACTGTGCAAAATATTTGTTCATTTCATCTGCCATTTCCTTATTATCTACTATTAACTCCCCATTGTCACTCTCTAGAGGACCAACACTCATTCACTCTTTTCCTTTTTAAATACCTGTAGAAACTTGCTATCCATTTTTACGTTTCTAGCTAGCTTCCTCTCATACTCTAATTTCTCTTGATTAACCTTTTAGTCATTCTCTGCCGTTCTTTATATTCTGACCAATCATCTGACCTGCCACTCATCTTTGCACAGTTAAATGTTTTTTCCTTAAGCTTGATGCTTTCTTTAACTTCTTTAGTTAACCACGGTTGGTGGGTCCTCCCCTTAGAATTTTTCTTTTTGGTGGGAATCTACTTATTCTGAGTATTCTGGAATATCCCCTTAAATGTCTGCTATTGCTTCTCTATTGATCTATCCCTAGCCTAGATTCCTAGTTCACTTCAGCTAGCTCAGCTTTCATGCCCACATAGTTGCTCTTATTTAAGTTCAAAATACTAGTCTTAGACCCACTTGTCTCCCTTTCAAACTGAATGTAAATTTCAGTCGTATTATGGTTGCTACTGCCCAGGGGTGTCTTCACTCTGAGGCCATTGATTAATCCTGTCATACTATACAACACCAAGTCTAATATAACCTACTTTCTGGTTGATTCCAGAATATGCTGCTCTAAAAAACTATCTCGAAAGCATTCTAGGAACTCCTCATCCACGCTACTACTGCCGATCTGATTTTTCCAATTTATATATAGATTTAAAATCACCCATGATTATTGCCATCCCTTTATCACAAGCACACAATATTTCTTCTTGTATACTTTGTCCTACATTGTGGCTACTGTTAGGCGGCCTGTAGACCACTCCCACTGATGACTTCTTTTCCCTTGCTATTCCCCATCTGTACACAAACTGATTTTACATGCCGATCTCCTGAAACAAGGTCACCACTAACTATTGCACAAATGCCACCCTTGACCAACAGTGTTAGCCCTCCACCTTTACCTAGCTTCCTATTCTTCTTGAATGTCATATACCTCTCAATATTCAGGACCCAATCCTTGTCATCTTGCAGCCACATCCCTGCAATGGCTATCAGATCATATTTATTTATTTCAATGTGTGCTGTCATTTCATTTACTTTGTTATGAATGCTATGTGCATTCAGTTACAGAGCCTTTAGTTTTGTCTTTTTGTTATCTTTGTACATCTAGCCTTGACTATTGGTGTATTTTTAGGTTTTATCTCTCTGTCCCTTCCTGCTATTCTATGACCCTCATTTCCAATATTACTATTATGGGCTCCTGTCTTGACTCTACCATTTGATTTGCCACATCTACCCAAACTTGATCCATTAACCCCCTTTGAAACAAAGAAAATGTGAGCAGGAGTAGGTAATTTGGCCCTTCGAGGCTGCTCTGCCATTCAATATAATCATGGCTATTCCTCTAGCTCAATGCCATACTCCCAAGCTCTCCCCATACCCCTTGATGCCTTTACAGTCCACAAATCTATCTTTTTCTTTCTTAAATATATTCAGTGACCTGGCGTCCACAGCATTCTGTGGTAGAGAATTCCATAGGTTCACCATCCTCTGAGTGAAGAAGTTTCCTCATCTCAATCCTAAATGGTCCACGCCATGTCCTGAGACTGTGACCCTTTGTTCTAGACAGCCCCCCCACCCCTCCCACCCCTCAGTGCCTCCCACCTCTCAGCGCCTCCCACCCCTCAGCAAGAGGAAACATCATCCCTGCATCTTTAACTGCTTGCTGAACCTGAATGCTTGCTTTCAGTGATTGGTGTACAAAGACACCCAGGTCCCTTTGTACATCAACATTTCCCAATCTATCACCATTTAAATAATACTCTGCCGTTCTGTTTTTCCTACCGAAGTGGATAACTTCATACTTATCCACATTATACAGCATCTGCCATGTACTTATCCACTCACTCAACCTGTCTAAATCCACCTTAAAGCCTCTTAACACCCTCCTCGTCGCTCACATTTGCACCTAGTTATGTGTTGTCGGAAAACTTGGAAATATATAACATTTGGTTGCCTCATCCAAATCATTGATATATATTGTGAATAGCTGGGGCCCAAACACTGACCCCTGCAGTACCCAACTTGTCACCACCTGCCATTCTGAAAGAGACCTGTTTATCCCTACTCTCTGTTCCCTGTCTGCTAACCAATTCTCAATCCATGCCAATATATTACCCCCAACCCCATGTGCTTTAATTTTACACACTAACCTCTTAAATGGGACTTTATCAAAAGCTTTCTGAAAATCCAAATACACGACATCCACTAGTTCTCCCTTATCTATTCTGCTTGTTACATCCTCAAAAAACTCCATTACATTTGTCAAACATGATTTCCCTTTCATAAATCCATGTTGACTTTGTATAATCCTGTTGATATTTTCTAAGTTTTCTGTTATCACACTCTTCATAATAGACTCCAGCATTTTCCCTACTATTGAGGTCAGGCTAATTGGTCTGTAATTCGCTGTTTTCTCCCTCCCTCCTTTTTTAAATCATGGGGTTACATTTGCTACCCTCCAATCTGCTGGGACTGTTCCAGAATCTACAGAATTTTGGAAGATGACAACCAACACATCCACTAGATTATCAGGCCCTGGGGATTTATCGGCTTTCAGTCCCATTAATTTCTCCAACACTTTTTTTAGTAATACTAATTTCCTTCAATTCCTCCTTCTCACTAGACCCTTGGGAGCTATTTGTGTCTCCTTCCGTGAAGACAGAACAAAAGTAGTTGTTTAATTGTTCTGCCATTTCCTTGTTCTTTATTATAAATTCTCCTGTTTTGGACTGTAAGGAACCTACATTTGTCTTCACTAATTGTTATGTTCCTTCTGTTGGGTTGCTTTGCTCAGCGAACACAGTTGCACGACTATCTACTAATGAGCGAATTGGTAATCAAGCTGATGCAGATGAATAGACCATTGTAAGACGAAGCACATGCTGTTTATTAACATAAGTAACGGAACACTAACACAGGTGTCTTCTCAAATCAAAAACCTACTCTAACACTACTGATTAACAATGCAGTCCGTGCTACACGGAATTGGGTAATATAATCACGTGGTCAATCTGCTCACATTCTCTTAAAGGTGTATTGCACCTCAGGTTACCACAACAGTCTTTTTCTTTTTACATACTTATTAAAGCTTTTACAGCCTGCTTTTATGTTCCTTGCAAGTTTGAGGTGTCAGGGGAAACTCTTTCGAGTTATCAACAGTCACAGATTGCAACTCTTTTGAGTACAATCACAGTTCTTGGTTTCCGGGAGTGGGACATGAACCCACAACCCTCTGGTTCAAAGGCGAGGGTGCTATGAACTGAGCCACAGCTGACACCTCCTCAGCTGTGGCTCAGTTCATAGCACCCTCGCCTTTGAATCAGAGGGTTGTGGGTTCATGTCCCACTCCCGGAAACCAAGAACTGTGATTGTACTCGAAAAGAGTTGCAATCTGTGACTGTTGGTAACTCGAACGAGTTTCCTACAGGTAGGAAGTAGACGATAGAGATTTAATCCTTGCAAGTTTTCTCTCCTGCCGACTACGTTTCTCATTATTTTGAGGTGTCAGCTGTGGCTCAGTTCATAGCACCCTCGGCTTTGAATCAGAGGGTTGTGGGTTCATGTCCCACTCCCAGAAACCAAGAACTGCGATTGTACTTGAAAGAGTTGCAATCTGTGACTGTTGATAACTCGAAAGAGTTTCAGTGTAGATTCTCTACCAGCCGATCAGGTCACAGATTTACCGTGACGCCTTGCAAGTTTTCTCTCATTCTCTATTTTTCCGTTCTTAATCATCTCTTGGTCCTCCTTTCTAAACTGCTCCCAATCCTCAGGCCTGCTACTTTTTCTAGCAACTTTATATGACTCCTATTTGGATCTAATACTATCCTTAATTTATTTTGTTAGCCATGGTTGGGCTGCTTTTCCTGTTTTTTTTTGTGCCATTGCCTATCCACCATGCCTTTTAATGAAGTTCCCCAATCTATCTTAGCCAACTCACATCTCGTACCTTTGTAATTTCCTTTGTTAAGATTTAGGACTAGTTTCAGATCGAACTACTTCACTTTCCACCCTAATGAAGAATTCTAGCATGTTATGGTCACTGTTCCCTAAAGGGAGCAACAAGATTATTAATTAACTCCTTCTCATTGTACAATACCAAATCTAGGATAGCCTGTTCCCTAGTCGGTTCCTCAACATACTGGTCTAAAAAACCATCTCGTACACACTCCTGGAATTCATCCGCCACAGTATTATTGTTAATTTGGTTTGCCCATCTATATGTAGATTAAAGTCACCCATGATTACTGTAGCACCCTTGTTACATGCATCTCTAATTTCCTGTTTACTGCCATCCCCTACCTTATCACTACTGTTTGGAGGCCTAGAGACAACTCCCACTAATGTTTCCCACCCCTTGTTGCTTCTTAGCTCCACCCAGACTGATTCTACATCTAGATTTTCTGAGCCAATATCCTCTCTCACTATCGCACTGATTTCATCTTTAACTAACAATGCCACCCCACCTCCTTTTCCTTTTTGTCTGTCCATCTTAAATATCGAGTACCCTTGGATATTCAGTTCCCAGCCTTGGTCACCCTGCAGCCATGTTTCCATAATTGCAATCATATCGTACCCATTTACATCTATTTGCGCTGTTAATTCGTCTGCCTTATTGTGAATGTTCCATGCATTCAGATACAGTGCCTTTTGACTTGTCTTTTTAACGTTTTTACACATCTTTTTCTGTACTATAGCCCTATTTGCTGCTAGCCTTTGTTTCCTCTGCCTTCCACTTTTGCTTTCTACTTTCCTATCTTTCTTTCCTATCTTTTTTCCCCCTCTTGTGTCACCCCGTTCAGGTTCCCACCCCCCTGACAATCCCCCCACAGTACCTGCTAATACCCCTGTGAGGATATCGGTCCTGGTCCTGCTGGGGTGCAACAGGTCCCATCTTCCCCAGAATCGGTTCCAATGCCTCAGGAATCTAAATCCCTTCCTCCTACACCATCTAACCAGCCACGCATTCATCTGGTCTATTCTCCAATTCCTGATCTCCCCAGCACGTGACAATGGGAGTAATCCTGAGATTTCTATCTTTGAGGTCCTGCTTTTTATTTCCTAGCTCTCTATATTCTGCTTTCAGGACCCCATCCCTCTTTTTACCTATGTCTTTGGTATCGATATGGACCATGGCTTTTGGCTGTTCACTACCACACCCCCCCCCCACTCTTCAGAATGTCCTGCAGCCACTCAGTGACACCCTTGAACCTGGCACCAGGGAGGCAATGTACCATCCTGGTGTCACGTCTGCAACCACGGAAACTACTATCTGTTCACCTTACAATAGAATCCCTTATCACTGTTGCTGTTCCACCACCCCCCTCCACACACACACACACACACACACACACACCCTCCCCCCGCCACCGTGCAGCTGACACACTCGTGGTGCTAAGGACTTGACTCTTGCTGTCTTCCCCTAAGAAACCATCTCCCTCAGCAGTGTCCAAAATGGAAAATCTGTTGGAGAGGGAGAGGGACCCAGGGGACTCCTGCACTACCTGCCTAGTACCTTTACTCTGTCTGGCGGTTACCCATTCCCTTTCTGCCTGTGCACTCTTTACCTGCAGTGTGACCACCTCACTGTACGTGCTATCCACGAAGATCTCACCCTTGCGGATGCTCCACAGTGACTCCAGCCACAGCTCCAGCTCCGAAACACGGATTTCGAGTAGCTGCAGCTGGAGACACTTCCTGTACACATGATCGCCCTGGACACTGGAAGTGTCCCTGACTTCCCACATTGCACAGGAGGAGCATTCCACTTGGCCGAGCTGCCCTGTTATGACTTACCCTTAAATTGCTCCCTTTTCTTTTACTTCCTCTAGTTTAGAGAATATTAAGGACAGAAGAAATACTTACCAGGTCCTACTTAACAAGCCCACCGCTCTTCTTACTGAGGCAAGGTAGAAAATGAAAGAATCCCTCCTTCCCTCTTCAGCAAACTTCCTCTCTCACCAAACTCCAACTAAAGCACTCTTAATGCAGCCCAAAGCAGCACTTCAATGCAGACATTTAGTTTAAAGCCCTCTCTACATCGCTAGTTATGTGATTCACAAGAACACTCGCCCCAACGCGGTTCAGGTGTAGACCGTCCCAGTGGTACAGCCCCACTTTCCCCAATACTGGTGCCAGTGCCCCATGAACCAGAACCCACTTCTCACATACCAGTCTTTGAGCCACGCATTCATCTGTCTAATCTTACTTGCTCTGTGCCAATTTGCACGTGGCTCAGGTAATGATCCAGAGATCATTACCCTTGAGGTTCTACTTCTTAAATTGGTACCTAGCTCCTCATACTGACTATGCAGAAGCTCTTTCCTTGTCCTACCTATGTCGTTGGTACCTTCGTTGACCATGACGACTGGACCCTTCCCCTCCCACTGCAAGTTCCCCTCCAGCCCTGAGCAGATGTCCTGAACCCTGGCACCGGGCAGGCAACACAACCTCCTAGACTCTTGCTCTTTGCTGCAGAGAACGGTGTCAATCTCCCTTGGCTATACTGTCCCCTACTACCACCACATTCCTGTTTTCTCCCCCCAGTTGAACAGCTTCCTGTACCATGGTGCCATGGCCAGCCTGCTCATCCGCCTTGCAGACCTTGCTTTTGCTCACACAGGTTGTGAGCATCTCAAACCTGTTTGACAAGTGGAAAGTCTGAGGCTCCTCCACTACTGTCTGCTTGTTTCCATTACCTGCCTCACTCAAGGTCACATCCTCCTGTCCATCACTGCTGATCAAAACAGATGACCCTATTCTAAGAGGCGTGACCATCTTCTGGAACAAAGTGTCCAGGTATTGCTCCCCTCCCCCTCCCTGCAGTGTCTGCAGTTTGGCTTCCAGATCAATAATCCTGATCCGGAATTCCCCTAGCTGCTACATACATTACTCTCTGTCTCTTCACCTAAGTCATTAGTATAGATTGCAAATAACTGATGCCCCAGCACTGATCCTTGTGGCACTTCACTAGTCACAGTATGCCAACTTGAAAATGCCCCGCTTATGCTCATCCTTTGCCTCCTGTCCGTTAACCAACCGTTATTATCCATGCTAATATATTACCCCAACTCCATGAGCCCTGATCTTTCTTATTAACCTTTTGTATGCCTTTTGGAAATCCAGGCATATTACATCCACTGGTTTCTCTTTATGTACTCTACTAGTTAAATTGCCAGAAAACGCTTAATAAATTTGTCAAACAGGATTTCTCTTTTGTAAAACCATGTTGACTTGTTCTAATCACACTATAGTTCTCTAAGTGCATTGTTAAAACTTCCTTAATAATAGATTCCAGCATTTTCCTTGATCTTAGGCTAACCCAGCCTGTAGCTCCCTGTTTTTTCTCCCCCTCCTTTCTTGAAAAACGGTGTTACATTTGCCAACTTTCCAATCTGATGAGACTGTTCCCGAATCTAAGGTGTTTTGGAATATCATAGCCAGCACATCCACTATCTCTGTAGCTTTCTCTTAGCATCCAAGTGTGTAGGCCAACAGGTCCCAGGGATTTGTCGGATTTTAGTCCCTTAAGTTTGTCTGATGACTTTTCTCTGCTGATGGTCATTACCAGATGCATTGGAGTTTCTGTGGAGCTCTGGAGACTGGTAATGAGGATATTGAAGAGATTGAGTGTTTTTAGGTAGTGAAATTATGCATAAGAGCCTCTGATGACAAGCCTAGTTCGGAAGAGGAATTATATGGTTTTAATGATGAATGAAGTGTAGCTTGAAGCTCAACTAAGCATCAACCCAGATATTAAGAGGATGTCTGATTCACTCTGAGTGAACATTTGAGGAGGGAAAAGAATCATGGGCAGCCATAGAGTTTTGGGCATCTTTAATGTACCAAATTATCCTAAGGTGATACCCTGACAGAGAACTAAAGGGCAGAGGGCTGGTTGGGCAGCAAGCAGAACTTTGGAGAAGATTTAAAGTAGGTTGTCAAAAGCTTAGCCAGAGGTTGTGTTGAGGAAGCTTTGAGAAATATGGAAAGATGGGTATATTTGGAAAGAGAATCCCAGAGGATTGACTGAAGCTCCTATCACCAATTTGTGGAGCCTTTGGCAGGGGGTAAGGAAATAAAATCTGAGTCAGAAGAATGAAAGAAAAATGGAATATTTTACAGGGAAAGTAAGGGATAACTGCATGTACCTTGTCTGACAATTCTGAGATCAGGAATACATTGTGTCAGGAATCACAGATGCTGACTTGAGTCTCAGTGCTTTGTGACTGCCTATACAGAGGAAAGGGGAGGGAGATTAGTCATGAAGGGAGATTTGAGAAGTCAGGACTTGCTTTGTTGCGTAACGTTTGCAATTCTCCAGTCCTCTGGCATCATCCCCAAGTCTAAGGAAGACTGAAAAATTATGCCTCTACAATTTCCACTCTCACTTCCCTCCTCCTCTTCCTTGATAAAGCCAGATACAGAGTATTATTTAAGCTATGCCCTCTGCCTCCACCTGTAACTCCCCTTTTTGATCCCAAATCGGCCCTACTTCTTTTACTACCTATTTACTTTTTATATGTCTACAGAAGACTTTACGTTCCCCATTATGTTAGCTACCAGTCTCTTCATACTTCCTCTTTGCTTCTCTTATTTACTTTTTCACCTCCCCTCTGAACCTTCTATATTCAGCCTGGTTCTCAAGCGTATTTTCTATCTGACGTCTGTCACAAGCATACTTTTTCCTCCTTATCCATCTCTTTTGTCATCCAGGGAGATCTGGCTTTGTTTGTCCTATTTTTCCCTTTCGAGGGATTGTACCTTGACTGTGCCTGAACTATCCCTTCTTTGCAGATAGCCCACTGTTCAGCTACTGTATTTCCTGCCAACCTTTGACTCCGGTTTATTCAGCCCAGATCCATTCTTACCCTATTGAAGTTGGCTTTTCTCAGTTAATTATTTTTACTCTGGATTATTCTTTGTCCTTTTTCATAGCCAACCTAAACCTTATAACACGATGATCACTGTCCCCTAAATGTTCTCCTGCTGAGACTTGATTCACTTGGCCCACCCCATTCCCAAGAGCCAGGTCTAGAAGTGCCCCCCTTTTCATGTTGCACTGGAAACATATTACTGTAGAAAATTCTCCTGAACACACTCTAGGAACTCTTGCCCCTCTCTGCCCTTTACATTATTACTATCCCAGCTTATATTTGGGTAATTAGGGTTCCCACATTATAACTACTCTATAATTTTTGCACCTCTGTGTAATTTCCTTACAAATTTGTTCCTTCCCACTAGTTGGTGGTCAACACACAGCACTGAGCAATGTAATTGCACCCTTTTTTGTTCCTTAGCTTTGGCCAAATAGATTTTTCCCTTGAACCCTCTGGGACATCCTCTTTCTCCAGCACTGCAATGCTCTCCTTGATCAATACCACCACACCTCCCCCTTTTCTTCCCTGAACACCTTGTATCCAGGAATATTTAACATCCAGTCCTACTTTGAGCCAGGCCTCTGTTATAGCCACAGCATCATATTTCCACATGTCAATCTGTGCCTGTAACTCACCAATCTTATTGACCACACTCCATGCATTCACATACATGCACAGTAACTCTGATTTAAACTTTATTACTTTCTCCCTTATTCCGACCCTACCTATGAACTTACTATCCCCTATGCTGGTGCTATCTCCCAGTACACTGTGCATCTTTGTATTCCTCTCTGATATGATCTTTTCATTCCCACACCCTGCCAAATTAGTTTAAGCCCTCCCCAATAACATTGGCAAGGAATTCAGTCCTGGCTCAATTTGGGTACAATCTGTCCTGCCTGTACAGTGTCTCCCAGAGCCTGTCCCAAGATTCTAAAGCCCTAAAGGTTATGGAGTAACCAGACAGAGGCCTTCAATATAAAGAGTAACGATGAGATAAATAGTGGCAGATTGTTTCCACTGGCTGGTGAGATAGGAAGAGGGCGCACATTTCATATAATCAGGAAAGAATTAAGATGGAGAATAGGAATAATAAATATTTATGCTGAGAAAGTTGTTGAAGCAAAGCCCGTTTTTTAGAAAAGAGAATTAAATAGCTGCTACTGAAAGAAGAGTGATAGAGTGTAAGGAGTGAACAGGCGACCAGGATTGGGCTCATACAGGGAAAATACCAACAGACTTGATGGGTAAAATCAAATGTTTCTGTTCTGTAGTATTTTGTGATGGTTATGGCAACATTCTGAACCATCAATGTGTGTCAAGCAGTGAAATGAGTGATGAATTGAGTGTAAAAAAATCGCAACACTTAACCAGCAGTTAATCTGGAGGAATATGCAAGGCAGAGGATGGGGCTGTGAAACGGTTTGGTTTGAATAGCTCTGACAAAAACCCAGATACAATGGACCGAATGGCTGCCTCCTCGCTCTAAACGCGTGACACTCAGGCTTCAGTAGAGGTGTTTTGCCTGATGGGTATATAATCCTCCATATCAGTTTTACTCTCTCCTTTCAGGAACAAATGCTCCTTTATTGTAAAGGGCGATTACAACTTTGAACCTCATCAAACTTTAGCGGGGGAAGTCTCTGACCGGGTCGACACGACCTGAGCTGACACAAACCTCGCCGACTGCAACCAACCTTATCCACGGGAAGCCTAGTTATTTGTCTGCACTGTTTACCTTGCGATTTTTGTCTGCACTGTTTACCTTGTGAACCCTCTCCCACTGGTAGAATTGCAGATGGCACCACGGGTGGGAATTTATTACAGGTACCCTGTACTTGTTATTGGGTGGCACATCTTACTTTTCTAGCCATTTTATTTACTTTAGACTATAGCTAGCCTAGGCTTCGGCCATTGTAAGTAGGCCTAAGCCTATACGGGGTATCCAAAAACTGAAATGATCTGAAATCAGAACCTCAGTCGGCCCCGAGGATTTTGGATAACGGGTACGTGACCCATATTTCATATCAGAGGCAATGTTTGTAGTTTAGACAATAGAGGAACAGTAAAGAGGGAAAAGTACTTTCTGTATAGTAAAATTTGGATTCAAAAGAGGGAGTAAGTAACTACGAGAAATAGTAAGTTTCTTTCAATTAGGAGAAAATGATTTTTTTAATGTAGAATTTCTGTCTGAGGCACACTTGTTTATTTAACAGAAATGTAGCTTTAGATGAGTTACGTGTGTGAGAATTATTGCCAGTACATATTGATAACAGCACCCACATTTCATATTCATGTTCTATTCAACTTATTGCCATGAAATCGGCATTGTTGTGAACTTGACAGCCTTTGTGATTACTTCTTTGAAACAGAGCTAAAGAAAACATGCTTATTGTTCATGTTTCAGATTCTTATCTCCAGCTGTTCTCGATGTCGAACTTGCGACTCACTCGTGTATGACGAGGAGATAATGGCTGGCTGGACAGCAGATGACTCCAACCTCAACACAACATGTCCGTTCTGTGGAAATTTGTTCCTTCCTTTCCTAGGTATCGAAATTCGAGATCTACGAGGCCCTGGCAGGTAACTTGATGCTGCACCCTGGTGATATAAAATGTGAATGAACAAAGCATATCTCATTTTTTTCCCTGAGTTTTTGGGAAGTTGTGAATATTATCCGTTTATTTTCTTTCTCGTCCCAGAATCCAAAAATTATCTCCCCCTATTCGCAGTTGCTAGGAAGTCGGACGTTTCAGATCACCAACTCCTGCACAGGTCCCTTAACTGTCATTTTGAGCAGTGTGGAAAAGCCTTGGTCCCAGGGTTTCCTAGTTTGGAAGCCTTATAATGTTCAGTGAAAGTGTTTGATTTACAACATATACTCAGTAAAGGGTAGTGTTTGAAAATGTATGGCACAAATGCTAAACATGGCCTGCGTATTTTGATGAAAAAGTTCCAATTCTTGAGCCTGACTTGTGGCATTGTGCTGTTCAGTTAGAGCGATGATCAGAAACCTTCACTGTTAACACATTGAGAGCAACAAATTTATGAGGACAATTCACTTTTGCATAGGTTTGGAGATCTTTTGCCTTTTGCAAACAGGGTCTTTTAATGTCCCACAAGGAACGAAAGCTGCCATTTTTACCAGTCTGGACCACATTACATCTCAATGTCCTCTGAAGTAGTTTGCCAAGCAACTCAAGTGCACAAGTCACTTGTGAAAGAAGGGCCATGAGGTATGAGTAATAAGTAACAGTGTTGCCAATATTCCTTTAATCCCAAATATAAATATTTAAAACAATTGCCAGCCTTATAATCCTGGTGTACCAATGTCAGTCTGATGGCACCTCATTGTTCAATCACCTAGGGCAGGTAATTTTAGCCTTCAACTCTTCCAGAAATTACAGACAAATTCACTTATGATGTAGTGCTTTATGGTTTTTGGGGAAAGCTTGTAGTATGACAACACTGTGTGACTGCTCCAGGAGTAAATGCCTCAGATCCCAGTGTTGTGCTATAAGCTTGTGAATTGCAGTGAATCAATGAAGGTGTTAACTGATGGCGTGACATCAAACTGATCAGTTTTCAGCATTTTAACATCAGGTCCTTTCCTCAACTATAATTTTACTGGCTTGTTAACACAGTATTTGTATCTGGTCATTTCCTGGATTGTAAAAGCAAAGGGGACATGATGGGTTGAAGGGCCCTGTATTTGTGCTGTATGACTCTGTGAAGATATACTTTAATGTTTTTAATTTATTTAGGTATTTTCTGAAATCCAGTCCATCTACAGAAAGTATGCAGAGTTTTCAATCTGGACCATCTTGCCCAGGGACTAAGAACTCAATGGTCTCCCCACCTGGTTCGGGTGTGATCGACAGCAAGCCTCAGTCACCAAGAATTACAGTGGAAGGAGTCCTGGACATGCAAAGGTAAATGTCATGCGTATATGCTAAATAGGGCTCAGGACAGAAGATGCTCATTCATTCGCTCAGTTTTGGAATTGGATGAAGTGGAAATCAAACTTGGGATTCAGCTGCAACATTTTATGGCTGAAAGTTAGCAAACTGTGCTTTCACACCTCTGCTCTTCAATAAACTGCTTTCAGTTGCACAAGAGCAAACACTTCTCATTATTTCAGATATACAAGAAAGCCACTAGTGAAAAGGCAATAAGGGATTCTGATCTCCTAATCTGAGATCGTTATAGCACGAGCTTAGTGATGGTGAGGCGTGAAACCTGATTTCTTTTAGTTCTTAGTTATTACAATTACTATTTCATGTCTGTTGTAGCTCAGTTGGTGGCACCCTCATCTGAATCAGAAGGTTGTGGGTTCAAGTCCCGTTACGGGAATGGAGCACAAAAATCATAGCTGACACTCCAGTGGAGTACCGAGGGAGCACTGCAATGTCACAGGTGTCGTCTCTCAGATGAGATGTTAAACTGAGGCCCTGTCTGTATTCTCAGATGGATGTAGAAGATCCCATAGCACAATTTTGATTGGAGGAATTTTCTCCTGTGCCCCGGCAAATATCTATCCCCGAATCACAAAAGCGGTTTATGTGGTTATTTTTTACATCGCTGTTTGTTGGCACTTGCTGTGCACAAATTGGTTATTAGGCTTTCTACATTCCAGCAATTAATGCACTTCAACATTACTTCATTCAAAAGTATTTCATTTAAAGCACTTTAAGAGGTCCAGTGTGTGTGAAAGACGCTGTGTAAATACAAGTTGTCTCTTCTTTCTTTCATTGTTAATCTTAAAGCGACCAATAAACCTGATTTACCTACAAATTAGAGAGGTTGTATAAGAAATAAGAACTAGTTCCTTCAGAGCATGATTTTGAAAAGTACTTATCTCTCTATTCTCTCCCTCTCCTTTGTGAAGACCTCTGCCAATGTTTTCTAGTTCACTACTGAAGGGTGGAGAGGAACAGAAGCAACTGGGAATACTTTGACAATTTGTTTCCCCATTGTCCATTTCACCACAGTCCCTCTCTGCTTTAAGTAATGACTGTAGAAAATTAAATATCTTGCGCTTAGTCAAATAAGCTTCATTACCAGTGCTGATGAACCATGTGTTTGTGCATTCACAAGGAAAAAATGGAAAATTCTGTTGCACAGTTGCTCCTGTTTAAGCGATGCTGCATCACAAATAAATAAGTGAGACAACTTTCTGTTGCCCTTGATTATGTTGAAGCATGTCCCACACAATTTTGAAAAACCTTTGTAATGGGAACTACTTGAACATGCTGCCCGACCAGAACCAATTAAATTTTTGTGCCTTAGGTGGGTGGGGGCATGGTAATGGTATGAATGTTTTTTTAAAATTTCCTGTTCACCTCTACTCTTGGAGTCATTCGCTATGTTTAGAGCTACCTAACTTTACGCCACTATTTTTGTGGCTGAGAGTGGCTTTACAGATTTCTTGTGGTCAGAACATGCATGGGTCTCTGTATATTGCATATTTTGCCTGGCTGTAGTCTAATGACTTGGTACTGGGGAAAAAACTTGTGGATTGCAGCCTAATTACATTTGGTTTATTTTGATGTGAACTTATCAGTAAAGTGCGTGCGAGATGACCTTGCCTATTTCACCACAGTCCCTCTCTGCTTTAAGTAATGACTGTAGAAAATTAAATATCTTGCGCTTAGTCAAATAAGCTTCATTACCAGTGCTGATGAACCATGTGTTTGTGCATTCACAAGGAAAAAATGGAAAATTCTGTTGCACAGTTGTTCCTGTTTAATTGATGCTGCATCACAGATAAATAAGTGAGACAGAACAATGCTTTCTGTTCTTGTAAATGTGATGATTCAGTATGCAAAAACTTTCCTCAGGACAATAACTAATGTATTACAGTAATGCCAAGAAAATTAGAGGGATGTAGATAATAGGGGAAACCAAGCAGAAAGTCGATAACATTTGAATGCAGTTATGTTCAGGATCAACAACAACAACTTGTATTTATGTAGTACCGTTAACCTGATCCAAGGCACTTCACAGGCGTGTAATAAAACAAACTATGACACCGAGCCACCTAAAGAGAGATTAGGACAGATGACCAAAAATCTGGTCAAAGAGGTAGACGTTAAGGAGCATCTTAAAGAAGAGACAGAGTGGTAGAGATCTGGAGAGGTGTAGGGGGAGTAGATTCTGGATCTTAGGACCCAAGCAACTGAAGGCACCAATGGTGGCGTGATTAAAATTGGGGATGCTCAAGAGGCTGGATTAGCAGAGCACCGATATCTCAGAATTTGTGGGAGTTGAGGAAATTACAAAGATATGGAGGCATTTGAAAGCAAGGATGAGAGTTTTAAAATAGATTAATTGCTTAACTGGGAGCCATTGCAGATCACTGAACACAAGGATGGTGGATGACAAGAACATAGTGCGAATTAGGACACAGGCAACAGAGTTTTGGATGACATCAAGTTTATGGAGGGTAGAATGTGGGCGGCTGGTCAGGAGGTATTAGGATAGCCAAGCCTAGAGGTAACAAATGCATTTCAGCAACAGATGAGCAGAGGCAGGGGTGAAGTTGGGCGACGTTTCGGAGGTGGAAATGGGCAACCTTATGATGATGCGGATTTGTGGTCGGAATCTCATCTCATTCATATATTATAGCAAGGTTGTGAACAGCCTGGTTTAGCCTCAGACAATTGCCAGGGAGAGGAATGGACAGGCTCCAAAGGACAGCTTTGGCCTTCCTCATATTTAACTTGAGGAAATTTATACTCATCCTTAGAATCCATATGGGTGGAGGTGAGCACCAACAAGGGGAAGATGACACTGGTGGCAGTAGTCTATAGGCCCCCTAACAGTAGCTATACTGTAGGACAGAGAATAAATCGGGAGATAATGAGCGTATGTAAAAAAGGCACCCCATTAACCATGGGTGCCTTTAATCTTCCTGTAGATTGGGAAAATCAAATTGGCAGAGGTAGCCACGAGCAAGAGCTCATAGAGTGTATTCGGGACAGTTTCCTAGAACAATATGTTGCGGATCCAACCAGGGAGCAGGCTATTTTGGATTTGATAATGTGTAATGAGGCAGGTTTAATAAATTATCTCAGAGTAAAAGACCCCGTAGACTACATTAACATGGTGGAATTTAGCATTCGGTTTGTGTGAGAGAAACTTGGGTCAGAAACAACTGTGCTAAACTTAAATAAGGGTAATTACAAAGGAACGAGGGCAGAGTTGGCTGGAATGGACTGGGAAAGGAGTTTAGCAGAAAAGACGGTTGATGAACAATGGCAGACATTTAAGAAAATAGTTCATGACTCAAAACAAAGATATATCCTAGTGAAGAGGAAGAATTCTAGGAAGGGGATAAACCAACCATGGTTAACCAAGGAAGTTAAGGATAGTATTAAATTGAAAGAAAAAACATACAATGTGGGAAAGATTAGTGGTTAGCCAGAGGATTACAAAAGTTTTAAAAACCAACAAAAGGTAACCAAAAAAAGTAATGAGGGAGAAACTAAGCTTTCAGGATAAACTGGCAAGTAATATAAAAACGGACAGTAAGAGCTTCTTTAAATATATAAAAAGGAGGAGCAATGTAATAGCCTTATTCAAAAAGGGAGGGAGACAAAAAACAGGTAACTATAGGCCAGTTAGCTTAACATCTGTCATTGAGAAAATGTTAGAGTATTATAAAGGATGTAATAGCAGTGCATTTAGAAATGCATGATATAATATAATATAATATAATATAATATAATATAATATAATATAATATAATGCTGACATGGCTTCATGAAGGGGAAATCGTGCCTAACAAATTTATTGGAATTCTTTGAGGAGGTAACAAGCAGGATAGATAAAGGGGAACCAGTAGATGTAATATATTTGGATTTCCAAAAGGTGTTCGATAAGGTACTGCACATAAGGCTACTTAATAAGGTAATAGCCCATGGTGTTGGAGGTAATACATTAGCATGGATAGAGGATTGGCTAAATAATAGAAGACAGAGTTGGGATAAGGAGAGCATTTTCAGGATGGCAACCTGTAACTAGTGGAGTGCCACAGGGATGAATGCTGGGGCCACAATTATTTGCAATAATGAGGGAAGCGAATGTACTGTCACCAAATTTTGCTGATGACACAAAAATAGGTGAGAACGCAAGTGGTGAGGATGACACAGAGTCTACAAAGGGATATGGACAGGTTAAGTGAGTGGGCAAAAACTTGGCAGATGGAATATAATGTGGGAAAATGTGAGTTTATGCACTTTGGCAGGAAGAATAGAGGAGCTGAATATTATTTAAAAGGAGAAAGACTGCAGAAAGCTGCAGCACAGGAGGATTTGGGGGTCCTCGTACATAAATCACAAAAAGTTAGCATATAAGTTCAGCAGGTAATAGGGAAAACAAATGGAATGTTGGCCTTTATTTCAAAGGGAATGGAGCATAAAAATAGGGAAGTATTGCTAAAACTATACAAGGCACTAGTTAGACCACACCTCGAATACTGTGAACAGTTTTGGTCCCCTTATCTAAGGAAAGATATATTGGCATTGGAGGCAGTCCAGAGAAGGTTCACTAGGTTGATCCCAGGTATGGGGGAATTTCTTATGAGGAGAGTTTGAGTAGGTTGGGCCTGTACTCATTGGAGTTTAGAAGAATGAGAGGCAACCTTATTGAAATATATAAGATTCTAAGGGGGCGTGACAGGGTAGATGCTGAGAGGTTGTTTCCCCTTGTGGGAGAGTCTAGGACCAGAGGACATAATCTCAGAGTAAGTGGTCACCCATTTAAGACAGAGATGAGGAGAAATTTCTTCTGAGGGTAGTGAATCTGTGGAATTCTTTATTGCAGAGGGCTGTAGAGGCTGGGTCGTTAAGTTTTTTTTAATTCATTCATGGGCTGTGGGCTTCGCTGGCTGGGCCAGCATTTATTGCTCATCCCTAGTTGCCCTTGAGAAGGTGGTGGTGAGCTGCCTTCTAGAACCGCTGCAGTCCATGTGGTGAGGGTACGCCCACAGTGCTGTTAGGAAGGGAGCTCCAAGATTTTGACCCAGCAGCAGTGAAGGAACGGCAATATATTTCCAAGTCAGGTTGGTGAGTGACTTGGAGGGGAACTTCTAGGTGGTGGTGTTCCCATCTGTCTGCTGTCCTTGTCCTTCTAGATGGTAGAGGTCGTGGGTTTGGAAGTTGTTGTCGAAGGAGCCTTGGTTAATTCCTGCAGTGCATCTTGTAGATGGTACACGCTGCAGCTACTGTGCGTCGGTGGTGGAAGGAGTGAATATTTGTGGATGTGATGCCAATCAAGCGGGCTGCTTTGTCCTGGACAGCCAAGCTTCTTGATTGTTATGGGAGCTGCGCTCATCCAGGTAAATGGGGAGTATTCCATCACCCTCCTGACTTGCTCCTTGTAGATGGTGGACAGGCTTTGGGAAGTCAGGAGGTGGGTTACTCATCGCACTAGTCCTAGCCTTTGACCAGCTCTTGTAGCTACTGGCTAGTCCAGTTCAGTTTCTGGTCAATGGAAACCCCAGGATGTTGATAGTGGGAGATTCAGTGATAGTAATACCATTGAACATCAAGGGCCAATGGTTGGATTCTCTCTTGTTGGAGATGGTCATTGCCTGACACTTGTGTGGTGCAAATGTTACTTACCATTTGTCAGCCCAAGCCTGTATATTGTCCAGGTCTTGCTGTATTTGAACATAGACTGCTTCAGTATCTGAGGAGTCGCGAATGGTGCTGAACATTGTGCGATCATCGACGAACATCCCCACCTCTGACCTTATGATGGAAGGTCATTGATGAAGCAGCTGAAGATGGTTGGGCTGACGGCACTACCCTGAGGAACTCCTGCAGTGATGTCCTGGAGCTGAGATGACTGACCTCCAACAACCACAACCATCTTCCTTTGTGCTAGGTATGACTCCAGCCAGCGGAGAGCTTTCCTCCTGATTCCCATTGACTCCAGTTTTGCTAGGGCTCCTTGATGCCACACTCGGTCAAATGCTGCCTTGATGTCAAGTGCAGTCACTCTCACCTCACCTTGGGAGTTCAGCTCTTTTGTCCATGTTTGAACCAAGGCTGTAATGAGGTCAGGAGCCGAGTGGCCCTGGTGGAACCCAAACTGGGTGTCACTGAACAGGTTATTGCTAAGCAAGTGCCGCTTGATAGCACTGTTGATGACCCCTTCCATTACTTTACTGATGATCTAGAGTAGACTGATGGGGCGGTAATTGGCCTGATTGGATTTGTCCTGCTTTTTGTGGACAGGACATACCTGGCCAATTTTCCAAATTGCCAAGTAGATGCCAGTGTTGTAGCTGTACTGGAACAGCTTGGCTAGGGGCGCGGCAAGTTCTGGAGTACAAGCCTTCAGTAGTATTGCCGGATATTGTCAGGGCCCATAGCCTTTGCAGTATCCAGTGCCTTCAGCCATTTCTTGATATCATGTTGATTGGTTGAAGACTGGCATCTGTGATGCTGGACACCTCCGGAGGAGACCGAGACGAATCATCCACTCGGCCCTTCTGGCTGAAGATTGTAGCAAATGCATCAGCCTTATATTTTGCACTGATGTGCTGGGCTCCTCCATCATTGAGGATGAGGATATTTGTGGAGCCTCCTCGTCCAGTGAGTTGTTTAATTGTCCACCACCATTCACAACTGGATGTGGCAGGACTGCAGAGCGTAAACCTGATCAGTTGGTTGTGGGATCGCTTAGCCCTGTCACTTGCTGCTTATGCTGTTTGCTACACAAGTAGTCCTGTGTTATAGCTTCACCAAGTTGACACCTCATTTTTAGGTATGCCTGTTGCTGCTCCTGGCATGCCCTCCTGCACTCTTCATTGAACCAGGGTTGATCCCCTGGCTTGATGGTAGTGGTAGAGTGAGGGATATGCTGGGCCATGAGATTACAGATTATGTTCGAGTACAATTCTGCTGCTGCTGATGGCTCACAGCACCTCATGGAGGATATGGGAGTACAAAGAAAAGCCAATTCAGGTGATTCTCTGGATGAGATAGATAAGAATGGGATAAGGTGAATGTAGTCTCACCCATGTGGAGGACGTTCAGGAGGGATTGGAGGAGGTTGATGTGATCACCTTTGTCAGAGGTAGCAGACAGGTCAAGAAGGACAAGAACAGGTGGTTTACGTTTTTCACCGTCACATAGGATGATGCTTGTGATACTGATAAGTTCTTCTGTAATGTGTTGGAGCAGAAACCTAATGGGTGGGATTCAGATGTGAAGTTCTGGGAGGTGACAACACAAAGAACTTTGAAGAGGAGGGAGAGGTTGGGAATGGGGCAGTAGATTGCAAGGATGGAGGGATCAAGGATTGATTCTTTGGAGAGAGGGTCAATGACAGCCATTCAAGGCTGAGTTGGACAGATTTTTAATCAGTAAGGGAATCAAGGGTTATGGGGAAAAGGCAGGAAGGTGGAATTGAGGATTCTCAGATGAGCCATGATCTCATTGAATGGCGGAGCAGACTCCATGGGCCGAATGACCACCTTCTGCTCCTATGTCTTATGGTCTTATCTTCTACTGGATGTCAGACAGGCAGTCTGACAGCTTAGGAAGGAGCTGGTGGTGAGGTAGAGCTGGGTGTCGTCAGCGTACACTTGAAAACTGACATGTTTTTGGTTGATGTTGCCGACGGGCAGCGTGTAGATAAGAAATAGGAGGAGTCCAAGGATAGATCCTTGGGCGACAGCAGAGGTAACGATATGGGAGCAGGAAGAAAAGCCAATTCAGGTGATTCTTTGGCTGTGATGAAATAGATAAGAATGCAGTAAGGTGAATGTAGTCTCACCCATGTGGAGGACATTCAGGAGGGATTGGAGGAGGTTGATGTGATCATCTTCATCAGAGGTAGCAGACAGGTCAAGAAGGACAAGAACGGATGGTTTACGTTTTTCACCGTCACATAGGATGATGCTTGTGATACTGATAAGTTCTTCTGTAATGTGTCGGAGCAGAAACCTAATGGGTGGGATTCACATGTGGAGACAACACATTCAAGGACTTTGAAGAGGAGAGAGAGGTTGGAAATGGGGCGATAGATTGCAAGTATGGAGAGATCAAGGATTGATTCTTTGGGGGGAGGATCAATGAAGGCAGGTTTGAAGGAAAGGAGAATAGTAGCTTGAGGAGAGAGAATGGTAAACAATGTTATTTGTCTGTGTACTAACCTTCAGGATGCATACAATACCATGAGATTTACAGTGAGAGTAGAACACCTTAGTTTGGATTCAGCTTGGAGAGCTGTGGTCTAGTTTAGTTGATGGGGAAGAAAGAGCTGAGGACTGCAAGCATGTGGAAGGAAAAAAATTATATATTTATATACAATACCTTTCCTGACTTCAGGACATCCCAAAGCCTTTTACAGCTAATTAGGTACTTTTGAAATGTCACTATTGTAATGTAAGATTACACATATAATATTAAGATGAGTCCCATCCTGTTTCAAGTGAGAGAGAAGCACACTGGTGTGAGTAATCGTTAAACTGAGGGTATGGGGCATTTATTTTATGGAATTGGTCCTCCCCACATTGAAGGCTGTTAATCTGTTTGTGTTTAGCCCACTTGCATTAAAATACAGTCATTTCTTGTCCAAGTGTTAGCTCGGAACAACAAGATTTTAGAAGACTGAGCACTTCTGTCAAATAAATATTTTGTTGTGACTTTTTTGAATTTTATTTGGCAATTCAATGTAAATAATGATGTAAAACACCTGTGGAATGAAGGTTTGCTAATTCATGTTTTTGGAAAAATGAACCATAGTTGAATCTTGATGAATGTGTAAACATTTCTCTACAAATGTCAGTGGAATTATAGTTCATTTTTTATGAGAATTTTATATGCCAATTTATCCTTTCTCTAAAAGTTATTTCTTATTGCCAGAAGTGCCCAACCTTTGTCAGCAAGATGCATTCAGATACCTTCAGAGAGATGGCATGGGATTAGTGAGTCCCTGTTGTTGGGGCAGACAATTGCACGAAGCATCAGTGGATGTGGCTCTATATCTGAGGAAGCTAGCACTCGGCGACACATCCACACTGTTCCAACAGGCAGCCTCCCAACAAACCTGAATGATTCAACGGTATGTGACTAAATGAATGAGTGAGGAAAAGGTGCAAGTCCAATTGATTGGTTGGGTGCAATGAAGGAGAAGGAATATCAATATAATGTACTTTTTGTTCAAAGCACTGCATGTGTTTGTTGCTAACTTGAGAAGCTCCATGCTGGTCAGAAAATTGACCTTTAGACGACCAGTCAATATTCCCCTGATATGTTGGTGTGGAATACTTCATACTCCCAAAGGGCTTCCTTCCCCTTTAAATAATAGATTTTTAGGAAGCTTTAGATGTCTGCATTTGAGTAATAATGGGTACATGGTCCTGTAATGCATAATTAGCAAGTCAGAACCCCTCAGTCCAATAGGGCAGGTTGAACAGGCAGGTGAGGGTTGAGGGGTCATTCATGTTCACTGCTTCATCATTCATGCATTTATAGATTGAAGCAGGAGGTGCAGAAGGCCAAGTGTGTCAATTATTCTACTGAAATATGAGGAATACGAGAGCAGTGGAGGCTCAGTCGATGAACATTTTTAAGGCTGAGTGAGATAGATTCTTGACTGACCAGGGAGTCAAAGGGTATAAGGGATAGACAGGAAAGTAGAGGCCACAATAAGATTAGCCATGATCTTATCAAATGGCAGAGGCCAAATGGCCTACTGCAGCTCTTAATTGGTTAGTTCGTATGGAAGTACAGATTGCATTTGCTTTTATTTTAATATTCAAATAACTTATTTTTGGAATATATTCTTTGCTTTAATTTTAAGACCAAGTCTCAAAGTCACATTCATTGTAGAAAAAAATTCACCCCCATTTATTTTTGTAGGATCCATTGGGCTTTGAATGGCAATTACCAAATCCTGATCCTATAACAGTTCCTTATTTGAGCCCCTTGGTGTTGTGGAAAGAGCTGGAAAGTTTGCTTGAGAATGAAGGTGATCAAGTGATATCCATGGCAACGTTTGTGGATCACCATCCAATTGTATTCTGGAATTTGGTATGGTACTTCCGGCGTATTGATCTACCCACCAACTTGCCAGGACTCGTACTAACTTCAGAACACTGCAACAAGGGCGTGACGGTAAGTCAGTAGCAAGCAAAGCTTCTTCATTGTTGTCACTAGCCTCATTTAAGGGCGTGCCACCAATTGCTAAAGGGAAAATTATATGTGCACCAAAATACTTTAATACTGTGTGGTACTCAATTCAAATTATTCCCAATGCCACCACCAGCAGACCTATAACCAATAGTTCTTCAGCCTGCTGGTACACAACTCAATGGTTTTCCTCAGATATAACGCAAGTTTGGAAGGACAAAGTCTATAATTGGACAAATGGGTTAGTGGGCCATGGTACAAAAAAAAGTTATATTTCCAATAAAAGTATATTAAAGCATAAGACTTTATAAACTAATAGTTCAGACCAACAACCAGCTGCTAACTAGTGCGAAAACCTAAAGTTGACATCCTTACCAGCTGGGAGATGTCACCATCTGATTCCAGTTTATTACGTTAATGTCGAGTTCAGAAGGCTGTGGTTATAGAACTGTTCCGCTTACAGCTTTTTTGATCCCTTTTTGTCTAGTCATGCCTCAGCTCATAATCTCCATAGATTGCTGTTTTATGTAGCATAACTAATTAGTAATAGCTTTAATATATGCTTTCTCTGAGCAGGACTGCTATTGGATCTCTTGCATGCATTAAAAGTGTTGTATTTTGCAGATTCCTCGTAGCTGGATGTCAGAGGACAGTAAACATGTTCTAATTCAGATGCTGTGGGACAATCTGAAATTGCATCAAGATCCCAGTCAGCCTTTCTACATCCTTTGGAATGCTAAGAGTGAGTGCAAGTTTATGTTTTACAGATAATTAATGCCTTGAGATTGTATCAAGAAAAAAGAACCATATGATATTAATGGGCTCACTGTTCATTTGAATTATATAACCGAAATATTGTTGAAATTATATGATTTCTGATGTACCCTGTGTTAGTGTGTACTGATATTAATTCACTTTCTCACGCTGTTGGGTGTGATCACCTCTCCCAACCAGTTTTAAGCTGCACTTTTTCAATAGAAACGGCTGGATGTTGATGGGATTTTTTTTTTTAAATTATCAATGTGCAGCTGCAATTACTTGTATACAGTACTTATATTTCTGTGCTTTTATCACCTCTGGCCTGAGGTATTCCTACGTTCTCATGGCCAGCCTGCCAGTCTCCTCCCTCTGTAAACTTCAGCTCATCCAAAACTTTGCTGTCCATACCCTAACCTGAACCAAGCCATGTTTACCAATTACCCATGTGTTTGCTGCCTCATGGTTAGCAACACCTTGAAAGAAATTTAATTTCTCATCCTTTTTTTTATTTATTCTTTCATGGGAGGTGGCCATCACTGGCAAGGCCAGCATTTATTGCCCATCCCAAATTAACTTTGAACCGAGTGGCTTGCTAGGCCATTTCAGAGGACAGTTAAGAGTCGTCAACAGATCTGGAGTCGCATGTGGGCCAGTCCATGTGAAGATGGCAGATTATCCTCCCTAAAAGGCATTACTGAACCAGATGGGTTTTTATGACAATCAATGATAGTTTCATGGTCACCATTACTGGCTTTCAATTCCAAATTTTATTCATTGAATTAAAGTTCTACCAGCTGCCATGGTGGGATTTGAATCTGTGTCCCCAGAGCATTAACTGGGCCTCTGGATTGCTAGGCCAGTAACATTACCACTTCTTTAACGTCTCCCACTTGTGCTCAAATCCCTCCATGGCATCACTCCTCCCTGTCTCTGTAACCTCCAGCCCTACCACCCTCTGAGATCTCTGCATGCTGAAAACGTTGACCTCTTGCCCCTTCACCCCCTATATTGGCAGCTGTGCCTTCAGCTCTCTGGGTTCGAAGCTCTGAAGTTCCCGCCCCAAGCCTACCCCATACTTACCTTCACAACCTGTAAAAACCTATCTCCAACCAAGCTTTTAGTCATCACTTGTCATCTTTCCTCCTTTGCTCAGTGTCAATTTTTTACTGGCTATCGCTATTCTGTGAAGTGCCTTGAAACATTTTCATGTGCTAAAGCTGCTATATAAATGCAATTTGTTGTTGGAAATTGCATAATGTACATTATGGCATCTGTTAACTTATTTGCCATGACTTGAGTTTTATTCCCAATGTTTTACAGGCTTTTCAGTATCTTTCTGTTTACAGATGTTTTGCATGGGGTAGTATGTAAATGAAGCTCTAGTTGCATCTCTACATTAGTGGCAGCCATCAAACAGCATTAAAACATACTCTAAATACAAAAATGTGCTTGTATCAAACTCTTAAGCTCCCACACACTGAAGATCTTTGGATGGTGAAAGATGTGTGCAATGTTTTTGCCTCCTCAGGCATGCCCAATGTGCTGCAGTAAACTCTTCTGGCACTTGGTTCATCTTTTACATTTTGAACATTTTGTTTTCAAGCATGTTTTAAGTCAATGTTGCCATTTGCTTTCATTTCAGTGCCTCAAATTTCACTTTGTTCCTGGCAACTTCACAATGATGAGAATGTCAAATGCCTGATTCACCTCTTATAACTTTAATTTAGCCACTGCTTGTCTCCTTCCATGCAGACTGACAAAGTGAGGGCTTAAGGCATTGGAGAAGGGTCTTTTACATTGTTGAGGAACCTGAGTCATCAACCCGGCAGCAGGCTCTGAGTTCCTGTCAATATGGTTCAGTTACTCTGGGAAAATAGCTAGGGGTTTCTTCCACATCTAAAAACCTGTTCAAGTTTACATACACCATGAATTCTTCATCTGAGCCATGCAGATCTGAGAGTGTGTCACCTTCACAGCCTATCAATTGGCTAGCCTTGTGCCAGTGTATCTAAAGAAATTGTGTTTAAAAGAGACAGACTTAAAGTTTGAATAAGCAGCCGCTTGAGTGTAGTTGTTTTACCAAAGTCTGCATTCTTAATGCGACTAACAGAACTTTCTCTGTCTTCACAGGTCTTAATTACACTCTTTTATTTGAGAGTGAGTGTCAAATTTGTTCTTCATTGTTTGTCAGCTGTAGTTCAATTTACTAATTATCTTTTAAATCGAAGTTTCATTATTTTTAGAGAAAATACCTGCCATTAATTATTTGTTGTTTTTATAGTTTAACTGCAGTATATTTTCTTATTTAATAATGAAATTAATGTCCTGTGTATAAATTTCTGTGCTTCTAATTTCTTTGCCATAGACAACTTTTAAACTGCAGATTTTACGAATGTACAGTGTGAATTTTCCAAAATACACAGACAAATCTAAATCTAATTTTGTATATAAAGTTATGAAAATACCCAACTTTTGATAGTTTGCCGGGGATTGTTAAAAGTTTCCCATCAATCAGTGTCTGTGATAGCCTATGTACTGTGTGACACAGCACTTCCCAAACTCTGGGTCGCGACAATTGCGAGGCAGCAATGATTGCTATGGAGCTCGGACTGATTTCTGACAGCGGTGAGACCCTTTAAATGCTTGTGCTTTTTTTGTTGGTGGATGTAGCCTAATGGACTCCTTTGTGAGGCCCAAATGCTGCTTCTTTGTAAAACCCTGCCTCAATTTTCATCAACTTCCCCCACACTCAACTCCTGTTTCCCCAACCCCCAGACAAGAACTAAAGCTTCCACCCCTACCCGCTCAACCACCGAAGCTTCCCCCACCTCACTGCCCATTCAACAGCTCCTGTACACCCCCCAAACTTTCACTCTGGGGGTCACTCAAAGTCTGAGGCATTATAATGGGGTCGCACTGGGAAAAAGTTGGGAAGCACTGGTGAAACAAATTACTACACGGTTCATTCTGTGTAAGAACTCCAAACAGAATTTTGATGGCTCGTAATAATTTTGAATGTGAGTAAAATTTAAAATTAGTGTAAATGCTGCATTGTTGGATGTGCCCTTGCCTCATAAGCAGTGATAGCTATGCATCTGCTCCTTTGCTGCCTTTATACTGCATTTCTCTCTCTCTCTTCCTCTCCTGAAAACATTAACATCCTGTTGGTTTATAACTCCACTAGCGCATCCAAGTTACTGTGCTCCATGCGTGTGAGTTGGCAGGCTATCGACAGCTGAGTCTGATCCTGTTCCTATTCAGCGATCACTGATAGCAATTGCAATGGAAACCCCAGCTGATTTTTTTTTTTAACCTTCCCTCACTGAGGCTAACAATACCTTTCATTGCTACCCTGATGGGCATCAGCTAATTCAGCACAAACAGGGCATCAGTGATTTATTTTTAAATTTTTTCTCACATTCATCAATTATAATTAGACCAGGCTCAACTTTACTAACACAAGTCCAGCTTGTTGTATACAGTGAGGGAGGAGCCCTCAGCCCAACCATCTCCAGCTGCTTCATCATAAGGTCAGAAGTGGGGATGTTCGCTGATGATTGCACTGATGATTGCACAATGCTCAGCACCATTCACGACTCCTCATATACTGAAGCAGCCCATGTCCAAATGCAGCATGACCTGGACAATATCCAGGCTTGGGCTGACAAGTGGCAAGTAACATTCGCGCCACACAAGCATCAGGCAATGACCATCTCCAACAAGAGAGAATCCAACCATCGATCCTTGATGTTCATTGGCATTACCATCACTTCCCCCATTATCAACGTCCTGGGGGTTACCATTGACCAGAAACTGAACTGGACTAGCCATATAAATACTGTGGTTACAAGAGCAGGTCAGAGGCTAGGAATAGTGCAGCGAGTAACTCACCTCCTGACTCCCCAAAGCTTGTCCACCATCTACAAGGCACAAGTCAGGAGTGTGATGGAATATTCCCACTTGCCTGGATGAGTGCAACTCCCACAACACTCAAGGAGCTTGACATTGTCCAGGACAAAGCAGCCCACTTGATTGGCACCACATCCACAAATATTCACTCCGTCCACCACCGACGCACAGTGACAGCAGTGTGTACCACCTACAAGATGCACTGCAGGAATTCACCAAGGCTCCTTAGACAACGCCTTTCAAACCCACGACCACTACCATCTAGGAGGAAAAGGGCAGCAGATAGATGGGAACCTGCAAGTCCCCTCCAAGCCACTCACCACCCTGACTTGGAAATATATCACAATTCCTTCACTGTCACTGGGCCAAAATCCTGGAACTCCCTTCCTAACAGCATTGTGGGTGTACCTACACCACATGGACTGCAGCACTTCAAGAAGGTAGCTCACCATCACCTTCTCAAGGGCAACTAGGGATGGCCAGCAAAGCCCACATCCTGTAAATGAATTAAAAAAAGGAGAGAGAAACACATTAACACACACACATACAGAACTTCCTTTTACTGAATTCCTCAAAAACCTCATTGCTGATTGTTCCTTCCTGTGTCTTGTAAGGAAACCTAACCTGCACAAAATTATCCTCGTCATTTCTTTGGGACGACATTGTTTCCCCTGTGGGCTTTGTTTTAAATGAAATTCCAAAAATTAATTTCAGGAAAAATACGCACTATTCACCATTATCCAGTACACAAAATGCCAATAAAACCAAGTTAGATACAATTGATAAAAAGGCGCACTCAACCACAACTCCTTCAAATCCTAAAGAAACCTCCACGAGTATTATAGGGACCTGGTGCAAGAGTCATAGCCCTTTCCATTTTTGCAGTATAGTTTCCAACACAGGTGAGGAAGGCTTCTGTCTTCAGTGGGTCACCAAAAGAAAAGAAAATTCAGCAGAATTGTACTACTTCAAATGAGGTGCTCTTTAGTGGTCTTTCTGTACTAGATTATGTGGCGAATACATAATAGCATTGCAGTCAGGGATGCTGAGCTTCACTGTTGGAGCAGAGTGGATTTTTTTAAAAATAAAATCTTTTCGACAAATTACACATCATTTCCTATTGCAAAATATTGAGAATTTAGTTTTGGAATTAACACTAATGAATTTTTTTCCACTTGCAGCTAAGAAACACCCCCTTGTTCAAACACTGCGAGATGAAGGCTGCTTATTTAACAAGGATTTTCTGGATAGCATTGTGAAGAGTATTCAGATGAATGACATCTGTAAGCCAATAAGTAAAATTCTAGAGGTGCTGAGCATGCAACCACATTTTAAACGGCAAAGGTAAGCAAGATGTTAACCAATCACCTCTTGACTTTGCTCAGTTCAACTTTTGTGTATTAAATGACAGCCTACAGCTGGTTTAATGTTTCAAGCATCCCAATTCAGTTAATTCTATTTCAAACATTAATCCTCATGAGCAATGAGCAGGTATATTGGACGCTTGCCTTAATCCCTTGCCCTCCTGTGGCCTTTGGGAATGTGGGGGAATATTTTACCATATACCCTAAGGAGGACTAGCTAAACAGAACTGACTAACGTTAAAAGTTGATGACTCAATTAGTTCAAAAGATAAATACTTCACACTAAAAGTTTAGTTTTAGAAGAGATGCTATAGGATAATTTCTATTTCAAGCTATTTTTAAAAAATGTAATTTGTTTTATTTCTTCTTTGAAGGAGTTTATACAGAGAGATTCTGTTTCTCTCACTTGTGGCACTTGGGAAAGACAACATTGATATAGGTAACATTTCGTACAATGTTTTAAGATTCTTTCCTAAATGTTCATTCCGAACTAGATGTGTGTGCTCAGTCACTTGGTCCTTGTCTGACCCTGTGAGGGGGACTTTGTCAGTGGGTTCAGCACCCTGCTTCATCCTGCCAGATACAAAAGATTTAACCTTGCATTTTAATTATACAGTTAACCTGCATATGGCTCATTAAATCTATTATGTTTTTTTAAAACAAATAAAGCTACAAAATATTGCGAGAATGTAATTTTAAATGAGTGAGCAGGATTGTTAAATATTTATCTCAAACTGCAAAATAAGTTGTAAGAAACAGTTAATTTTAAATATTTTTGTCTCGTTTCTCACATTGACTTTTTTTTGTGCATGTCATGTTTCTGTTATTACCTCGTATATCTCAAACAGACGCATTTGACCGAGAATATAAGAGAGCGTATGATCGGCTAACTCCAAGTGAGGTGAAGCTGACCTACAATTGTGACCGGCCTCCCAGCTCTGGAGTTATGGAGTGTCGCAGGACCTTCGGTGAACCCTACCTCTAGGAATTCTGACTGACGCTGCCCTCACTGCAGCCTGACATTAATGATATGTGTAACTACCACATGGCATGTCATGCAGTGGAAGTTCAATACTTGGCCTCTCCAAATATAACATTGTTAAATTATGATAACCTCTTGGTGGCTAAAAGACAGAAATGTACAGGAAATAGGTTAAATGGAAAGCTATGTAAATATAATTGAAATGGTATTTTAAATAGTTTTGTATTATATAGTGCTATTGGATCAGGTTAACAATAAGGATTGCATAAATAATAGAGGGCTCAGCTCTTCAGAATATGCTGCTAATGTGTACATAATGGCTCTGGCTACCATTGCATCTCATTAAGTCTGTTACCGGTGTGTTCCCTTTAGAAGTACTTTCAGTCTGAATTGTATAAATGTTCATAGCGGAGAAATGTGTAGCAGAGACACTTTGTGTAAAAGTGACATGTTTTTCACATAAAAAAGTACTTTTCAGTATTTGTATATTTAAATAAGGAAATCTTTTGAAGCTATCTACCTTTATAATTATATATACTCATATGATGCAGCTTCCAAGTATGCTTGATACATATATAATGTGGTGCAATATGTTCCTTTTAGAAGTTGCTTTGCAGTTTTTGGTGGTACTTGGAGAGAGAATTGATACATCATCGGTGGAATTTTACAGCCCCTTCCGCCAGGGGGATTTTCCAGTCCCGCCGAAGTCAGTGAACTCTTGAACAGCTCGCCGCATTTTATGGCCCCTCCCCCGCCGTGATGGGGCAGTAAAATTCCGCCTCATGTTCTGCCTTCTGTATCCTTGTTCTGAATGGGAAAGGATGAGGCAATCCAGTGGAAAGACCTTGAAGCTGCACTGCTCAAGGGTCAGAGAGATGTGCTGTCAGTTTAAAATATATTTGTTGAGTGCTAGTTGAGAAGAAGTTGATTGAGATCAAAGATAATGTGTGTGTAAACTCTCATTTTTTTTAATGTTTAAAATGAATTTCCTATGGGAAGGTTAAATTGTATTTATTAGCTTATTAAATAACACTTTTTGAATTACCTGTTACTGTTGCATTTGTGAATATGAAAGTCCACCAAACTGTAATGTCTAATAGAATTTTTATGCTGTGTTGTTTTTGTTTAACGTCTTTGTAACACTTTGCAATATAGAACAGTTTTGTTTATCTTAGTTAAATCTTCACAGAGACAAAAGGTCAAAGGATCCAGGGTTGGATTCTGTAAAATAGAAAATTTTGTAGAAGAAGACAGTTAAACCTGCCCCTTTCAAAAAAAAAAAGGTCTTCTGGAGCGCAGCCAAGGTCCAGTAGCAGAGCCTCATTCATACGTAACCTGCCTCCTCCACCAACCACCTGCTGTTGCCTCACATGAAAGAACAGGACTTCCGTTTTAAATGGGAAACTGTGTCCATCTTCATTGCTCATTATTCCTGCAAGTTATTAATAAAAAAATACACATCTCTTGCTCCTTTTCTTTCCCCTCTTCCTACTGCATTTACTGTTAGCCTTAGCTCAATGTTAACACCCTTGCCTCTGAATCAGAGGGTTGTGGGTCATGTGCCAATGTCGTCAGCACATCCACTAAGGCTGATAACTTCATGTGCACAAAGCCAGCGCATCGCTTTAGTAGAGTATTTTAATATTTAAAAACAAAAAGCTAAAAGCTACTGCGGATGCTGGAAATCCAAAACAAAAACAGAATTACCTGGAAAAACTCAGCAGGTCTGGCAGCATCGGTGGAGAAGAAATCAGTTAACGTTTTGAGCCTTCACGGCCCTTCGGCAGAACTGAAGCATAGGGGCTTCAGTTCTGCCGAAGGGCCGTGAAGGCTCGAAACGTTAACTGATTTCTTCTCCACCGATGCTGCCAGACCTGCTGAGTTTTTCCAGGTAATTCTGTTTTTATTTTAATATTTAAACTGTTTAGGAGCGAGTACGTTAAGTTTATTGTGTCTATTAATTGAATTATATTCCTAATTTTAAAATTACTATCTAGTTCACCTTCTACAACCCTGGTGGTCACTGATAAAATAGCAATAGACTTGTTGATTAATTGCAACAATCAATCTCTATCGATAAAAACAAAAAACTGCAGATGCTGGAAATACAAAACAAAAATAGAAATACCTGGAAAAACTCAGCAGGTCTGACAGCATCTGCGGAGAGGAACATAGTTAACGTTTCGAGTCCATATGACTCTTCAACAGAACTAAGGAAAAATAGAAGAGAGGTGAAATATAAGCTGGTTTAAGGGGGGGTGGGACAAGTAGAGCTGGATAGAGGACCAGTGATAGGTAGAGGCAAAGAAGAGATTGCCAAAGGTGTCATAGACAAAGAGGTGTTGACGGTGGTGACATTAGCTAAGATATGTGCTAATAGGTGACATTAAGGGTAGAAAGCAGGACGAGCAAGGTACAGATAGCCCTAGTGGGGGTGGGGTGGGGGGAAGGGATCGAAATAGTCCAAAAGGTAGAGATAAAACAATGGATGGAAATACATTTAAAAATAATGGAAATAGGTGGGAAAAGAAAAATATATATAAATTATTGGAAAAAGGGGGATCAGAAAGGGGATGGGGATGGAGGAGAATGTTCATGATCTAAAGTTGTTGAACTCAATATTCAGTCCGGAAGGGAGAGACCAAACGCAAACTGGGTGACTGCTTTGCGGAACACCTTCGGTCTGTCCACAAACTTGACCCAGACCTCCCTGTTGCTTGCCATTTCAACACCCCATCCTGCTCTCATGCCCACATGTCCGTCCTTGGCCTGCTGCAATGTTCCAGTGAAGCTCAACGCAAACTGGAGGAACAGCACCTCATCTTCCAACTAGGCACTTTACAGCTTTCTGGACTGAATATTGAGTTCAACAACTTTAGATCATGAACACTCTCCTCCATCTCCAACCCCTTTCCAATCCCCCTATTTCCATTATTTTAAAATGTATTTCCATCCATTGTTTTATCTCTGCCTTTTAGCCTATTTTGATCCCTCCTTTTATTAATCTCCAACAGACCCAGACCTGAGGTGAGGAAACCCCCAGTAGTGGAGAGCTTTAGGAAGCAGAAACTTTTAAATCAGGAAATGGAAGAGGGGGAGGAACTCGAGAAAATTATTACAATCACCAGGGAAGTGGTACTGAGCAAATCATTGGAGCTGCAGGTTGACAAGTCTCCAGGTCTTGATGGATTTCATCCCTGGGTCTTGAAAGAAGTGGCTAGTGAGATAGTTGATGCATTGATTTTAATTTTCCAAATTCCCTCAATTTGGGAAAGGCTCCATTAGATCGGAAAATAGCAAATGTAACTCCTTTATTCAAAAGGAGGGAGACAGAAAGCAGGAAACTACAGGCCAGTTAGCTTAACATCTGTCATAGGGAAAATGTTTAGAAGCTGTTATTAAATACGTTATAACAGGGCACTTAGAAAAATTCAAAGCAATCAGCCAGAATCAACATGGTTTTGTAAAAGGGAAATCATGTTTAGCCAATTTATTGGAGTTCTTTGAAGAAGCAACATGTGCTGTGGATAAAAGGGAAGCGGTGGATGTACTGTACTTAGATTTCCAGAAGGCATTTGTCAAGGTGCCACGTCAAAGGTTATTGCAGAAAATAAAAGCTCATGGTGTAGGGGGTAATATATTGGCATGGATAGAAGATTGGCTAGCTAACAGGAAACAGAGTAGGCCTAAATGGGTCATTTTCTGGTTGGCAAGATGTAATGAGTGGTGTACCACAGGAATCAGGGCCGGGGCCTCAACTTTTTACAATTTATATAAATGACTTTGATGAAGGGACTGAAGATATGGTTGCTAAATTTGCTGATGATACAAAGATAGGTAGGAAAGTAAGTTATGAAGAGTACACGAGGAGGCTACAAAGGAATATAGATAGGTTTAGTGAGTGGCGAAAGATCAGGCAAATGGAATATGATGTGGGAAGATGTGAAATTGTCCATTTTGGCATAAAGAATTAAAAAGAAGCATATTATCTAAATGGTGAGAGATTGCAGAGCTCTGAGATGCAGAGGGATCTGGGTGTCCTAGTGCATGAATCCTAGAAGGCTAGTATGCAGGTACAGCAATTAATTAGGAAAGCTAATAGAATGTTATTGTTTATTGTGAGGGGAATTGAATACAGTAGAGAGATGTAGACCGGTTCTGGGGAAGGTGGGACCAGTACAAACCGGACAGGTTGCATCTGGGCAGGACCAGGGTGGTGGTGGTGGGGTGGGGTGGGGGGGGGGGGGGGGGGGTGGTGTGGTGCGGGGGGGAAGAGTGTTTGCTAGCGCTGTTGGGGAGGGTTTAAACTAGAATGGCAGGAGGATGCAAACCTGAGCAGGAAGACAGAGGAGAGGGAAACGAAAGACAGAAAAGTAAGAAGCAAAAGAAAAAAACGAGGGCGAAAAATAAATGAGGTCATAGCGCAAAATAAAGCTAAGATGACTAACTAGGTTAAAAAGACAAGTCTAAGTTAGTGCAATAAGTTAGATGAATTAACAGCGCAATTAGATATAAACGGTTAAGTTATGATAAAGTTGTAATTACGGAGACATGGCTGCAGGGTGACCAAGGATGGAAACTGAACATCCAGAGATATTCAATATTTAGGAAGGATGGACAAATAGTTAAAGGAGGTGGGGTAGCATTGTTAGTAAAGGAGGAAATCAATGCAATAGTGAGGAAGGAGCTTGGCTCGGAAATTCATGATGTGGAATCTGTTTGGGTGGAGATAAGAAACACCAAGGGGCAGAAAACGTTGGTGGGGGTTGTCTAACGGGCCCCAAAAAAGTAATGGAGATGTAAGAGAGGGCATTAAGCAGGAAATTAGAGATGCATGCAATAACGGTACAACTGTAATCATGGGTGACTTTAATCTACATATAGATTGGACAAACCAAACTAGCAATAATACCGTGGAGGAGGATTTCCTGGAGTGTGTACATGATGGTGTTTTAGATCAATACATTGAGGAACCAACTAGAGAGCAGGCTATCCTAGACTGGGTATTGTGCAATGAGAGGGGATTAATTAACAATCATCTTGTGCGGGGTCCCTTGGGGAAGAGCGACCATAAAATGATAGAATTGTTCATTAGGAATAAGAGTGAAGAAGTTGAATCTGGAACTAGAGCCCTGAATTTAAATAAAGGGAACTATGAGGGTACGAGGTGTGAGTTGGCAAGGATGGATTGGGGAACCTTACTAAAAGGGTTGATAATGGATAGGCAATGGCTAATATTTAAGGAACAGATGCATGAATTACAACAATTATTCATTCCTGTCTGGCGCAAAAGTAAAACAGGAAAGGCGGCTTGACCATGGCTTACAAAAGAAATTAGGGATAGTATTAGATCCAAAGAGGAAGACATATAAAATTGCCAGAAAAAGCAGCAAGCCTGAGGATTGGGAGTAATATAGAATTCAGCAAAAGCGGGCAAAAAGATTGATCAAGAAGTGGAAAATGGAGTATGAAGGTAAACTTGCAAGGAACACAAAAACTGACTGTAAAAGTTTCTATAAATATGTGAAGAAAAAAAGAATAGTGGAGACAAATGTAGGTCCCTTACAGTCAGAAACGGGGGAAATTATAATGGGGAACAAAGAAATGGCAGAAGAATTGAACACACATTTTGGTTCTGCCTTCACAAAAGAGGACACAAATAATTTCCCAAAAATGTTAGGGAACCAAGGGTCTAGTGAGAAGGAGGAATTGAAGAAAATCAGTATTAGTAAAAAAAGTGGTGTTAGATAAATTAATGGGATTAAAGGCTGAAAAATCCCCAGGGTCTGATAATCTACACCCCAGAGTACTAAAGGAAGTGGCCCTGGAAATATTGGATGCATTGCTGGTTAACTTCCAAAATTCTATAGACCCTGGAGTACTTCCTACAGATTAGAGGGTGGCAAATGTAACCACACTATTTAAAAAAAGGAGGGAGAGAATTACAGACCAGTTAGCCTAACATCAGTAGTGGGGAAAGTGCTAGAGTCTATTGTAAAAGATGTGGTAACAGAACACTTGGAAAGCATTAACGGGATTAGACAAAGTCAACATGGGTTTATGAAAGGGAAATCGTGCTTAACTAATCTACTGGAGTGTTTTGAGGATGCAACTAGTAGAATAGATCAGGGAGAACCAGTGGATGTGGTGCATTTGGATTTCAAGAAGGCTTTTAATAAGGTCCCACATAAGAGGCTAGTGGGCAAAATTAAAGCACATGGGATTGGGTGTAATATACTGGCACGGATTGAGTATTGGCTGACAGACCGGAAACAGAGAATGGAAATAAATGGGTCTTTTTCCAGGTGGCAGGCGGTGACTAGTGGTGAACCGCAGGGATCAGTGCTTGGTTCCCAGCTATTCATGATATATATGAATGACTTGAATGAGGGAACCAAATGCAATGTTTCCAAGTTTGCTGATGACACAAAACTGGGTGGAGTTGTGAGGAGGATGCAAGGAGGCTTCAGGGTGATTTAGACAAGTTGTGTATGGGCAAACATATGGCAGTAGATAAATGTGAACTTGTATGCTTCAGTGTGAAAAACAGTAAGGCAGAATATTATTTAAATGGTGATATATTGGGAAATGTGGATGTACAAAGGGATCTGTGTGTCCTTGTACACCAGTCAATGAAAGTAAATAGGCAGGTGCAGCAAGCAATTAGGAAGGCAAATGGTTTGCTGTCCTTCATTGCAAGAGGATTTGAGTTCAGAAGTAGGGATGTCTTACTGCAGTTATACAGCGCCTTGGTGCGACCACACCTGGAGTATTGTGTGCAGTTTTGGTCTCCCTAATTAAGAAAGGATATACTTGCCATAGAGGGAGTGCAGCAAAGGTTCACTAGGCTGATACTTGGGATGGCAGGACTGTCGTATGAGGAGAGATTGGCTCTACTGGGCCTATATTCACTAGAGTTTAGAAGAATGAGAGGGGATCTGATTGAAACGTATAAAATTCTAACAGGGCTAATCAGACTGAATGCAAGGAGGATGTTCCCCCTGGTTGGGGAGTCTAGAACCAGGGGCCACAGTCTCAGGATACAGATCGGGCCATTTAGGACTGAGATGAGGAGAAATTTCTTCACTCAGGGGGTGGTCAACCTGTGGCATTCTCTACCACATAGGGCTGTGGAGGCCAGGTCACTGAGTATATTCAAGAAAGAAATTGATAAATTTTTGGATAATAGAGATGTGGAGTGAAAGCAGGAATATGGCATTGAGATAGAGGATCAGCCATGATCCTATTGAACGGCAGAGCAGGCTCAAAGGATGGAATGGCCTACTCCCCCTAGTTTCTATCTTTGTGTTATACAGGGCATTGGTGAGACCACATCTGAGTATTGGTCTCCTTATTTAAGGAGGGATGTAAATGAATTGGAAACAGCACAGAGAAGGTTTACTAGACTAATACCTGGAATGGAAAGTAGTCTTATGAGGAAAGATTGGGCGGGCTAGGCTTTTATCCACTGGAGTTTAAAGGGTAAGAGGTGACTTGATGGAAACATATAAGATTCTGAGGGGTCTTGACAGGGTGGATGTGGAAAGGATGTTTCCTCTTGTGAGAGAATCTAGAACTTGGGGGCGGGGGGGGGGTCACTATTTAAAAATAGGGAGCCGCCCATTTAAGAGAGAGTTGAGAATTTTTTTCTCTCAGAGAACAGTGAGTCTTTGGAACTCTTTGCTCTCAAAAGGCAGTGGAATCAGAGTCTTCGAATATTTTTAAGAGAGAGCTAGATGGATTCTTGATAAGCAAGGGGGTGAGAGGTTATTGGAGGTGGGTTGAATGTGGGGTACTATCCGATCAGCCATGATCTTATTGAATGGCGGGGCAGGCATGAGGGGCCGAGTGGCCTACTCCTCCTGATTTGTATGTTAACCACAAGTCTAAAGTCACCTGTTGTTCCCAAGCATGCTGCACTCATCACACACCATGTTTCAAATTGGATCCCAAAATGTTATTTTCTGGAAGAAATTGATCTAATTTATTTATGAATGAATCAATACTAAAAGAAAGAAAGGCTTACATTTATAGTGCTTTTCATGACTGTAGAACGTCTCAAAGTGCTTTACAGCCAATGAAATACTTTTTGAAGTGTAGTCACTGTTGTAAATATAGGAAACATGGAGGCCAGTATGTGCTCAGCAAACTTCCACAAACAGCAGTGTGATTATGATCACACAATCTGTTTTTGTGATATTGATTGAGGGATAAATATTGGTCAGGAAACTGGGGATAACTCCTCTGCTCTTCTTTGAAATAATGCGTTGGGATCTTTTACATCTATGCGATCTGGAAAATGGGGCATCAGTTTAATGTCTCATCTGAAAGACAGCATCTCAAACAGTCCAGTGCTCCCTTAGCACTCCACTGGTTTGTCATTTCTGCGCTCAAGCCTTGAAGTAGGGTTGGAACCCGGAACCTTGTGATTCAGAGAGTGCTATCAACTGAGCTATGGCTGCCAAGCAATCTGCTTCCATCAACTCCTGAGGAAATCTGTTCCAATTACGCTCCATTCACTCACTAAAACGAGGTTTCCACAGGTTAATTTTGAACTTCCTCACCTTTAATCGCAGGCTGTGTCCCCTGGTTCTACTGCTCTGGACAAGGTGAAACAGTTTGTCATGGTCATTGTCATAATATCAGTTATTTGTGCTTCAGTTTCCATTTCCTGGATGCTTTATGTAATAGGGGTTAAATCTCAGCGTTCAAACTTCTAAATCTACACATTAAGCTGCATTTGCAAAATATCTAACATATTAATACAAACTGCTCTACTAAATAATGAGTTGAATGTATATTGCGAGGAGTGTGCCTTGTGAAATATGCGCCAGAGTTAGTTGTGTGTAAGATGCACAGCAGAGCTCTTTCAGTAGGACTGAAGATGAAAGATCTATATTTTGTAACCTTTTATACTTTTTATAATAGAATTCATCGCAATACTTTTATCAATCTGGGTTGGGAATTAATACCAACTGGAAAACTGTATGTGGTGATTCGCAAGGTGACTGTGAGGGTGATAATTACCACAATTGCCATTATAATTGCATTATCATGCGTTCTGCGAATATTGCTGCTTAAAAAGATCTTAGTGCCCAGACTGGGAGGCTCCCATTGATGCCCACATGAAGAATCTCAAAACTTTCCACATGCACTTGTTTAATTAAACATCAGTATCTATTAATACCCTCTTTGTGCAGATTTCTCTTCACAGACATCACTTCATGGTAGATACAGTTAAGTTGTTGTCATCATTCAGTTTTTATGTAAGCTACCCATTTTTTTTGATGGATGGATAGTATTCGAATCAATAGAATACTTCTCAGTACTGCTTAACACAAGAAATAGGAGAAGAGCAGAAGTGGTTAGGATCCGAAATGCACTGCTTAAGAATGTGGTGGAGGCCGTTTCAATCAACTCGTTTAAGAGGAAATTGAATTATCTGAAAAGGAAGAACGTGCAGGCTACAGGGAGAATTGCTCCTTTGGAGAGCCAGCACAGAGATGACAGGCTAAATGGTTTCCTGTGCTGTAATCATTCTCTGTAATGTCTTTGCGCCCTGGTCCACATTAGCCTGGCTTCACCTGGATACCGTGCTTGGTCTTCAATCCCCTGTGCAACACCCCGGAGATCAACATGCATGTCTGCTTCCAGGTCACATGTTACTTCCTGGTGTCACAATTTTGGTCATGCTTTGTTGTGAATGATCACTGTTTAATTTTACTATGCCAACTGTCGTAAGTTATTCAACTTCTGATTGCTAAGTGGCACATTGGAGCAAGGCTCTCTGTCCCCCCTCCTTCACTATCATGTATTTAAAAGTATACACTTATTAACTGACCATTGATAAGGCCACAGACATATCACCAGTGTTTTAATAAATCTTTTGTAAATATTAGACATTTTATTACAAGAAAACAACATTCTCTTCACTTCTTTCAGTTTACATACCACCTTCTACAACCATACAATACACTCGACATTTTAAACACAACAGAAAACAAGTGTAATCTTAAAACAAAATGTACAGTGAACTCTTGAAATGTATTACATATATATATAATATAAAATCCTGTTACCGTATGAATTTTCTGAAGCACAGATCAGATGGTATGGTTAATGTGCTGTTTATCTCTTTTGTATTGACTTAATATTTTTAAATTTTTTTTAAAAAGCACTAAAATGTTTTGTCTCTTTTTAATCCCTAGTTGTTGCATGGTATGCTGATTGTTCGCTGTGCTCTGTAACTCAGTGGATATTTCTGATTTCCTACATTGTCATCCCTTGAGTCTTCTCAGCACACCATCAACCATGTGCCAATAATTCTTTAACTGATAGTTTCTCGATCCAGTTTCTTAAATCTATTTCCACTTCCATTACTGCCCCACCCCAAATGACAATATTATGAAGATCCTATTGTCTACCATGCATAAACATGCTGTATTTTAGAAAACTTGTATGATGGCTCTATAGAGGGAACACAGGAGATCCTCCAGCTATCTTCATGCTGCCAATAGCATAGAACAATCAGTGGGTGCTTTCTCCCCTGTTGGTACCACAACTTTCTCGAATTGTTATGGTAGGACCTATTTGACCCACTTAATAGACAACTGCCTAGTTTTACTTTGCTCAAGATGGCTGACACTCACTGCAGAGAAAAGGTTTTTTCGTTAATCACATCTCCATCATGATCATGTCAGATAAAAGAATTCAATAGGGTGGAGACAGCAAAGCTATTTCTTCATGTCAGTCCGGAACAAGGCATTTAAAATTGAGTTGGGCCATTCTACAGTGAAATCAGGAAACACCTTTTCATACAAAATGTCGTGAAAATCTGGAACTCCCCAAAAGGCTGTGAATACCAGAGGTCAACTGAAATTTTTTAAATCTGAGATTGATAGATTTTTGTTAGGTAAAGGTATCCAAGCATATGGTGCAAAGTCAAGTCAATAGAGTTGAGGTACAAGTCAGCCATAATCTAATTGACTGGTGGGACAAGCTAAAGGGGCTGAATGGTCTCAGCCTGTTCCTATGCCCCAGATAGCTTATTTAATGGACAAAAATAGAATTAGGGAGCAATAAAGTCTGAAGTAACAGTTTAACACTGAGCAGCTTCTGAGACGTGATAAAACATTCAGTAATAATACAAGACGATGCTAATGATGTTTAGCTCATATAATGGGAAGTGAGACAATAAATGAACAATGATTTTACAAAGAGCTTTATGTACAATAATAGTCTGTGGCGTGTTTAAATGGATTGTGCCTTCTTAAAAAATGAGAGCATCATCTCTATGAAATGAGTTTAAATATGGTGTTTTATGGTGTTTCAGTAGATTTGAATAATTTTTGGGGGGGAGGGGAAATTTGCAGCTTTGGAGAGAGGGAGATGAACCTTGGTTCCATTCATCAAGGGAAAGGATTCAGTGCTGGGGAATATGTTTATATCACTTTAGGTACCCAGCATCAGAAACTACTACTCCCTGTGCTGATTTAGCACTGTTTACAAATTCCCTCTCAAACCATCCTCATCAGAGCACCCGCTACAGCACTAATCTGACATTTTTAATTTCTACACCCACGATTCCTCTCTGCAAACTGAGTCAGATTACTGGTTTAGACCCTGGGATATCAGTATAATATCAAACTCCTTGTTATTTTAACTGGTGCAACCAATTTATTTCAGTTTCCTGTTAAGACTTTAATTTGCTTCCATGCTGTAGTGTCAATACTAAACTATGGCAATTTTATACAATGCAGATAGATCCATTAAGAAATGGATTGAGTATGCTGAGTTTAAGGATCCCACCAATGTCACCAGGATTAGAATGAAGACCTCAGAACTGGTCTGTTCCCCCAACTTTGAAACCATTCCAAGGTAAGATTGCTAGGTGACACGTTACTGTTGTGATTTTCACCTCCGATTTAGCGTCCTTGAGTTACCATTTTCTGAAACTGTTGTCATTTTAATGAATATTGTATTAGCTACCAGTAACTGATGAAAGTTGATGTTTATGGTAACATGCCACTATTTTGGGGCTATTTCCTAGTCGACTTCAGCTCAAGGAAGAGCATTGGCTGAGCGTCATGTCTTCAACTTTTTCAACAACAGTTTTTAGAACTTTATTTTTAATGGTCTTTAATTCAGGTGGGAAGAATTCACATGGTCTGTCTGAAGGTATGTTTTTTTATGGCCAGAATGGCTTCTTCTGATTCCATGCCTCTATTATTGGCACATAAACATCAAGTAGTGAAATATACATTGGAGTTATGATGTGATTATGGATTTTTCAGCATTAATCATATCCATGTTTGAAAACTGGACTCACCTGCTCTGCCACACCTTTAATACAAGATAATAGGGCCTATTTAACTAATGTTACCTTTTCCCATCATGCTGAATCCATTTATCACCAGTAATTTTCACATTTACTGTAAACATTCATCAATTTGGTGGGAATATATTAATAAAGTCAAGAGCAATGATGACATTGTTGGTATGGATGGGCTGATAGTTTATAATGTTTCAATCAGCCTTTATTCTGGTTGTTTTACTGTAATTTAAAGTTGCAATCTTCGGAGTGTCAGCCGATAGGTCAAGGGTAGAAATTCAGAGTTCATATGGACACTGGACATACTATGATCCTGTCCTCCAACATTACGCTGATGATTAAAAACGCAAAGTAGAGGCAAAACATGGTGAAGCCCAATAATTTGTTCATCTTCCACTTGGAGAAGCCAATGGAGATGATCACGAAGAGCAGCATCAGGAAGAGGAGTACAATGGCACAGAACAGGCCATTACTGCTGACTGGAACTGGATGGAATTTGTTAAAGGTAGCGTACAATAACCAGGGCACTGGAAGCCTATCATACAGAAGAAAAAGAACCCCAAAGATGGTTAAAAAAATGAGCATATATGATTGTGTGTGTGAGACAGACAGGTTGTGTGGATGGTAATAGTGAGTGTTACAACCAGTGAGTGAGCAATTGGGCTGCTCATTGAGGCTACCAGCATTATTTCATGCTTTGAAATGCTTGCATAGTGAACTTGGCTGGAGACAAGGAATGAGGTGTCCGGCAGCAGTGGGGTGAGGGGTTGGTAACTCACTGATCACTGACCAAGTTCAAGCCAAAGCAAACTCAAGTCCAAGTACAGACTGACACACACACACACACACACACACACACACAGTGAAGGGCCTTGGGATGTGTTACTATTTTACTATGTTAAAGGTGCTATAAAACTCCAAATTGTTATGTGATCAAGTCAATGCTGTGTTGAGAGGGAATTAAATACAGTGCTACTGTACATATATGTAATGATTTGTTCAGTTGACAGTGTTCACATTGAAGTCAACCATTTTTATTGGTTTTTTTTTAATTTTCACCCATTGGCTGTGCCTGCTCCAGGCTGAGTATCAGATGTACAGCCTGGTACATCCAGGGCACAACTGCAGAGAGCGCAACTGCAGCTGAAACTCCACATCTTCCATTGGTGACTTCACCACTAAAAGTTTTTAAATTGTATGCCCTTTTCCCTATACTAAAAGAAACCCTGTATTTTGCACCCATGCATCTGGTTGGCCTCCAGCGAAGGGGAACTTTGTGTTGTAAGTGTTGTTTTTACATGATACTGTTTCCGCGGCAGCCCTTCCTTCGCTGCTGGAGCCTGACGTTCACCAACCACCAAACCCCTACACCATGGTGCTCAGAGTTCATCTCACAGTAACTAGTTAATGAGCTGATGACCTGGAGAGGGGCTTCAGCCAATAACCCCTGACTCTGAGGTGACTGTGGCAATCTGGCTTCAGATGGTCACATGTAATTGACACTTTCAAGGCAGGTTTTTAAGCTGATATCGCTCTGAGCGATCCTGTGAAGCCAGGATCAAGAGCTGATCTGATTGTGAAACCTGCAAACCACTGAACACATCTGTTGAAGCAGGACTTACTGCCATCCACTTGTGTGATTAGCAGTCAGCACACCTCTGACTACACACAACACTGTGCACACATCTACAGCACCAGAATCATGTGCTGCCCTGAATGTTTCCATACAGTCGGGACTTGAGAAGCAAACTGCTGGCTTTTTAATTGATGTGAAATGTCTTACTGTCCCATTCAAACCTTCTCTGAGGCACTGTAACCTTCACAATCTGCAACGTCAGTACATCATCAAGTTTTTAATCAGATGAATTGTACCAAGATAAAAGGCCCTTTTCAACCTATTAAAATCATTGATTCTTACAAAGAGCTGGAACAGACAGCAAGCATTAATAGAGGAATTAGGAGTGACTGTTAAGTGCTCCAACCCTCTCTTTCCTGGGTGTGGGTCACTAGCAGTTTGTCTGGCTAAAGTGATGCAGTGGATCTATATTTAGGATACAATCAAAAAAGGAATTTGCATATACATTAAAATAAAAACCTTTCAAGAGCTAAGGATGTCTTAAAATGCTTTATAGTCAATGAAAGACTTTTGAGGTGTGGTCACTATTGTAGGAAAAAACAAAGTTAATTTCTGCACCACAAGATCCCACAAGCAGCAGTGTAATCATGGCCATATAATCTGTTTTAGTGATGATTTTTGAGGGATAAATGTTGGACTCAGGACAACAGGGAGAATGCCCCTGTTCTTCTTAGAAATAGTGCCTTGGGATTTTTTCTATCCACTTGAGATAAAAGATGGGGCTAAAAACAAAAAACTACTGCGGATGCTGGAAATCCAAAACAAAAACAGAATTACCTGGAAAAACTCAGCAGGTCTGGCAGCATCGGTGGAGAAGTCTGTTGAAGGGTCATGTGGACTCGAAACGTCGACTCTTTTCTTCTCCACCGATGCTGCCAGACCTGCTGAGTTTTTCCAGGTAATTCTGTTTTTGTAAAAGATGGGGCCTTGGTTTAACATCCCATTCAAAAGACAGCACCTCAGAGGGTGCAGCACTTCCTCAGTACTGCACTGGGGTGTTATGGAGGTTTATGATCAAGTCTCAGGAGTGAAACTTGAACTACAGCCTTCTGATTCAGGGGCAAGAGTGAGCCACGGCTGATGAGCTGTAGTAAACTTGGAAGAGTTACGTGCTAAAATGGAAGCACAGGGGAGGAGAGGTGCTAATCACACAGGTGAGGTGGTCTTTAGCTTGTGCTTTGTAGCTTTAGTGGAAGGGCTGCAGAAACCACAAAATATGATGTAAATGGGACCCCTCCCCCATCCCACGCTGCAAAAACTCACCACATTATCTCAACAGACTGAGGAATGATACTTGCCCAACTGTGATGTCGAAGATGTTGCTTCCCACTGAACTGGACACTGCCATGTCCCCCAGTCCTTTGCGAGCGACAATAACACTAGTGATGAGGTCAGGGATTGAGGTGCCCGCAGCGAGGATGGTTAAACCCATTATCTCTTCGGAAATACCAATCGTCTCACCAACCTGGGTAAAAAGGAAATAGCTGTAGAATCCCTGAGCTTCTACTGGACCAGGAGAGATACAAGATCACAGAATCTCACCAGTCTTCATACTCTTAACTCTGGAGTGAAAAGGATTTATGATCCCAATGGAGGATTTCAGCTTACGGTGTAAATGCACTGCCTACTGTAGCAAGTTATACAGACCTGAAGGCCCCAGTTTGACTCAGCTGGACAGAGATTGGACACTAAAGTTGGCCTCAGTGTCACTGGGATTGGTTGAGACATGTCAGACAAGGTTCCTTCTCCGGTGATTCCTACTGGAAAAGGCAGCTACACAATGACATTGAGTAAGAGCAGAAAGAGATTCAGCCCTCCACTGTCAAACAGTCTGTGACACTTAATGTCTAGGCTTGCAATAGAACCACAGCTCCTTAAACAGAGTACCAGAGAGCTGCTGGGACCCACTGACCATATATCCTGCACCATCGAGGGAGAGTCAATGCCTCGGGAACTGTACTCCAGAAAGAGTCAATGCCTTTGAGCAAGGATGGGAAGAAAATTTTAAAAAGGGATTCCATAGAACTGAAGCACTTCTCATTTATTCATATCAAAACAATTGTTGCAAAGGCTGCTTATGGGAGAAACTGCCTCCCATTCACTCCCAGTGGATGGAATATAAGAAATGAAGCCATTTCTCCCATTCAGTTGGACAGAATTTTGGTGAACCCAATACTTTTCCAGATTTCTCATGTATGAAATTCATAATCCAAGCAGAAGATTTAGATACAAATGCCATAATGAAGTATATAATTACTTGGGCAATACTAAATACTATGGGGAGATGGTGGTTTAATGGTAGTGTAATCCAGAGGCCCAGGCTAATGCCCTGGGGACATGGGTTCAAATCCCACCACTCAATTAATAAAGTCTGGAGTTGAAAGCTGGAATCAGAAATGATGCCATGAAACTATCAGTGATTGTTGTAAAAACCCATCTGGTTCACTAATCTGGAAAGGAAATGTGACATCCTTACTTGGCCTGGCCTACATGTGACTCCAGATCCACAGGCCTAGTAAGCCACTCAGTTCAAAAGCAATTAGGGATGGGCAACAAATGCTGGCCTTGCCAGTGATGCCCACACCCCAACAAAGAATACAAAAAAATGTTGCAGGTGTGTTAAATCATGACTGAAGCATTTTAAAATGTAATTAGATTTGTGCAAAATATATTTCTGCTCATAATGTTGAGTCAGTTTTGTCGTGTTGAACTGCTCAATAATTCAATAGGTGGAGAGCAAAATAGATATTAAACTACAGATTATAGGAATCCTTTTCCAAACAGAACATTTCTCACCATAGTAATGTAGGATTTGTTCTACTCGGTTGTATACTTAAAGCCAAGTCATAGGGGTTCCAGCAGTAGCTCAACATCCATAAATTGATATTGTGTGGGAAAAGTAATTTTTCAGTAACACTGCACCTACCTGGTGAGCCCACCACACCATCAAGTATGAAAAAGCGCCAATCCATAAAATAGATCCAAGAAAGGTTCCAATAAAGTATTTCTTTGAAGCCTGTTGAAAAGTAAAATAATGTATATCACAGGTATTCTATCCTCCACAATCTTAGGGGAATGTAGCCTTTTAAACTGGGATGATTTAATATAATTTGGGATTTTTAGAGTCATAATGGTGCAGGAAGTGATTCGGCCCATCAAGTCCATGCTGGCTCTCTAGAGCAATATAGTCAGTCCCACTCTATACCCACAGTGCTGCAAATTTATTTCCCTCAAGTGCCTATCCAATTTCCTTTTGAAATCATTGATTGCTTCCGCTTCCACTTCCACCACCCTCATTGGCAGTGAGATCCAGGGCATTACCATATGCTGCATTTAAAATTAAGTTATTCCTCATCTCCCCCTTGCATCTCTTGCCTAAAACCTTAAATCTGTGTGTCCCCCCCACCCCCCCCCCAGTCATTGTACCAGCAGCTAATGAGAACAGCTTTTGTTTATCCACCTTATTCAAACCTGTCATAATCTTGTACGCCTTTATCAAATCTCCCCTTAGTCTCCTTTGCTCAAAGGGGACTAACCCCAACTTCTCCAACCTATCCTTGTAGCTAAATTCCCTCATCCCTGGAACCATTCTGGTAAGTGTCCTTTGCGTCTTCTCAGGAACTTTCATATCCTTCCTAACGTGTGGTGACCAGAACGTTTGTGGTTTCTGATGTTAAACACATTGCTTGCTCTGTCACTAATGACTAATTTTCCACACAATCCTTTCTCACTTACTGCGTTTCGGACATCAGGCACCGTTAGCCAGAGTGGAAACACAATGGGAAGCAGGCACAGGTAAGTGACCTGTTTCCGCCAGGTGTCTGGCCATTCAAGACTCAAAGGTTCTTCGTCTTTGGATTCTTCATTCTCTTCTTCATTGTCCTCATCATCATCACTATCTTCATCGCTGTCATCACTGTCATCATCGTCATCACTACCATCAGAATCACCATCACCACCATCCTTTTCATCACCTTTTCGATCATCTCCATCCTTCTCATCACCTGCTTCCTAATACAAAATGATTTAATATCAGAAATGCAAAGATTCATTGAAAACATTTACTACACATCGATTGATGGTGGCTCTGAATTGTGAGTCCAGCTATGGTTAGGCATCAGGAATGTGAAGAGTTTTGAATGTACAATGTACCGAGTGTGCAGCAGGTTTGTGTATTGGAAGGATCTATCTGCTCAATTCTCCCCAGTACACCATCTGTGTCAAAGGTTGAACTTCAACACCTTTCTATTGTTCAAAGTTCAAATAAGGTCTTGGATGTAGTCAGATAAAACCAAACCCAGTTTATTCAGAAAAAGGGTCAGAATTTCCGCCCCTCCTGAGATTGGGCTGTTAGGCTGGCGCAGGGGGAGTGGATGTAAAATTGGGTGGCATGGTGAAGGCAGCCCATGCCCATGACCTACCTGCCACCTCTGCTATTTTAACAGTCGTGGGGGTGCCCGTGCTACATGATGAGACTTCCAGGTGAACCCTGATGACCTTGTTGCAGGCTGCGAGAGTATCCCTCCGGTTTGGAGTCCCTGTGCCCAGAGGTCTCCCCACATGGTATTCCCCACCCACATGTTCCTCCCCCACTGCCCTCCTGATCACGACCCCTCACACACCTTGCCGGGACTTGCAACACTAGCCCTAGTGCTCCCAGTGGTGCTGCTGGGACTAGAAAGCTGCTGGCTATTTGACAGCTCTCAGAGGAGGGTGGGGGGGGGGGCGGTGGGTGGGTGAATGAGGGCAGAAGACTTGACCTGAGCCAATTAACAGCTCAACAGCCGTAAAATCATCTCAGGGCTTCCCAGTTACGCAGAAATGGGCTCACCTGAGTTTTAAGATGATGGGGCAGGAGCACCACCCCAACAGAAAATTCCAGCCAATGAGTCAATACACTACACAGGCTCTACACTGCCAATTGGTCAAGTACAATCTCTGCACTTCTCTCTGTTACATTTCATTCACCACCAGTTTGTTTATGTCTTCCTGAAGTATGTTACTATCCTTCTTGCTGTTAACAATGTTTCTAAGTTTTATGTCCTCATTGAAATTATTCCCTATATACCCAAGTCCAGTCATTAATATATATTAAAAGGAACACTGGCTCCAATGCCGAATTCTGGGAAACATCACTGTACAATTCCCTCCAGTCTGAAAAGCAAACACTCATCACCACTCTCTGCATCACGTCCCTTTAATCCCTTGGGTTTCAATTTTGCAAATAAGCCTATTATGTGGAACTTTATTAAACATCTTCTAAAAGTCTACATACATCAAATCAATACCACTGCCCTCATCCAGCCTCCCCCGTCTTTCATCAAAGAGCTCAACCTTAAGATTTTGTCCTCTGAAAGACAAGGTTGTGTTTCAAATTGAATTCTCGAAATTTCCCAGGTTTCCACTTAAGACAATGTTTAGAAAAAGTGTCTGTCTCCTATTCAACTTATCCAAGCAATGTTTTATAAACAGCTTCTTTCCCACAGTTAGCCCCTAGCTTCTCACAACTCTGACAGTAAAAGTCTGAATCAGGAGCAACAAAGCAAACTAACTCGATAAAGACATGCACTGATATCAGTTGGTTTCTGGCATCACACTGACATAGCTATTACGCTGAGATGGTGTCCATGTTGGTCCAAACCGTGACCCCCCCCACCCCCCTCAACAATCCCTATCACTGCAATGGTATAATCACCTCATAATGCAGACCTTGGAGAGAGATTATTTTGTTCCATTAACACTGCTCCCTCCTCACTCATTCAATAGAGATACAATGTAGAGTAGTTGAAATGGAAGAAGAGTAGATCCTTTGGGCCCACTTACTTGGTCTTTGGTGAGATTAGCTTCATCCTCAGCACCTTCTGCCGGTGGTGGGGTCGGTGGGTCAGTTGGGGGAGTCACTTCAACATTCACTGAACTGGAGCGATCTGATTTCTCCTCCCCTATCTTCTCCTTCTCCTCCTCTGTCTTCTTTTCGTCCTCTGTCTTCTTTTCGTCCTCTGTCTTCTTTTCCTCCTCTGTCTTCTTTTCCTCCTCTGTCTTCTTTTCTTCCTCTGTCTTCTTCTCCTCCTCTGTCGTCTTCTCCTCCTCTGTCTTCTTCCCCTCCTCTGTCTTCTTCTCCTCTTCTGTCTTCTTCTCCTCCCCTGTTGTCGTCTTCTCTGTCTCTCCACCTACAAAACAGTACCAAAATTTTCAAGATTTCACTGCCCCGCTTTGTTCTTTATGTTCATTATTAAAAGGGACATTTTTTCAGTATCAGAGTTTTCATTTTGGCTCAAATCTAGCAACAATTAGGAATCACATGCTCTAAAATTTTAATTCAGTTTGATAAATATCTGGAAATGAAACACTGGCGCCAGTAAAAGTGACCATGAGGCTGTTGGATTATTGTAAAAATCTAACCTGTTCATTAATGTTCTTTAGAGAAGGAAACTTGATGTCCTTACCTGGCCTGGTTTATAAATGACTTTAATCCCCACTAATGCGGTTGATTCTTAACTGCCCTTGGAAGTGCAATCCCCTCAGTTGTATCAAACTGCCCTGTGGCTCAAGAAAACAGCCCACCACCACCACCACAGGGCATCTAGGGATGGGAAATTATTGCCAATGATACCCCCATCTCAAGACTAAATGTTTTAAAATCTTTCTCTAAAAGGTCTACTTAAAGTCAGCCATATTGACAGTCTTAATAAGTAGGCATTGTAATCTAGAAATTATTATATAGTCTTCCCCTGTCCACTATTGTAATGGAGGTGTAATGATAAGAGGGATATCAAACCAAAGTGTCAAGCGTTGCTCCTCAAATCTCACCAACAGCCATTTCTCCACTCTAGGGGGAGTGATGTGACTTTTATTATTTAGTTACTACTTTGAGTTGATAGGTTTGCGGATCTGACTACATCACCATCACTGGTTACTTGGAAAAAGTGCCCTTAAACAATCTCAAAATGGAGCACCTCCACTCTTCAAAGCATGCAGCCCAGAATAGGTAACAAAGACTTCCTCTTTTAACTTTTTAATGTTCAAGAACATTTTTTATTTTCAACTTGTATTTTAGGTAAAATTTTCTGCTTCCCAAGATGAAGGCCAGTAGTATATATTGACATACCCAAACATATGTTGGACAGGAATAGACTGTCCTGATGGGTTGTGATACATCCTACATCATGTCAAGACTCCTTACCCCCTCTTTGCCCTATAATCTCCCGTTATAAGCAGAAAACCCAAATTCCATTAGGGAACACAATTTCTGAAAAATTCTTCTAAGTGATTGAGACTAGTCCAGAGACCAATGCTGGGAATTGGGCATTTTATCAACTTTATATCAGTATTACATAGTTCCATATCCAAGTGTAACACAGAATTACAGTAAAGTTCTTCCCTGAGGGATTGAATCGTGCAGTCTATTAGCACAGTGGCCTTTTGACTCTGGGACTTGGGTTCCATTAGATCTCTCTTCTCTGCCAGTTTCGAGAGCTTCCATGGAATTTGTTTGAAGAGTCTCAACCTAGTACCGCACTAAATGGGCTCCCAGATAAACCAGTGGAGACAAAACCCAGAATCACTTGAGGAACAATTAGATGCAGCAATGATGGAACTGTAGATGGATGGTCTGAATGGCCTTCCTCATCTTGCAACTTGAGGTTCTAACATAAGGCAGGCCATATGAATAATCAGCCAGACTTAGTTATCATAATATGATTGAGTTCAACATCAGGTTTGAAAAAAGGAAACTTTTTGTTCAACAGGATGAGGCAAATGGGATGACAGCAGCAAATTGGTCAAAACTATTATCGGTAAAACTCCAGATGAACAGTGAGAGGTGTTCAAAAAAGAATTTAGCTTCATCCAGGACCAAGGGGCAAGAGATGCCAGGTAAGAGATAACATAAAACTAGAGGAAAGAGCATAGAAAAGTGCAAAGGATATTGTAGATTCTGGGGATTAGGAGAGATGTATATAAGAACACAAAGATCGGTAAAAAGGGAATACAAAATAAACTTGAGGGATATCAAGATTAACACATTGTTTTTACTATTATATTAATAGAATAAGGATAGTCAACGGTCATGAGAGCCCTTTAGAAACAGATGTGAATAATATTTCAAATTAAAATATGGAAATAGACTCATTGAATAATTACTTTGTGTCAGTCTTCACAGTTAAGCCAGAGGATAACAAACCTGACATTCCAGCCAAACTCTTAACAAATCAAGGACTGGAACTCACTAAAGCTAATGTAAGAAAGAAAACAGTGTTAGACAAAAAAAACAATCGCTGATGTGTGACAAATCGCCAGAATCTGATGGTTGCCATCCCCTGGATTGAAAAGAAGTAGATGAGGAAATTACAGATGCTTTAGCCATAACCTTCCAGAGCTCCCTTGGTTAAAAAATTGTCTCTCTAAATTGGAAAATTGCAATTTTAAATCCATTATTTAAGGAAGATGTGAGAGATAAACCAGGGAATTATAGGCCTGTTTGTCTAACATCTGTTGTGGGAATGTTATTGAAATCTATAATTACGGACAGAGCGACTTAGCACTAAGAGAAATTTGAGCTGATTACAGAAAGCTAACAAGAATTTGTAAAGGGAAGGTCATGTCTAATGAACCTAATTGAGTTTTTGGAGGAGGTAACTAAAATAGCAGACAGGGGGATGTTAATGGATGTAGTTTATGTGGATTTCCAGAAGGCACTCGATAAGATTCCATTTAAAAGACTGTAAACTAAAATTAAAACATGTGTAATTGAAGGCAAATTATTGACCCGCTCAGGAGATTGGTTAGGCAAAGTGGAAGACAAAGAGTAGAACCAATGAACATATGCTTGAATTGGAAGGAAGTGACTGGTGATGACCCAGAAGAATCTATGCTGGGGCCTCAGCTACTGAATTTATTAATTACTTAGCACAATAAGGAACCCTATATTCAAGTTTGCCAATGACACAAAAATTGATGATACAGTAATTAGTGTAGATGGGGGCATAAAATTACAAAGAGACATTGATGGATTAATGAGTAGGTGAAACTGTTGCACATGGATTTCATAAGGTCATCCATTATGGACCAAATAAAGGATAGATATGGGTATTATTTAAGCAGTGAAAAGAATAGTGAAGGTCCAAACAGATTTAGGAGTCTGTCTACACAGATCACTAAAATGTAATAGCTAAGTACAAAAAATAATTTAAAAGGCTAATGGAATTTTAACCTTTATAACTGGAGGGATAAAAGGGAGGAAGATTTACTACAGCTAATCAAAGTCATGGTAAAACCACATCTGGAATACTGTACATGATTCTGAACATCACACCTTAAAAAAGATATTGATCTTGGATGGAGCGCAGCACAGATTCAGCAAAATGTTCCTGAGGGTTAGATTATAGAGAGAGATTTCATAAACTAGGTTTGTATTCCCTGGAATACTGAAGGTTGAAAGGGTGATTTGAGGTTTTTAGGATTTTGAAAAGAATTGATAGGGTAAATAGAGAAACTTTCTCTGCTGATGGGTGAGTCTAAGCTAAGGGGATATGGCCTCAGAGCCAGGCCATGTTCTACTTCAGAAAGGCAAATGATAAAGGATAGATCAGGATCCTAGTTTTTATAAACTTACAAGTTTTTACTTACAGAGACACACATTACATATCATGCATCTCCAGTTCACCAACCACCACAACTTCAGCCTGCTCCTTTATATAGTAAATCCCCAGTTAATGCCCACAACTTGAATACGATTAAACACTCAACTAATATAAAATTAATAGACCATTCAGTAGGGAAAATTCATGCAATGGATGGTTAAAGCGTGGAACTGTCTCCCACAAAAAACGATAGATTCTAGCTCAATTAATAACTTTAAATCAGAGACTGATAGATTTTTGTTAGACTAGGGTATTAAAGGATTTGAAGCCAAGGCAGGTGGATGGAGTAAGGATACAGTTCAGCCATGATCTAACTAAATAGGAGAACAGACTCAAGGGGCTGAATGGCCTCCTCTTGCTTCTACATATGTGTGTGCAGTGCAATTGTCTTTAATTGTGGCAATTCTCCAGGAGATGGCTGGTGCGGAGAATGAATATGTCACCATGGTGCTATTAGGTGGCACTGTCTGGGCTGCAGCTGTGCAAGATTATTGGGCCAAAGCAGAGGAAGCTTCACCCCACTCCTGCCCTGTGCTGTACTTACCTGGGAATACCTGATGCTGATATGGGTGCCTAAAATTCCACAGCCCAAACATTCACAAATTCATGAGCATATAGTCTTAACAAAATATACTTTACTCTGCCTCAGAACTTTGCCAAATACTCATACTGGCATTTCCATCTCCATCTCATTTCTGTGTTATGCTTTCGCTCAGCCCATGTCAATATGCATGCAGTTTCGGGCCTTGATCACACACGCCAAGAAAAAGCTGCATCGAAACTGGCAAATTCATTTCACACAGCGTACTTGTCATTGCCAGACAGAGAGGTAAAAGGATCGTGCTTAAACCAATTGGGTTTCCCAGTCCTCAATATTATTCTTTTAAACTTTGAATAAATGAATGAGCAGAGGAGTAAAGAATGTTTATGAAACTACTGACTGAATCCACTTGACAGTTACCATCTGCAACAGGAAGTGAGAACACAATTCAAACTTAAGTGCAGACATTCCAAGAAACGGATGCATTCCTACAGGTTCCATGTATTCAAAGATACAAGTGTGACAGCCAGTGGGGTCATAAAATATATTAAGTTTAACTCCAGGTATGATTATTTAAGGTATTTCCTTAAGAACTAAATAAAAGACAACTTAAGTTAAACAAGGAGAAACAGAACAGCTTCAAGGAAGAATGGATTCTAAGCCTCTCCAATTTTCTTCCCACAGGCTCCCCACAAGGGTTTGTATGGCCCTACAGTACCACTGGATGTTGGACCATGGGTGGGGGTGGGGATTACATGGAGCTGGACGGCAATTATCCAAAGGCCACTTTCAAATACCACTTTGGTGTGGCTGGTTACAAATCATAATTGAGCAAGTCTGGGAGAGTGTTGGCTGTGTCCATTCCCATTGCTAGGGATTGCGTGCAGTGCAGAGAATCCTCAAAACAAGGGAAATAATCAAAAGGAAAGGAAAGCAATTATACAGCCAGCATTCCACTGGCCAAGGAAAGCCTGTGAACTGCACTGTTTGCTTATCAGAATGGCTGCCCTTGTTCTAGTAGTTATCTGCTCCAATATTGATGGAAAGCACTTGGCTTTCCCCAAATAAAAATATGGAGAGTTTGAAACTGTGGACAAAACAGAAACAGAAAAAGCCCCTCAAGTCTGCATCTCCATTCAATTAGATCATAACTGATCTGAGCCTGAGCTCCATTTACCTCGCCTTTAACTTCTTAGCCCTTGATAACCTTACCCCACAAAACTCTATCGACCTCGGACTTGAAAGCTTCACAGAATTTCTGATTTCCACCACCTTTTGTGTGAAGACTGCGCCCTGATTTAACTTCTGTATGTTCTCGCTCTAATTTTAAGGTTCTGTTCCCTTGTTCTAGATTCCTCCACCACAGGAAATAGTTTCTCCCTTTTTACCCTAGTGAATCCTTTAATCATCTTAAATACATAGGAATATACAAAATTACAAATTGCACCCACGGCCTCTGGGGAACAAAATATCCAGACAAAGAACCAAAGATATTAATTGCATCAAGACAACAGATTTCTGCTTTCTCAGTCCTACAAGCATTCAGCTTGATTATAGAGTCATTGCCATCATTCATGTTTCAATTGGTCACTGGGAGGCTATGTGACTACAATATACACACGGTACTCAATGTCAAACTGCCCAGTTCCCTGATGGGAGTCACATGAGATATTCTGAAAGGTGTCAGTTCCTGTCTGTGTTTCAGGAATGCAAATAAATCTCGTGCTTCGGACAGGAAAGGGAGAATGTTTCTGTTTGGACACTTAGATTGTCACGTTGTTATTCATGTTTCTGTTGTCCACCCAATTTAAGCACATTCCTTGGCAATCTGTCGTTCTCCGAGTCTCACCTTTCGTATTGTTTCCTTGTTGATCTTTTGAACTTTCCTTGCCCTTGGCCATATTGTTCATTATTTCAGCCTTCTGCTTAAACTTCACTGCAAATAAAAGAGATGTTACAAATGGAAATGGTTCTAGAAGCACTTTGAGCGACTTGGAGTACAACGGCAAACCATTTGAAACTGCGGCACAGTATCTCATGATTATTGATAAGGCTTGAGTTTTACACAGCCAGGAGGCCCAAACACAAGTGGCAGGAACGTGCAAGTGGATGTTGTATACAGGCTACTGTTAAAGCATCCTTATGAAGTATTGAAGGTTTTTGCAAGGTCAATTGAAAGCACCACTCCAAAGCAGTTCTTGGCTGTTTGAAAGCAGGAACTCAGAAGGAGGTTGGGCGGGAAGCAAGTGGTCCATATTCACATCATCTGCAGCTTGCTCATCATGTCACACAGTGGGATGAGGGTGAGCTGGGAGTTCAGAAGGGGCATTAGGCAGGAACATACCATCATCCTCAATGATCTCACTGGCACTAGATGCTGCAGGCTCTAACACAGCCAGCCTCATGGTGCAGAGAACATTTCCTCTATAGGACTTTGGAGAAGCAGGCTTCCTTACCCCCTGCCAGTTCTGCTCTGCTCCTTGCAGTTATAAGTCCTACAAGAGAGAGGGCATTGATTGTGTAGCACTGTGTCTGTGTGATGTGCCTGCAATAGTGAATAGATGGAGGCAGCGATGGTGAGTATGAGAGATGTAGCATTGGTAGGTGTGAGGGAGTGAGATGGAGTATCTGGATTTTATGAGTCCTGGGTGCTGGGGTGCTGCTGGGTGAGTGATGGGGGACGTGGTGCATTGAGCAGCATGAGTGGTTGATGATTGGTGGGTAGGAGATGTCATGCGAAGGGTGGTTTTTAAGGACCTCTTGGCCCCCCCTCCCATGGCATCGCTCCTCTTTCCCAGTTCTACCACTAATGCCCCCAGTTCAGCATCTGCCATCCTGGAAGCCTCTCTTTGCCTTGGCATTCACTATGCCATCATTTAAATTGCAGCAATATTCTTCAAGAGGGACATCCTGCCTTTAAGAAGAGCTGGCTGGCTGCACAACGTGGTTAGTGACCAATGCTACAGGGCTTCCCTTCTGAGCACAGAGGCAGCCAGCAGCATTTGGGAAGCAGCACATGACCCACTCAGCCAGACACTACAATCATGTTGATAAGGTGGATGCACCAAATTCATGTGCTGCCCACCTCAATCTGAACAGGTGCCGGTAGATAACGAGGTGTGGCCCATGCTCCCAAAAACCAGGACACACGAATTTGTAGCCCCCAGTGTACAAACATTAAACCCATGCACTTACAGGTAAGTTTCAATGGCACTGAGGTTTTTACAGATACATTAATGAACAGATGTAAATGTAACACATGAGAAAGATTTTCTGCCCACTAACAGTCAATAAAAATAGTGCCCTTTATTAATCTAAACTTCTTTTCCTGGGCCAAGTCAAAGCTGCCTTTGGGAGTTGGATTAATTAAAGAGTGACAACCACATCCCATGCACCTCCAAACCACTGACTCTGTCCACCGCTCTTCCATATGACTGACAATGATCCAGATCAGAGTTCAGGATTTGATTAATATTCTGAATTCCCCTTTGCATAAAATTACAATCATTTCTTAGCACAGGCTTTAACAAGCCCTTAATGAGAAGTTCTCACGTCTTTCTGTACCCCCTTTCAGGCAATGAGCATAGCTTAGAGCAGTGAATACAATGGAGGAGAAGGTGATTTAATTGTCTTCCTCCAACTTAGACTCACCCAGAGAAAAATATATCCCAGAATTACTAATAATGAAAATGGAGGCATGTAAATGATGAGATATTGATGACAGTGGGATTTGGAATCTCCTCACTTACCTTGTCCTTTCTTGGACGCAGAAGTTTTTTTACATTCCCATCTGATATAATCTCTACAGCATTAAAAAAATCAGGGCAAAGGCATTAAAGACAGCTCCAGAGCTGACAGCAATAGTGTGAACTTGATGAAAAACCCTTTCAAATGGCTGCAGCTTGAGATCAGAGAAGGAGCAGGGGCCTGTGGTCATACCTGACTTCATGCGTTTCAGTGTTACACACTTTGTGTCCCTAACGCTCATCTCTTAGATCTATCATTTGGTAGCTCAGAATTTGAATGTTGGTGAAAAGAGAGACATGTTGTCGAAGCTTTTTGTCTTGCACTCATCAGGACAAATGCAAGAATATCAAATTTCAAACAATCACAACAATTTATACTACAGGAGAGAAGGGTCCTGATTGGTTGGCAAGTTTTGGCATTCTTGTTTGTTCTTATGAGTGCAAGACGAAAAGCTTCAACAACATGTCTCTCTTTTCAGCAATAGAATTCTTTCTGTTCTAAAGCTGAACTGTTATTGCTCACACTGCCTCTCCTTGATCAATCCACATTCTGTATTCAACCGGATGTGTTTGCCTCGGTTTCTCGCAAAGCCACTCTGTAATCACCCACTCTGGCAACTTTAATCAGGGGCCAAAGCCCTTCACTCCAGTTGGGTTCATCAGTGTTCCAACTTTCTCTGTAACTCACCTCTCGCCTTTCTCCCTGAAATTCAGCCCTTTCAGCTCAGTTTTGAAACTCTATTGTACATGACCTCAGGATGGTGCCTGTTTGATATCAAATTCATTAAGGTCTAAGTTGGCCCAAACACCAAGCCACTGATATTTGAAGTTAAATTTGATTAAAAAGAACAACTTTGAATTATTGGCTATACCACAGTAAGTAAATAACCCATAAAAACTGAGTGAGGAACATTTCTCGATTAAGGACCATCTCATTAAAATGGCCAATGCGTTTCTTGTGACAGAACTTTGCTTTTGGTTGTATAGCAACCAGTCAGATGTTCAGTTTCTGATTCTGCCAGTTTCATTGGATGTGCAGATCATCAAATGAAAGGATTAGATTTTGAAACATTCTGGTATGTGCCAATGTTAGAGGGGCTGGTTGATGTAATGAGCCAGGATATTGGCATTTACAATTAACCCAGCGAAGAAACCCACTAGCCACTGCAACCCCCAGTCCAATTTAAACTCCTGAAGTGTGAATGTGCTGCAGAGGGTTTGATTTGTCCCTGTGAGAAAGGACAATGTGGGCAGGAGAATGTTGGTATAGGAGGAACACTCTTCTGACAGGCGGGGAGAGTTGAGATACATTGTTTGGGTTAGTGTAAAGGGGACAATATTCTGTATAGAATCCATGCTGCACCTAACCTTAATTGATTGATGTTGACTTAGTGACAAAGCTGAAAATTCTCAGTAGCTTTACATCAGCTTGATGTGTGACATAGGAACAGGAGGAGGCCATTTGGCCCCTTGAGCCCATTCTGCTATTCAATGAGATCACGACTGATCTGTATTTAAACTCCATTCACCGGTCTAGTCTCCATATCCTTTATACCCTTGTCTAGTAAAAATCTTTCAATCTCAGAAGTAAAGCCATTAATTATTAAAAATTCACTCTCTCCACCACTGACACACAGTAGCAGCAGTGTGTACCATCTACAAGATGCACTGCCGAAACTCACCAAGGCTCCTTCAACAGCACCTTCCAAACCCACGACCACTACCATCTAGAAGAACAAGGCACCAGATGCATGGGAACACCACCACCTACAAGTTCCCCTCCAAGCCACACCCCATCCTGACTTGGAAATATATCGCCGTTCCTTCACTGTTGCTGGGTCAAAATCCTGGAACTCCCTCCCTGACGGCACTGTGGGTATACCTACACCACATGGACTGCAGCAGTTCAAGAAGGCAGCTCACCACCACCTTCTCAAGGGCAACTAAGGATGAGCAACAAATGCCGGATTTGCAGCAATGCTCACATCCCATGAAAAAATTGAGCTCCGGAATCTACTTTTTTTTTGTGGAAAGGATCCTACGCTTCTACTACCCTTTGTGTGAAGAAATGTTTCCTAACTTCTCTCCTCAAGGGCTTGGCTCTGGTTTTAAGGTTGTGTCCTCTTGTCTTAGACACTCCCAGCAATGGGAAATGATTACTTTTATCTATCTACCCTATAAGTTCCTTTCAAAATCCTGAACTCCTCAATCAATACCCCCTTTACCTTCTATACTCCAGAGAATACAAGGCTGGTTTATGAAATCTCTTCTCATAGTCTAACTCTAGGAGCCCTGGTTGCATCGTGTCAGACACACATGGACTTGCCACTGTGAACAGCAAAGCCTTGATCTCATTGGCTTCTTGTCATCCAGTTGGGCTGCAGTTTGCCTACAGAAAGTCCATGTGGAAGATGAGGAGCATGCTGGGACCCTCTCCGTGTTAAGCTGATTGAGCTCTGAGCTACCAGTGTGATCCAGCTTTCCTCCAGGGCTCTATAAATCTGATTAAAACCCAGGAACTTTCTTTCACCTGACACACATTCAAGCAGCTGGGGGCACGAAGGCTGGTAAAGCACAAGGTTACCAGGATTGAAGTGAAGGTCACTGAATATGGAAAATCAAACAGCAGGGACTCCTCAACAACGACAGGCAAACTCTCATTAATTAACAAATTCCAACCAACACAACACATTCCTTTCCACCATTCATTGACCCGTAATTTTGCTAATTTAAAAAATAATTCCAGAACACTCATTAATCAGCCTCTAAGGGCAAAAAATAACATTTTCCAATGGCTTAGTTTTGAAAATGAAAGGCTGCTGCTGGCACTAATGCCATATTATTGGGATTTGAAATTTTAGGAAAAGAGGGGCATGTTTCTTTGGGCAAGAGGAAAATTTCAGGTTTTCTAGATTACAAACTGAACTGGAAAAGGTTCTACCTGCACATGATTCAGTTCATCAGAGTTTAAACCCCGGCTCTCGCTAGTTCAGGCTAATTATTGGCAGGGATGCAGGGGTTAGATTTCAGGGTTACGGAGCGAGGGGAGTAAGAGATTTGGACAGAGGAACGGGGTGGAAGATTTTCTCTGGCTGTTGTGTTTACAAATGTATGAGACCCTGAGGAAGTATTGTCAAGAGTGTGAAGGTGGGTAGATGGGATTGAGGGATGTGGTGAGAAGGAGGTATGTTGTAATGTGGACACTACTATCTGTCAATGCAATAAGTGGCTTTTTGCATTAATTTTATAATAGTCAGCCTCACTGATGAATGCAGAATGGGTGATTGTGCAAAGGGAAAGATAACAAAACCATTTATCACTGTGCCTAAAATTGGCAGCCTGAATGAGAAAAACCTATCTTTCCTCAAAGATGCGTTGTTCTGGAAACAGCTTCCTTGGATGAATCAAAATAAATTAGAATATAAAAATGCGGCTTTTCCATCTGAAGTTTGCCATCATTGAACCTGTCAAGATTCAGAGTACTGGAATTCCTGGGATTCAGAGTGCCGGATGTCACAGGGGTCAGTTTGCTCTATGGTGTGAACACTGAGTGTTGAATCTCCAAGGATGTAGAGATGGTTTCCCAGGAGGCAGAGTGTTGGGAGACTCTGCCAGCTCTTTACAGCCTTTGTTAAACAGAGAGAATATCACGAGGATTGTAGGACACAACATACCTCAGAAATTCTCCCTTATTTATTTTAAAAGCAAAGAAACAGTCATAGTTGCTGATATTTAAACAATGAGCAGACCTGAACAAATGGTGACCTTATTTATCATAGATATTGCTCCTGCATGTGCCCTCCAGACCAGTGTACGAAGCATCATGAAACACCCTCTGACTGAACTAGGACTGCCAACTCCGGATGGACATATTCCTGGAGGGTTCATCAAATGACCTCCTGCCCCCAATCGCCCCATGTGACCAAACAACCTTTTATCCTGTTTCCTTCAAATAGCTGAAAGTTTTTGAAGAAAGTGAATAAAACCCACTATCTTTTTGATGGCTTTGTGATGGTTCTCCTGGATTTGCTCATTACAGAGTCCAGGAGTTTAGTATTTAATTCCCAGTGATTCCAGGACAATCCTGGAGGGCTGTTGAACTAACATTCTCAATATTCGGACCTCCTGTTTAACCACATGCTTTAGAAAGCAATTTTTACCAACAAAACAGAGCGCTAAATACACGGGGCTGTCTTTTTAACTTATGTCTTGGCAGCGCATCCAAGACGGTCCTTTTAGATATTTTGTACACGTGAGGTTGTGAGATCCCAGCGATGCTGGCCATGTCTGAGGTGTCATCTCTTCGCTCCGGATGTTGATCTAAATCCACTGCCAAAGAAAAATTGGGAAAGCAGAAGAGCAGGTCCCAACAAAAACAAAAAAAATGCTGGAAAAACTCAGCAGGCCTGACAGCATCTGTGGAGAGAAAGACAGAGTTAACGTCTCGAGTCCGTATGACTCTTCTTCAGAGCTTCAGTCATACGGAATCGAAACGTTAACTCTGTCTTTCTCTCCACAGATGCTGCCAGACCTGCTGAGTCTTTACAGCATTTTTTTTGTTTTTGTTTCAGATTCACAGCATCCGCAGTATTTTGCCTTTACCTTTCGAACAAATCCCAGTTCGGCATCAGTGTTTGTTATTCCTTTCCCAGTCCCTTCCCTGACCTGTGTTGGTGTACAGTTCCACCAGCTGATCACTGTTTGGATTCAACTTATCCTCATCTCAGTGGCTAATACTTCTGCTTCTGAGCCAAAAGGTTGTGGGTTTAAATCTCACTCCAGAGCCTTGAGAGCAAAGTCCAGGCTGATACACCCAGTGCAGGACTGAGGCAGTGCTGCACTGTTGGAGGAGCTTATTTTGGGATGTGGCATTAAGCAACAGTTCTGTTTTCTAAGGTGGATGCAAAACATTCCATGACGCTATTCAAAGGAGAGCAGGGGAGTTCTTTCTGGTGTCCTGTGCCAATATTTAACCTTAAATTAACATCACAAAAACGGATTATTTGGTCATTATTACATTGCCGCTCGTGGGAGCTTGCTGCCTGCAAATTGGCTGCCACATTTCCGACATTAGAACAGTGACCACACAAGTCTTTCATCGACTGTAAAGTGTTTAGGGGTGTCCTGTGAAAGACACCATAGAAATGTAAGTCTTTCTTTCTTTATGTATAACCTATGAGGGTGAGTTTCAGAGGTTGTTTAACATGGAGAGGGACATCCCAGCTGGGTCTGAATTCTATCCCCACCCAAACTCCATAACCTGATGGGAAAATGTTGTTTGACTGACAGCCCAGAATCATCCAATCGGATAATGGAGAGTCGGCTCACTTTCTAATTGGCCACGTGAAGGCAGGTCGCTGTGAAGATTGGCATATCGCGTGGCCAATGGTGGGAGCCTGGGGGCAGTGATCAGAGGTGGGAGGTCATGTGATTAATCTTTCAAGAGTATGTCCAACCAGAGGTGGCAACCCAGTCTCTTAGAATTTATCCAACTCAGAAAAAGAAACAGATCTTCACTGAGGTTGTAGAAAGGACCTCATGGGGTTGAGGGAAAATTTCTAAAACTGATGGGAACGGTTCTCATCCCAAGAGTTCATCGCCGTGCAGTTTCCTGTAGTGATGTGTTTTATAATGATGGAACGGGAAGGAGATATACAGGTTTCCACATGTGCCTGGTCTGCAGAACCTTGTCAGCAATTGTGACTCGCAGTTATCTGCTTAGCCTCCAATCTCTGCTTATCTATTTTTGAAAGGCAGAGTTGGTAATCCTTCAGAGTGATTAGGGACCAGAGACAATATGACAGCAAGAAAAGAGATTGACACATGAATGAGATAAAAGGTCAACATTTCATTGAGAATTTCAAGTTCTTTTTAAGGTTACTTGGTGATGTGGTGCTGATGAGAGGGTGGGGACAGTTGGAGGTTAGGCCAATATTCCCTGGAATTTAGAAGAATGAGGGGTGATCTCATTGAAAAATGTAAAATTCCTAAGGAGCTTGACGGGGTAAATTCTGGGAGAATGTTTCTCCTGACTGGCGAATCTAGAACATGGGGGCACTGTCTCAGAATAAGGGATTGACCATTTAGTACTGAAATGAGGAGAAATTTCTTCGTTCAGAGGGCTGTGAATCTTTGGAATTCTCTACCCCCAAAGGGCTGTGGATGCTCAGTTGTTGAGTATATTCAAGACTGAATTTTGGGAATTAAGGGATAGGGGGATAGTAAAGGAAGGTGGAATTGAGGTAGAAGATCAGCCCTGAATGGAATAATGATAAAGGAATCTTCAGAGGCTGTGTGGCCTAATTTCTGCTCCTATTTCTTATATTCTGATGTACATCATTAAGCTGTTGCCATGTAACGACTACTGGTTGCATCAAGAGATACACCAAACTCTTTGTCTGTTCTCTAGACTAAGCTTTGAGGAATGATAAAAATCTAACATGGGGGAAATAAAAGATTTTTTTAAATATAATTTATAATTTATTGCTGTTTATTAATGGTTCATTGTACTTTAGATGATCTTTCCCTGATAAATGGTAACCAATGATGAATTTTTCTCAAACTCTCGTTGGTTCTGGGTGATGGAATTAAACCTTGCTCGAGGTTAGCATCCAGAATGAAAATGATGTCAATCTCTGTTCTTTCCAACAACATGATACATTTAAACTCTTGACCCTAATCCGGATAAATTAGCAAGTCATTCAACACCGCAATTTCCTCCTTCATCTCAACTCCCATTTCCCAGAGAAAGTGGAACTTTTCCTGTACAGTGACACATTGGCTGTACAAAAAAGTTGTCATCGAAAGAGTGCAATCGATGGGTTTGTCTCCCTTCAAACTGGTTCTTGTCGGAGTCTAAGTAAATAGATACTCTATCCAGTGTCATGTGACACCCTAAAAAGACAGAATGCCCCAATCTGTCAGCTGGATGTACTGTTGTTTCATTGGGTTTCACTATAATTAACAATAGATCAATTTGAATTAAAATAGAATATTTTGCCTCTGCAGCAATATTAGTTATTTCCTATTCTTTTGATTATATTTAACAAGGAGCTGAATCAACATGATTGGGGGCCATTGCCATTCCAAATGCAGAAAAATAAACATCCCACTTCTCAACAAAGGCAATAACTCTTAAAGGGCATCTGACCTGTTCTGTTCACTAAAATGAACCAATTGGTGAGGTCCCCAGTTGCTAAATAACCAGCTCTCACATTTGTACTAGACACAAGTTCAGCCATTTACCTTCAGTCAAGGGGTCCAGTGTGTTGATCATGAGCTGGAAGATGGTGTTCCGCAGCATGCTGTTGTGTAGTGAAGGGGTGCTGCTTCCTCGTGTTAGAATCGCTTTGGGCTAAACGTTGAACAAGAAAATACACCAACATATTGCATGCAATTTAAATCAGAGATTGCCCACACATGTTCAGAGGTAACTGGTTCAAATTCAAGTAAAATGTCAAACAAATAGAAACTTAATTCCATCCGTGAATATTTCTCCTAAGGAAATCTCTATGCTCCTCGAATTCTGGCCTCTTGTGTATCCCAGATTTTAATTGCCCCACCAATGGTGGCCATGCCTTCAAGTGCCTGAGCCCTAAGCTCTGGACTTCCATCCCTAAAGCTCCCCCCCCAACCCACCTCTTTCTACCTCACTCTGCTCCTTTAAGACATTCCTTAAAACCCATCTCTTTGACCAAGTTTTTGGTCATCTGTCCTCATATCTCCTTATGTGACTCAGTATCAAATTTTGTCTGGTGACACTCCTGTGAAGTGTTTTGGGATGTTTTACTATGTTAAAGGTGCTATATAAATGCAAGTTGTTGTTGTTGTAAACAGGGACTCCTGATGTTACACAGTGAGCATTCCTACATCTACAGCAGACACACACTACAACCAGTCAATATGAAATATGCAAGAATTTCTGGGGCAATCCTACTTTTCATTCTCTCTACTTCCCTTTGACCTCCATGTGACTTCATGAAACAGCTGAGACCGGAACACTCCGGGAATGGAGAATGTGATGCCATGTCCTATCAGTCTTTAGTTAAGATCATTGAGTTTCCAACCCTCTCTCCCACCCTATCACACGGTAAGGAGCCTCTGCCAGGTTTCTGATGGAATAAATTGATTGGAACTGACAAGTTATCTCTATAAGGATTGAGATTCTTGTTCTTGGTTGGATTGTAGCTTTAAAACTCATTCACTGGTACCTATAATTCCCTATCCAAAGCTTCTGAAGTCCCTTGATTAAAGTAAAATCTCTCACCCAATCCCTGGTTTCCACTCTAGCTCTATATATAAGCCGCCTAGAGTCTTGTGTGGTTTTGACTTCTACCTTAAGCCTGGAGTTATCTTCCTTTTTTCCTTCTTCTTCTTCTTCTTCTTTGGACTCTAAATCAACACTCTTCTTCATGTAAGTAAAGAGAAATTGGAAATTATTGATCATTGAAATGTTTCACAGTTTTAGACTGAAGAACACATTGAATGGGAAAATAGCTGCCAGTATCCTTGTGACAACTCGGGTCACCTTTTTCTTCCGCAATTTCTCTCCCACAATATTGCTTTTCAAATCTTCACAACAGGGGAAGGTGAGAGATTGTCTCACTGTCAATCCCTTCATTCAAACCTGAACTCTCTCCTGATAACTTGCTACCCTCCAGATCTAATACTACCATCCACAGGACTTCACTTGGCAAGGGCAGGGTGTGCTTCTTGTACTTTTGCTTATAGATTCTTTTTATAACAAGGGTGGTGCTGTTGGTCAAACTGGGAGTGTGACTCTAAAGCAATACTCGTCCACATCAACCTGTCTGTACAGGGGGTGGCTGAGGAATTTCAGTTCCTCTATACTGATTTCACAAACAGAATCCTTGCACATTAGTGACTCCAGCCCAAATTGGACCTAAATGTGATTTGTCTGCACACTAGGTATAATCAGAATAATCATGGGGGGATTTGGAGGAGGGAAAGACAAGGGTGGGAGAGAGAGAAGGGGATGGGAATGTGTCTCCTGCAGCACAGCCTTATAACTAAATTTATACACCCAGATCAAGGCACCGACCCTATTGAAGCTCCCACTTGTAATGGCAGTCGGAGCAGTAACAACAGTGTTGAGAAAGCTGGTTTGGGTTGGTTAATAAGCACAGTGCAGCTGTCAGGAAATCATCTCCTTGAGTATTCTGTACAAAGGCAGGTCCAGCCAAAGCCCCACAACCTCCACCACGGGTGGTGTTAAAGAGGCAGCTCCCAAATCCACCCCAGCCAGAATTGAGGATTGAACCCTGTGCTGTTGGCACCGATCTGATCCACAGCGGTCAGTCAACCACCCAGGAGTCCCAGCTGCTGTGGCAACACACACGTTCACCTGGAGCTGTGGATAGTGATGGTAGAGGCTCTAGTTTCTTTCCATCACATGGGCATCTCTTCCACTTTCAATGTGCGCTGGAAAGATTTACAAGCTGATACTCAGCCTGTTTGGCCACGTTATGAACCCACCTTCCTTGATCATCGATTCCTAGAGTGGGACTTGAACCCAGAGCTTCTGGCTCTGAGGCAGGGACTCTACCCACTGTGAGAGAACAACGTGTTTAACAATAAGACCCTTTATTTGTGTGGGTTACAAATCTCTCCATTGAACAAGAAGCTTTAAATCTGCCATCTTTAAGCTCTCCTGTTAACTCAGCGCATTGGATGAGAATCTAGAATTAGGGGTCACTGTTTAAAAATAAGGGGTCACCCATTTAAAACAGAGATGAGGTGAATTTTGGAACTCTCTTCCTGAAAGGGCTGAGGAAGCAGAGTCTGTGAATATTTTTAAGGCAGGGGTGGGGGTGGAGTGATTCTTGGTGAGAGAGGGGGTGAGAGGTTGGGTGGGATGCAGATACTATCAGAGTAATGGCGGAGCAGGCTCAAGGGGCTGAATGGCCTCCCCCTCCTACCCCCTGGTTCGGATGCACTGATTCTATCGGGTCAGTGTTGCTGTTTCATTGAGAAGCGGCAGCTTTTTCCGCGAAATGTTCCTGTTTTCAGCCGCTAACCTGAT
>NC_135904.1:14197892-14365990 GCF_964194155.1 Cetorhinus maximus
CAGATCCATGTACCCGCCTAAAACAGCATCAAAACCTGGGCCTCCCAATAGGGGGAAAGGTGCTGTGGAGTTTATTTGGGAAAATGAGACGGAGTAAGTGATCCTTTGGATAGAAAAGTTCACAACTGCTCTGGTGGATTTAATATTCCTTACAACATGGACACGATATATTCCCGACTCTCTCTCTCTCCCTCCCCCGCACCCCACAGCCTTTAGTGATCGAGGAAGCTCCACAGCAATTGCTTTAAAGTAGGTCAGGGTAAAACAGGATTAGAGTGAGACTAAATGATAAGGAACGTCCTTGTAAGACAAGTTCATGTTGAAGGGGCCGCGCAAGCACATTGCACACAACAGGGATCAATTCCTCCTTTGTAACTGGTGATCTGGACATTTTAGAGAAAGATTTCATTATCGACAAGTACATTCTTCCCAAGTACAAACATCCCTGGCTGAGTTCCAAGTCTATAAAATTTGGCTGATTGGCGTTCAAGGAGGTTGTATGAAGCCCAGCAGAAACTCGGCTGCTCCACTGCGGGAGGCGCTACTCAGGGGGATCAGGTCCCAAAACGTGCCCCTGTATTGAGACCTGGTGGGTGGGTGAAAATTAACAAACACGTTTGGATTGGTAATAAAACCAGAAATGGTAGAAATACTCGGCGGGATCATCACGCAAAACAGTAAAGAGAAACTGAATTACCTGGAAAAACTCAGCAGGTAATTCTGTTTTTGTTTTGGATTTCCAGCGTCCGCAGTAGTTTTTTGTTAGTAAAGAGAAACTGGTGTTTGGCTTTTATGCTTTTTTTCCCCCCGTTAAACCGAAAACTAACGGAATCATTTAGGACCAAATAAAACAAAAGGGGGCGGGCGGGGCAGAAAGAAAAAATATTAAAGTCAAGTATGTTTCCCCATCAAAACCTCAGTTAAAGGGGTTAGTAACTAGTGATCACCTTATTTAGAAAACGAAAAAAGTTTAAAAAGCTGTTGGATAAAGATTCTGTCAACCCGACAATAAAAAGGAACGAGAGGGACAAAAAGGATTCTTCACATCACAGGGGGTGGGGGTGAAGTGTTGCAGGAAACCGAGTCCAATTTGGATGAAGGGAATTTCCCCCAACCGTCTCTTTGCTCAGCCCAATCTCCAGCTCTCGCTGTAATGACCCAGTCACGTGGAATATTCATTATAATCGTCAACTAATCTCTAAATTTTCCTTCTCTGCAGAACCACGATATCTTCTGGACACATTTTCCAGAAAACAGGAAATGTAAATTTAATGTGAGCCTCTTGTCACCGGAACAGAGAATCTTAAGGAATTGTCTAATTGAGGTCTTCGGAATTATGCATGGGTTCGAAAGCTTAAATTATGAAGGATTCTTTGGTTAATAAGCAAAGGGGTGGGGGGGAGATGGACCCAAGATTTCATCCTAAAATGAATAATGTGGAGGAAAGTTAAAAGTGTTTCATGCGAGTAAAACAGGGGATGATTTATCACAAGGAGGGAACTGAAGCAGAGACTGGGGCCATTGTAAAGGGAATTGGGTGAATGTTTGTAAATGAATTAAAAATAATATAGGAAAAGCAGAAAGTGCAATTGGAGAGCTTGCATTGCCCTGATAGAGTGAGTGACTTTTTTGGGTTCTGTAACCTGTATAATGGGCGCCGCCAACCTCCACGGCTGGCCCTCTCTCTGGTCCATTGGTGCCAGTACAGTAACCCTGCCCATCTCACTGCAACACTAGGGCAAAGGCAGCCTCAGGGCGACTCAGATAATCAAGAAACAACCTATTACTTTAAAGTGGAATTTAATGGATCCTTGACCCTCCACTGAGGTTGGTTGCAATGGGTCCATTGCTTGTTTACAAATAAATACAGATTCACTACTGGAACTGGGGAATACAAAAGGAACTGGGATTAGGAGGAATAGTCCCTCTCAGTAATGTGGTTGGGTGGACTCTGGGCAATGAGTGTTTGCCAACTTTACCTGGTAAACACAATCCGGCAATGGCAGTTAGTAAGGTTGGTTATCTACCAGCCAGCGCCTGTTCTAGCATTAACTTTCACAACAGGCTGCATACTTTACCCAGTAAATAGAAGCATAAACCATCCATTTTAAATGTGTGTTTCTATGGCATTGCGTTGGAACTGGGGCTGGAAATCATATCTAACTACATAGTAGGACAATGAGCTACAAATGGAACAGAACCTTAACACTGGGTAACTGCCCAGCTGGTACATGTACTGGATAGACTGTAAGAAGTTAATGGCCACTCAGAGAGATTCGACTGGCCCTTGTACTTTGTACATAGATTTGTATCTGCAGTTTATACAATCTGCCATTCACCCATTCAATCCCAACAAATATACTGGAAAATCTGTGTTTCACACAGACATGATTGAACTAATGATGGTATGCTACAGTTGCAAAGTAATATTGGCGATGTGTTAACTGGTGGTTATTGAACACAAGAAATAGGAACAGGAATAGACCACTTGGCCCCTCGAACCTGCTCTGCATTTAATAAGATCATGACTGATCTTCAACCTCAACTCCACTTTCCTGCCAGATTGCATATCCATGAGTTCCCATAGAATGGAAAAATCTATCGATCTCAGCCTTGAATATACCATGACTGAACATCCACAGCCTTCTGGGCCAGAGAATTCCCAATCTTCTAAGTGAAGAAATTGCTCTGCATCTCAGTCCTAAATGGCCGACACTTTATCTTGATGAGAACATAAGAACATAAGAAATAGGAGCAGGAGTAGGCCCCTCAAGCCTGCCCTGCCATTCAATAAGATCATGGCTGATCTGCCCCAGGCCTCAACTCCTCTTTCGTGCCAGCTCCTCATAGCCCTCAACTCCCCGATATTTCAAAAATCTATCTACCTCCTCTTTAAGTACTTTCAGTGATCTAGCCTCCACAACTCTCTGGGGTAGAGAATTCCAGACATTCACTACCCTCTGAGAGAAGAAATTCTTTTGCATCTCAGTTTTAAATGAGTGTCCTGTATTCTGTAACTATGTCCCCTAGTTCGAGATTCCCCCACTAGTGGAAACATCTTCTCAACATCTGCCCTGTCAAGCCCCCGCAGAATCTTGTACATTTCAATAAGATCACCCCACGTTCTTCTAAACTCTAATAAATAAAGGCCTAACCTGTTTAGCCGTTCTTGATAAGTCAACCCCTTCATCCCAGGAATCAGCCTAGTGAATCTCTTTTGAATTGCCTCCAATGCCAATATATCCTTTCTTAAATACAGGGACCAAAACTGTACACAGTACTCCAGGTGTGGCCTCACCAACACCTTGTACAGTTGTAACAAGATTTCCCTATTTTTAAACTCCAACCCCCTAGCAATACAGGCCACAATTCCATTTGCCTTCTTAATTACTTGCTGCACCTGCATGCTAACTTTTTGTGTTTCATGCACAAGAACACCCAGATCCCCCTGTGCTGCATTTTTTGGAGTCTCTCTCCATTTAAATAATAGTCTGCCTTTTGATTCTTCCTACCAAAGTGCATGACCTCACACTTTCCTAAATTAAACTCCATCTGCCAAATTTTTGCCCACTCACTCAGCCTATCTATATCCCCTTGCAGATTCCTTATGTCCTCATCATAACATGCCCTCCCACCTATTTTTGTATCATCAGAAAATTTGGATACATTACACTCTGCCCCCTCCTCCAAGTCATAAATATAGATCATAAATAATTGAGGCCCTAGGATTGATCATTGTGGCACTCCATTAGTTACGTCTTTCCAACCTGAAAAAGACCCATTAATCCTGACTCTCTGTCTTCTGTGTGTTAACCAATCCTCAATCCATGCCAATACATTATCCCCAATACTGTGAGCTCCTATCTTGTGCAATAACCTTTTATGTGGCACCTTATCGAATGCCTTCTGGAAATCCAAATACACTACATCTACCGGTTCCCCTTTATCAACTCTGCTTGTTATATCCTCAAAGAACTCTAGAAAATTTGTCAAACATGATTTCCCTTTCACAAAACCATGTTGACTCTGTTTGATTGTGTTAAGCTTTTCTAAATGTCCTGCTATTTCTTCTTTAATAATGGACCATAGCATTTTGCCAATGACAGATGTTAGACTGACTGGCATATAGTTTCCTGCTTTTTGTCTCCTTCCCTTCTTGAACAGGGCTGTTACATTAGCAGTTTTCCAATCCGCTGGGACCCTTCCGGAATCCAGTGAGTTCTGGAATATTTCTAACAATGCCTCCACTATCTTTGTAGTCACTTCCTTTAAAATGCCTGGATGCAGGCCATCAGGTCCTGGCAACTTGTCTGCCGTTAGTCCCATTAGTTTGTCAAATACTTTGTCCCTTGTGATAGAGACTGTTTCCTCCCATTAGCTCCTTGCTTATCTGATACCTTTGGGATGTTTATAGTGTCCTCCACCATGAAGACCGATGCAAAATATTGTTTAAATTATCTGCCATTTCCCTGTTCCCTTTTATCAGTTCTCCAGATGCATCCTCCAAGGGTCCCATGCTCACTTTAGCTACTCTCTTTCTTTTTATATACCCGTAGAAGCTCTTGCTGTTTGTTTTTATATTTCTTGCCAATTTACTTTCATGATGAATTTTCTCCCTCTTTATTAGCTTTTTAGTCATCCACTGTTGATTCCTTAAAAAATTCCCAATCCTCTGGCCTATCACTAGTTTTCGCCACTTTGTATGCCTTAGTTTTTGATTGGATACTCTCCTTGACCGCCTTTGTTAACCAGGCGCTGTAACTATGTTCACACTCCTGCCAACTAATTGTTGCTGCATTACTCCATGTAAGTCAATAGTGGAGGATCTCCTGATGATGACCAATCTGTGTGAGCTGTGAACAGTAGGCAGGTGAAGTTCTGAAATTTCTAAGTTGCAATTTTCCAGAACTGTTTCCTCAAGACTGCATCTTGGACTTTGGATACCAAAGCCACTGTAACAGGCACAGGATTCCATAAAAGATATTCCTCGGTGCCTGTACACTGCAGAAACATGATCTCTGCTGCAGATACCATTTTTGCTGATACACGATCAATGGCAGACTGCAACGAGACAGATGTTGCTCCAATACATCCCACATTTGGATGATGCCAGTGAACTTCTGATTGTTGAATCCCTCCCATCCAACTAGACCACCTTCCAATATTGTGCACAAGGAGGTAAGAGATTCCTCAGTACCATTGCAATTCTTTACCAACCTCCATTTGAAAGCAAGACTATTAATGTCTAAACCTCCACACCACTCCATTGACAACATGGCCACTAAGATCTGCTTTCTCAGACAGCTGAACAGAGCCCGCAGTGTGCTGCAGCTCCGCCACATATCTGTTGGCACTGATCAAACACTGGCACCATTCATTGTCTCTTCCTTGCCAGCACTCTAGTTCACTCAGCACCCTTATTAGTAGCAAGCTTTGCCTTAATATGCTTATCTGTATCAGTACCTGCTTCAGGTTGGGTTGGTGTTGGTTGGCATTGGGCTCTGGTGGACTATTTGGGAGTGACTGCTTCTCTGATAAGCTTCCTTTGCCCTGTGAAAAGAGCAGATGGGGATGAGTATGTAAGGACATTTCCCATGCGTGTATTGTACTTGGTCATGTTGAGTAGGTGGACATGTTCATGGAGGATATCATGCAAAACATAAAATGCCTATGAGCTGTGTTGATTATCACTAGTTTGTTGTGGGATTGCAATTACATTACATTCCAAATTACACTGGACGCTAAGCTGTCTATTAAATTTACTTTCTCTTAAAATATAACACCAATTGGATTGAAACTGCTTATTTGATTTACAGGAAAGCCATTGAGCATATACCTGAAACACGCAGATAGACTTGGAACCTTGAGTTTTCGTTCATTGGAGAGATGTCTCCTTCAAGGAGATCTGATTCAGTATTTGAATGATTAACAGGCATTAACAACCTGCAGTATAATTGTTAATGGTGATGGGTCTGGGCAGAAATAAATGGGTCAACAGTTTAATTTTTCTCCGAGCTGATCAAACGGTGAAATAAGATTCTGGAGGGTGAGAACTGACTTCTTATAGTTCAAAAGAAAGTTTAAAGTGCATTTTTGGAAATAATTCATGGCAGAAGGAGAGTAACATTCTTGTAGTAAGAGCTTGGGGCCCTAATGGGTCATTTTGAGCCTGATTGCTTTAGTAAGTTAGGAGAAGATTTTTTGACAACGGCTTTCGTGTTTTGCCTCTCCAGTAAGGTGGGTGGAGTAAGGGTGTGAGTTCAGTAAGAAGTGGAGCGAACGCTTGATGATCTGTCCTTGCCCCCGTAACCCGGTCACCTCCCACCCTACTTTCTGAGTTTGTGCTAACCTTTCTCTTCTTTGCAAACACAACTTTCCTCATCCGCACGTGGTCTCTGCTCATCCTATAAAATAACATGTATTCCTCACCTTGTATAACAGTTCCTGCTTCGGTCCCGGGAGTTGTAGAGACAGCGTTCAATACAGCACCAGTCTGTCTGGAGACTCACACCTGCAGCACTTTTTCTACAGTCCTGTCGACCAGCGCGTCTAGGGCCTGGTTCATGAACTAGGTTTTCTGTTTCTGTTAAGTCATTTATAAAATCCAATGTTGCACTGTCTAACTTTCCAATATTTTCAAACTCAACAAACGACTCATTGAAACGATTTTTGCTGCGTTCTATTCGCTGCCAATGGTGTGAAATAAATGCAAGGCAGTCAGTTACAGGCAGTTATACAATTTAAATGTTGCTAGAAGATAGATTTAATTTGGTTTAAACTCACTCCTACTTAACTGATCCAACTCATCAACAAATAATGGAACGAGTCGAATTTTCAAATAATGTCAGCAAGTGTCTCTCACCCGCGACAATCTGCTTATTAATGGTCAGTTTCTTCCTCCACACCATCCGCTTAAATCTCATCACAACATTGATCCAGAAATGATCGCAAGAGCGGAATGTCACTAGACTGAGCGAATACCCCCGCCATTAGCCCTGCTGCACCTAAACGGTGTAGTTACAGCAGCAGCTCCCTCAGCTACAGCAAAAGCACAGAAATACTAACACATGGAACTTACTGCATAACTTGGGCATCATTAATTCTACAGAACAGTGAATGGGCTATTGTAAAAAGGGACCTTTGCCGGTTATATAGAACCTCCATAAGATCCTTCGGTATCCGGTGATGGCATTAACTGACCAAACGTCAGTTGCTAAGTTTTTCACACTTGCATCCTCACACACACACTCTTTCTCTCACAAACACTCAAACACTGTCCAACAGCACCCCACACACACACACACACACAGACACACTCTCAAACACCCTCTCTCTCACACACATGCACTCTCTCTCAAACACCCTCACACATACGCTCTCTATCTCTCAAACACATACACACCCTCGAACACGCTCACACACACAGAAACACACACACACTCAAACACCCTCTCTCTCACACACACAAACTCTCTCTCAAACACACACACTGTCAAACACATACACACACTCTCAAACACCCTCACACACACCGACACATTCATAAACTCTCAAACACCCTCTCTCTCACACACACACATATACACTCCTTAAACACTCACACACTGCCAACCACCCTCACACACACATATACATACATACTTTTCCTCTCAAACACTCACACACTCAAACACCCCCCCCTCTCACACACATACTGTCTCTCTCTCTCAAACACTTACACGCTGTCAAACACCCTCACCCATTTTTTTCTCTCAAACACACACACACCCTATAACCGGAACTTAACAAGTGAAGACTCCACTTTAATATCATTGTGCAGATCTGAAGATCAAACAGGCCAAAGATGTAATGAAAGGGTTAAGTGTAAAATCACTAACCTTGATCGGATTGATCATCGACATTACTTTGACCACGTTATTATTTGTCACGATATTCGTCTTAAACCATTGTTCGATTTCTGCATTGAATTTCATGAAAGACACATAACTTATGTATCCACATAGCAGCAAGACACTTTCCCACCACTCGATCATATTGTCTAGAAAGAATATTATCAACATGATCAGGTCCAAAATATAGAAAGAGACATCCCGGAATAGAGGCCACCAGGTGAGATGCAGGATTTCCCTGGAGGAGATGGCGCACATTCCGATTACAAACAGGATGTTGAACACGGCCGAGCCCACGATAGTCCCGATCCCCACGTTACTGTGGGAAATGAAGACTCCAATCAGAGAGGTGAAGAGTTCAGGGGCCGATCCTCCCGCTGCCATGAATGTCGCACCCGCCACATCGTCGGAAATTTCCAATTTCTCAGTAATCTCCCCTAAAGATGGGACAAAAAACTCATCGCAGACCAGGGCCAAGGCGATGAACATATAGATCATGCCCAACGCGTGTAGGGTCACCCAGCCCTGCCTGCGCTCCTCCACCGTGAACAGGTCAGTTGGGTATTCACCCTTCGTGTGGGCAAGCGGAGGCTCCCTGTTGTCCCTTTCAGTGCTGGTGCTCCCCGGGGCTGGGGTAAGTGTTGTAGGAGCTGGAATAATCTCATTCCCCACTCGGATGCATCCCCTTAATCGAGGTGTTGGTGTGGATTTCTCTCCTGTGCTGGTTATGTTGGAGCTGCTGGTTATATCAAGAGGGGTTGTAGGGGCCCTAGTTCTGGAGTCTCCAGTGATAGGGATCCTGGTTCTGGGGGTCCTGGTACTGGGGGTCCTGGTACTGGGGGGCCTGGTACTGGGGGGCCTGGTACTAGGGGTTCCAGTTGTGGGGGTCCTGGAGGTGCTGGTCTGGGTTCTGGTGCTGGTATTCGTTTCCAGAAGTTTCCTGCTCTGGATGGAGAGATATTCCCGACCTTGGCTGCCTCCGTTTCCGGCTTCATTTTGCGCTCTCCGCGGTGCTGAAAGCTGAAAGTTTCCAGTGAAGAATTGGTAAAGGGAGCAAATGATCAGGGCAGAAATCAGGAAGAGAATCCGACTCCAGGACAACTTTCTCTTCCTTCTGAGATGCATGTCTGCCTCCGAAAGAAGATTAGGTTGTGTTTGAATAGATTACTGTTGAAGATTAGAAATGTAAGCCTCACCCAGCGGTTTCTCTGGATGAACGTTCTTTTGCTCCTTTTGGGGGTAATTATTTTCTTTGCTGTTTATCTTCCAATCGATTGAAGTGTTTTTTTTTAGTTCACGGGCAGCGGGTCTGGATATTTGTTACTGAGGTTAGAGGCACATTTCCCGATGCCGAGTGAAGCAGTAATCTCCCCTTTAACCTGTGCAAGAGGGAAAACACAAACGGGAAATCATGAGACTGGGGGAAAAAAAGCACAGGAATTCATTGGGAAATGTACAAATCGTCCCGAGCATAAAATGATATCGGTTACTCGACCTGTGCAGTGAGAATTCCTCTAATACCCGCTTCATAATTCAACCGACTGCCTGTCATCGACTTCAGCCCCTGACTTTAAGGAGATTAAGGACACTGAGTGAACGCGGCAGTTTTGAGTGAAAAGCTTTAATCAGATCTGCCCAGTGAGCTCCCCCTCGCCTCCTACATAATACACCCAATTCCTGGCTTCAAACACAACTATTGTCCGACATGAATATCACACATCGGAAGCAGGCGCGGCCCTGATGTGACGGGCGGTTCCTGTACGGACAACATATCTCTGCTTCTGCAGATAGATAAACACACCTTGACCAGGTTTCTATGGAAACAGAAATAACTTACCTTGGCTATGAATAATGGAGCAAATTCTCTCTACCAGCTGTTATTAAACTATTCCAATTGTCGCATTAAAGTTATTGAGTTAGATTTTAAAAAAGCCCCAAGTTATTAGAACGTTTAACAAATGATCAAATCGCCAAACCTCCACCTGGGATTTATAGGTTTCGGCTCTGATCGCTTTTACCTGGAGCCTGTCGCTGTGTCTGGAGTCAGACTGAAGGAACGTGTCGCTGATGCCTCAAGATTTTGTTTCTAGTCCGAAGTTCCTGTAGGAACTAGTGAGAGAACTGGGGCGAAAATGTTGGTGTTTCTTGTCTCCTTCCCCTTAACTGATCCGGGTCAAGTGTGAAGGACATTGCCAACAAGGAGAGTAAATCTGCAAAACACTAAGGAGATTAGAACAGAATTAAAACACCAACCCAATTTTAATGTCAGCAGCTCCAAACAAAGAAACGTTCACATTGTTGACAGGACACAAACATTCCGCTTCGGTTGTACTTTATTAAATCAAAACTAGCAACACTGCTGCTGGACTAATGTTATGGACTGGACTATGATAAGAAAGTGTTGCATCTTCCAATCAGATGTAAATGATATGATTACCAGTAATCCGCCAAGACAAAGACCTCCCTCATTACAGGGGGCACAAAACCACAAACTCACCCATCAACACTATCCACCATTCAGTATATTGTAACGCTTTTAAATTTCTGAAATTCCAATACCTTTAAATCTGTCTGAGTTTCACTGTTGCTTTTAGTGACTTCTGTACATTCCTCTAATTAGATTTTTTTTTTGTCTCGGAATTATTGGATGTATGTGAATATCTGAATGTCTGATTTGAACACCTCAGTTTGAAAACTGCTCTGTATTTTCTCTCTGGTATTGGTCAGTTTTGACATCAGAGAGACCTGAGCCTGTGGTCGGTGCCCTGGAATGTTTGAAGTGTAGAGGCCCAGAAATGGGGCCAACTCAACAAGTAAACTGCAAGAGGACCCAAAACTCAACCGCGGTGAAGCTAATCCCAGACACAACTCATTTCTTGAGGATGGAGTAAAAAAAAGGAGTGACTGCCTGAATAGTCAACAGGAGTTTTCCAATCACTACCTCCCCACCCACCCCACCCCCGGCCACTCCCAGGAGAGGGAGTAGGCGCTAGGGGCTGGATCGCTCACATTGTGTTCTCTCATCTGTCTGTCCGACATCAGATCTGCCCAGAGGCAGATTTTCCTCAATCCAACCATCAGCCAGAATGGAGCTCCATCAGCGAGCCTCATGCTTTAAGCGCTGAATTGCTTCTCCTCCTAATTCTTCCCCAGTCTCTCCCCAGAATCCTATTGCCCTGTCGGTGCCCACCCTGCCCGACAGTAAATCCATCACCAACACGGATGACTTTAGACATTTGCAGCGATGCCTGTTTTATGTCCGACCCCCGTCTACTCATCCCTGCTTTTTACTCCTGGGCGTTTCATCCTCAACCCCCTGACCAAGTTTCCAAACTCTGTCCTGGCCAAACTCCCGCTCCTCGCCCGGGACTGCTCTCCTCCTGCACTGATCCCAAGCACCCATCAGCCCGGGCCCCCTCTGCTCTCTCCAATTGCTAACACCCCAACTAGAAGGATAGAATGGTAATGATACAACATAGAAATAGATCGTTCGGCCCATTGCGCCCGTGCCAGCTCTTTGGTAGAGTTATTCGAATAATCTCACTCCCCCTGCTCTTTTCGCAAAGCCTTGCACATTTTCCCTCTGAACATTTCTCCAGTTTCGTTTGAAAATGATTCTTGATTCGCCTTTCGGGCGGTACTTTGCCACTCTCTGTGTGGAAGTATCTCTCCTCGTGTTGCCTCCTGATTCTTTTTCCAATCACCTTCAATCTGTGTCCCTCTGGTTACTGACCCTCCCGCCCCTGGAAACAGTTTCTCTCTATTTACTCTATCAGAACCTTCATGATTTTGAACACCTCCTCCTAACTTTCTCTGCTCCAAGGAGAACAATCCCAGCTCCTCCAGTCTCTCGGGAACCATCCTCCCAGGAACCTTTCTAGTGACTCCCCTCATACTCTCTCCAGAGCCCTGACATGATTCCTAAAGGAAACTGCCCACAATTAGACCCCATTCTCCAGCTGGGGCTTATTAAACTATAACTTGTCCTTGGGTTCCCTGGGCTACCGATCCTGCTGCTCCTTTGACAAACGCTTTAGGTGTGTGGATAGTGAGGAGGATACAGGCGGATCTAATTGGGATGTGACTCTGTTACTGAGCCGAGAGATGAAAGCGAGATCATTTCTGACGATACAAATTCAGAACTTTACACTATCTTTTTTATCTCCTTCACTTATTCGTATAGGTTTTGCTCCTTATTTTGCCTCATATATTAAAACGAGAGGAAAGTTTTTGTAACTTTAACAAACTTGAGGAAACTCCCTATTGGCCGCCGCTGCCACAGCGCCGCCTGCTGCCTGGAGCCAGTTTCAGCTGACTGGCGACTCTCCCCTGGCATCCTGCCCTCCCCTGGCATCCTGCCCTCTCCTGGCATCATTCTCTCCCCTGGCATCCTGCCCTCTCCTGGCATCATTCTCTCCCCTGGCATCCTGCCCTCCCCTGGCATCCTGCCCTCTCCTGGCATCATTCTCTCCCCTGGCATCCTGCTCTCCCCTGGCATCCTGCCCTCCCCTGGCATCCTGCTCTCCCCTGGCATCCTGCTCTCCCCTGGCTCCTGCCCTCTCCTGGCATCATTCTCTCCCCTGGCATCCTGCTCTCCCCTGGCATCCTGCCCTCTCCTGGCATCCTGCCCTCTCCTGGCATCCTGCCCTCCCCTGGCATCCTGCCCTCCCCTGGCATCCTGCCCTCCCCTGGCATCCTGCTCTCCACTGGCATCCTGCTCTCCTCTGGCATCCTGCCCTCCCCTGGCATCCTGCTCTCCCCTGGCATCCTGCCCTCCCCTGGCATCCTGCTCTCCACTGGCATCCTGCCCTCCCCTGGCATCCTGCTCTCCACTGGCATCCTGCCCTCCCCTGCCATCCTGCTCTCCTCTGGCATCCTGCCCTCCCCTGCCATCCTGCTCTACAGGCAAGGGCTGATTATTGGGATCTGCTAGATTCTGGTCAGAGAGGAGCTGGTGCAGTAAGTATCTTTCCTTAAATAAAACGAGGAGACACTGGAATAAAAACTGTAAATGGTGAAATATTCAAAAGATGTTGCAATATCTGTGGCGAGAGAAACAGGGTTAACAAGCAGAACCTTGTGCCATCTCCTGTGGTGAATTTGGTGGTGGGGGGCATTTAATCAGATGGAAGGGCAGCGGGTGAGGATCCCATCAGCTTCCTGCCCCCTGTACTGATTACATCCATGGTGGAAATGCATGTGGATGGGTCTTACTATCCTGTCGGCATTCTGGCCCTTAAGTGGGCAATTAATATGACTTAGGCACCAGAAACAACAAAGGCAAACCCAGCCCTGTCAACCTGGCAAAGTGCCCCTTAATAGCATCTGGGCATTGGTGCTGAAATTTAGAGAGTTGTCTCACAAGCTAGACAAGCAACAGCCTGACATAGCCATAGTCACCGAATCTTACCTTACAGACAATGTCCCAGGCACCTCCATCACCATCCCTGGGTATGTCCTGTCCCACCGGCAGGACAGACCCAGCAGAGGTGGAGGCGCAGTGGTATACAGTTGGGAGGGAGTTGCCCTGGGAGTCCTCAACATCAACTCCGGGCCCCTTGAAGTCTCATGGCGTCAGGTCAAACATGGGCAAGGAAACCTCCTGCTGATTACCACATACCGCCCTCCCTCAGCTGATGAATCAGTGCTTCTCCTCCACGTTGAACACTGCTTGGAGAAAACACTGAAGGAGGGAAGGGCATAGAATGTACTCTGGGTGGGGCACTTTAATGTCCATCACCAAGAGTGGCTTGGTAACACTGCTACTGACCAAGCTGGCCGAGTCCTAAATGACATGGCTGCTAGACTGGGTCTGCGGCGGGTGGTAAGGGAACCAACAAAAAGGAAAAACATATATGACCTCATCCTCACCAACCTGCCTGCCACAGATGGATCTATTCATGACAGTATTGGTTGGAGTGACCACTGCATAGTCCTTGTGGAGATAAAGTCCCATCTTCACATTGAGGATACCCTCCAACATGTTTGTGTGGCACTAGCACCGTGCTAAATGGGATTGACTCAGAACAGATCAAAACTGGGCATCCATGAGGCGCTGTGGGCCATCAGCAGCAGCAGAATTGTACTCAACCACAATCTGTAACCTCATGGTCTGGCACATCCCTCACTCCACCATTGCCACCACGCCAGGGATCAACCCTGGTTCAATGAAGAGTGCAGGAGGGCATGCCAGGAGCAGCACCAGGCATGCCTAAAAATGGGGTATCAACCTGGTGAAACTACAATACAGGACTACTTGCATGCCAGACAACGGAAGCAGCAACTGATAGACAGAGCTAAGCGATTCCACAACCAATGGATCAGATCTAAGCTCTGCAGTCCTGCCACATCCAGTCATAAATGGTGGGGGAAAATTAAACAACTCACTGGAGGAGGAGGAGGGCTCAATTTTTTTCTCAGAAAGTAGTGGTGGGTCATTGAATTTATTCAAGTCTGAGTTAAATAGATTTTTGATAGATAAGGAAGTCAAGGGTTATACGGGGTAGACAGGAAAGTGCAGTTGAGACCACAACCAGATCAACTATGATCTTATTCAATGGCAGAGCAGGCTCGAAGGGCCAAATGGCCCACTCTTGGTCCCAAGTCCTATGTTCCTACGTACTTACATCCCCATCCTCAATGATGGGGGAGCATGGCACATCAGTGCAAAAGACAAGTGTGAAGCATTCTCGACCATCTTCAGCCAGAAGTGCCGAGTGGATGATCTATCTCGGCCTCCTCCAGAGGTCCCCAGCATCACAGATACCAGTCTTCAGCCAATTCAATTCACTCCATGTGATATCAAGAAACTGCAGAAGTTACTAGATATTGCAAAGGCTATGGGCCCTGACAACATTCCGGCAATAATACTGAAAATTTGTGCTCCAGAACTTGCCGAGCCTCTAGCCAAAATATTCCACCACAGCTACAACACTGACATCTACCCAGCAAAATCCTGGAACCACCTCCCTAACAGCACTGTGGGTGTACCTACACCACATGGACTGCAGCGGTTCAAGGAGGCAGCTCACCACCACCTTCTCAAGGGCAATTAGGGATGGGCAATAAATGCTGGCCTAGCCAGTGACGCTCACATCCCACGAAAGAATAAAAAAAGTGAAATTGTCTTAAACCTGTCATGCGCCAATGATGGGAAAATGCAAATTTACACAGTTTCCATTTTAAATGTGGATAGGAGAAATTAAGGGTTAAAGATGAAATGAAATGTGCAAGAGCTATAAATGTTTAATATGTTGCAGATAACTTATACATAGTTGTATATTATATAGTTACATGCATTATAGTTGCACGTTATTTGCAGTTATTAATGTTGGATTGAGTTAGACATGTTATATACTGATGGATGTGATCCAGCCATTTGAAGGGCTGGAGTTGGGTTTATTTGAGGCGGGGACAGGAAGGTGGTGGGCGGGGTTTGTGTTTCCACGGAACGGACGGTGGGGGGAGCGGGAGCAGCCCGGAGCGGCCGGCGGCGGACTCGGAGTGCGGGCGGGCGGCCCGGACCGGAGAGGGAGGCGGACTCGGAGGACGGGAGGAGAGAACTCGGGCTCTAGGCCGCACAGCCTCGGGCTCGGGTAGGTGCTGCGGCGGAATGAGGGACGGGGGCGCGGGGGGCGGGTGTTTACCGTTTGCAGCTGGAGGTCGGGGGAACGTTTAACACAATAAATAATAAAACTTCCCTTGAATCTCCCCCGCATTTACCCAAAGCCTCGGGTTTATCACAAAACCGGCCCTGGCCCAGGAGGGGGATCAGGGGGAGAGATCTCCACCTCCTGGAAAAACCAACATCTTTCAAATTAATTAACCAGGAGTTTATCCCATTGCCGGAATTCTGTATGTGCGGCATCCTCGGGGGGGACAGGACCTGCTTCCCAAAGCTCTCCAGCATCCTGGATTCCCCATATCCGGCTCCGATGTAAACTAATCGGATAAATAATTTCAGGAAGAAAAATTGCAGCACCTGAAGGGAAAGAGCAGTAGATTTGGAGCTAAGTGGATAGCTCGTTTACAACTAGCACAAGACGATGGGCTGAATCGCCTCCTGTATCATCCCATCATTCAACTTGACGGATTGCTGATATTAGTCAGCAAGTTTATTATTGTCGTATCTTGCAACTAGCAAGATTGTTGAAGGCAAACTCGGTGGACCTGGGTTCTTAACTCTGGGGGTTTGGGGAATGTTGTATTGATGTAACGTAAGGTTCAATGGAGGGAGTTAAGAACAAAAAGCTAAAAGCTACTGCGGATGCTGGAAATCCAAAACAAAAACAGAATTACCTGGAAAAACTCAGCAGGTCTTCTCCACCGATGCTGCCAGACCTGCTGAGTTTTTCCAGGTAATTCTGTTTTTGTCAATGGAGGGAGTATTGTTTTATGAAACAGGAGTTTGATGAAGGAGAAAGTTGGATGTCTCATTCCTACATTCTGGTATCTGTGTAGCTCTAAGCACACAAATTATTTGTACCTTGGCTGTTAGACATAGGATTTGTGGCAAGTCATCCAGCTGGTGTCACTTGGCTGCAGGGTCCAGGAGTGAGGGGCTGGGTTTGCGTTGGTTGAGACATAGATCCCTCGAACAACAGTATATTTCACAAGAATGTTCTTTGTTTGATTACAGCAAATCCATTTATTCTTGATTAAGCGGAAGTGAGAGCCAGCAATGCCGACTGTGGTCTTATTGGATGTTTCTCTCTCCATGACGCGCCCTGTCTCTCTGGAGGGTACAGAGGAATACCAGCGCAAGCATCTGGCTGCCCATGGGCTCAGCATGCTGTTTGAACACATGGCAACCAATTACAAACTGGAGTTTACATGTCTCGTGGCTTTCTCCTCACTCTGGGAACTCATGGTTCCCTTCACCAGGGATTACAACACTCTGCAGGTAGGGACTCCTCATTCTCATTCAACTATTTTTTGACACAAGTTTGAGGAGGAAGATGGTCAGAAAATTACTGACAGCCATAAGAAAAATACAATTAGATAAACTTTAATTGGTTATTTCTAGGAGAATTGCCCTGTGGCTGGGTTAATGATTTGTACCATCTGGTAACAACAGCCCACAAGTGGATTAAGGAATTGCCTTGAGTAACGCTAAACTGTACAGACCAGAAGGTCTGCACCAAGTTAGTTATCTCAGTCAGGCCAACTTGCATCATTAAAGTTAATCTAGATGAGATTTTAGCCAGGATTCCTGATCGCTGTCTGGTGGCCAGAGCTGGAAAGCACCTGTGACTGGACCTCAGACATGGATAGGATTGTGCCCAGCCTCATGATGGAATAACTTATTGACATCTGCTCACACACAAGGAATATGTTGTTCGAGGCAATAGCAGTAACTACAATAGTCGGAGTTTTCAGGAGAGAAAGTTGGAGGTTTGCTGTGTATTTATGACACTGTTCCATTTTTATATTTATGAGATGTGATTTTATTCTCCACTATATTATAAAGTGAACAGAAATTACAGGGATTTATTATTCTAATGCTGCTATGTCCCTTTAAAATATTGATCATTGTTTTCAAATCTCTCTTGTGGCCTCGCCCCTTCCTATTTCTGTAATCTCCTCCAGCCTACAACCCTCTGAGATCTCTGCTTCTCCAGTTCTGGCCTCATGCGCATCCCTGATTTTAATTGCTTCAGCATTAGCAATCATACTTTAGCTACTGAGGTTTGAAACTCTGGAATTCCTTCTTTAGACCTCTCCAGCTCTCCACCTCTCTCTCTCCACTTTAGGAAAGATGTGAAAGCTTAAGAGAGGGCAGAGAAGATTTACAAGAATGGTTCCAGGGATGAGAGACTTCAGTTACATGGATAGATTGGAGAACTGGGGCTGTTCCCCTTAGAGAAAGTTTGGAGTAGATTTGATAGAAGAGTTCAAAATTATGGGTCACTAGAGAGAGAGAAACCGTTCCCATTAGTAGAAGGGTCAAGAACCAGAGGGGACAGATTTAAGGTAATTGGCAAAAGAACCAATGATGACAAGAGCAAAATCTTTCTCACGCAGCATATGGTTAGGATCTGGAATGCACAGCCCAAGAGTGTGGTGGAGGCAGGTTCAATCATGCCTTTCAAACGGGACTTGGGTGGGGCAGCAGCTGAAGGGAAAAGATTTGCAGGGAAGGGGGCGGGATTGTGGGGCTAGCTGAGTTTCACGTGCAGGGAATTGACACAGACTCGATTGGTTGAGTGGCTTATTCTGTGCTATAATTCTGCTTTAAGACACTCTGCAAAACCTACCTCTTTGATCAAGATTCTGCTCATCTGCCCTAATATCTCCTCCTGTGGTTCGCTGTCCAATCTCGATACTGCTCCTGTGAAACACCTTGTGATGTTACACTATGTTAAAGGCACTATATCAATGCAAGTTACTGCTGTTCTTTGAGGTTTGAAACCTTCAGTGTGATGCTCGCAGCTCCTTTCACTCAATCACATTGGATCTTTTCTAGGAGGCATTGAGTACTGTGGATGATTATGACAAGACTTGTCTGGAATCTGCACTTACTGGGATCAGCAACATTGTACAGGATGAGTGGGGCGTCTGCATCCCCTGTCAGGTAACTGGGCATCTCTGGTTCAGAGTCTATATTTAACTATCCATTTCCATCTATGTCTCTGAAGTGTTGTTTTGACTTTCGCTGTTCTGTTTGGGAGTAATTTTTGAAATTGAATGTTTTCACTATCAATTGATCTAGGGATTGGTTAAGGCCTCTTGGCGCCCCCCCCCCCACCCACCACCCCCAAACCAAGTTATGGAGGTATGAGGGGGCTGGAGAATGTGCAGTGTTAGTGCTGAATGTTTGGGAAGTCCATATTTGGAACATGTACATTTGTGAGCAGTGGTGTCTTTGCCAAAAGTTTCATTTGCTCAGTTTGTAATTGACTGCTTTGGTACGGTATCGAATGTTTTAATATAACAACTGGGCAGCTGATTGATTTCCCTTCAGGCCTTGTGTCATTGTGAATTTATTGCTTTTTTGCTGACTGCAATGTTGGTCATTACATGTTAAACATCTTACAGTATGAGAAAGAATGAATGTGACTAACAACCGCCTGCTGCTATCTTTAAGCCATTGCTCAGTCAGTAACACTCTTGCCTCTGAGCCAGAAGTCGTGAGTTCAAGACCCACTCTGGAGACTTGAGAACAAAGTTCAGGCTGACACTCCTAGTGCTGTATCGAGGGAATCTTTCAGATGAGATGGTAAACTAAGGCCCCGTCTGCCCTCTTGTGGATGTTAAAGATCCCATGGCAGTATTTTGAAGAAGAGTAGGGGAATTCCCCCACTGTCCTAGCCAATATTTGTTTCTCACCATCACTAAAACAAATTTTCTAGTCATTAATACATTGCTGTTCGTGGGATCTTGCTGTGTGTAACTTGGCTGTCGTGTTTCCTACATTACAGCAATGACTACACTTCAAAAGCACTTCATTATCTGTAAAGAGCTTTTGGACATCCTGGGGCTGTGAAAGGTGCTATAGAAATGCAAATTCCTTCCTTTTGGCCTGGCAGGAAAGTGCAGCTAAGGTTCCCACATCTGTTCAAGCTCCTTGTGGCCGAGGTCAGGGACCCTCAGGCTCCAGGTCCTTGCCATTTAAAACAGAGCCTGTGGGGTAAAGTATCGATGAGGAGCGTTTCGGTCTTTGCTATAAAGATATGGAATATCTTCAAAGTGAACAAATGTTACAATTTTCTCCTTGTAAATAATGAAAAATGAATTCATTTGTAATTTGCTGACACCAGCCTCTGTCTCGTTGTAACATATTCAGACAAATTGGCATTAGCTATAATTGAGGTTTTTCTCTTCTTCAGGTGATCCTTGTAACGGATGGGAGTCTGGGAATAGGCCGCGGATCACTCCGACATTCCCTCTCTGTCCTCAGTCAGCGCTCCGAGGACAGCAAGTTCCCACTTCCCTTCCCTTTTCCGTCAAAGTTGTACGTCATGTGCATCGCTAACTTGGAAGAGGTACGACACATTTCCAAGAAAATTGGAACTGTACTTTCAATAGCAGAGCCCCCAGAGTACTGGCGGCTCTCTGCACTGGACGGCTTATCCCAACATTCTTGCACCATTTGTATGTGTGTGTGTGTGTTTATATAAACATTAATTATAAAATTAACTTGATACCGTGCCAAGCACATTTCAATTATAGCTGCTACCACAGGGAGATTATTCTCCACCAATGCGAGTTGGATGTAAACATTTAGATGTGAATAGTTGTTTGGTAGTACAGAACTTGAGTATTGCTGAAAAAAGAGTTATGTCTTTTCGTCTTGCACTCATCAGGACAATCACGAGACTACCAATATAAGGCAAAAACAACAATTTGTACTGTGTGTGAAGAGAGTGCCGATTGCTTGGCAAGTGGTTGGTAGAGACGTTGCCTTGGAGAATGCACCAATGATGGTTACTGACGCTTAACTGCCAATCATTGTTTGAAATGTAAACGAGACAGCTTGACCCTGATTGGTCAAGGCATTAACCTGAGGAATGAGCCAGCGAATGGCTGTCATTTATTTTGTTAGCTGAAACAGGTGCAATGTGTGCACATGTTCTTTTTGTCTGCAAAGAACAGGGCCCTGTTTAAGGCAGTTAACTGTCAGTCACCATTGGTAGAGGCATTGCCATGGAGAAGGCACCAATCAGAATCCACTTGCCAACCAATCAGCACTCTCTTCACATCCAGTATAAATTGTTGTATTCCCCTTATATTGGTATTCTTGCAAGTGCCCTGATGAGTGCAAGATGAAAAGCTTTGACATATCTTTTTTTTCCAGCAATATTTAGATGTGAAGTGTGTATATGTAACTACAACAGTAGGGCTGGAGTGAGGGAGATGGAGAGTGAAAAATGAGGAACAGTGCATGTGTGGCTGCAACAAAATTGAAGGCTGGTATGTGTGTGTAAGAGGTTAATTTTGTGTGAACCAGTTGGAATCCATGGTGTTTTCCAGACTGATAGACCTGCTCATTCATGTTAATTTTTTTTTCCCAGCTTCAGACCACGGACACGCTGGACATTCTGGAACGTCTGATAGATTTAAACAACGGTGAAGGGCAGATCTTCACTATCGATGGTCCACTCTGTCTGAAGAATGTACAGTCCATGTTTGGGTGTGTGATTGCTCTGAATGTGACACAGATTGGTTGTTTGCCGTGATGTCCGTATCATCACATTAAGGGGATTGTGTTCTGATAAGAGACTTGCATGAGTCACAATCTGTGAGTGCGTCGCACATTCCAGTTAGAATACAAACTGATTCTAGCGGGTATCACGTTTAGAATGCATGGCAGCATGGTGGAGTTTGGCGTTGGCCCTGCTCACTGCCTCTCACTCTCACTCTCCTTCCCCTTGTGCAGTGCAGCAAAAAGCTACTCTTTCTCTAACCTAGAAGTTGATTATTTTGACGCCTTGCACTCATTCTGTGCAATTATTTGGTTAAAAATATCCAGCTCTGGACTCTCAAAGGAAACAGACTGTAAAAACAGTCTTTTCTAGAATTTGGTGTTTTCTGCGGTGGTCAGTTTAGTTTTGGCATGGAGGCGACTGAGGTTAAAGAATTTTCAATCTAGGCAGGATTTAATACTCACACAAAGTGCAGTTGATCTTTGGTGAAGTTAATAGCCACTGTCAGGTCAATTGTAAATAGTATGGGGCTGTCACACAGTCTTGTTTGACACCGATTTGGATTTTGATGGCACCTGTTTCAGATCTCCCACTCAAGACAGTTGCAATTATATCCTGTTGAATCTGGAGGATGCGGTGGAGGCACTGGTGGTGGTGGAATTTCTCTAGCGCTGTTAAGTGTCGCTGATACACAGTCCAGATCAGTCTGCAGTGTAGGAGTGTGGTGGCGTCAACAGTCCTGTACACTAGGACTTTGTTGTCAAACACTTGCAGCATAGTTTGGAAGGCTGAACTGGCAAAGCTGATCTGGTGTTGGATTTCCTCGTTAATGGTGGCCTTTTGAGAGAGGTGGCTGCCAAAGTATGGGCAGTGCTCGATATATTCCAGAGTCTCTTCTTCAGCGTATATGGGAGGTGGAATATTTGGCTGACCAGGTGTAGATTGATGTGAGTTTTGTTTTGGTAACATTCAGGGACAGCTTGAATTTCTCGAAGAGATTGAGAGTGGCTTGCAAATCTGGTGCAGAGTGGGCAACGACACTGCAGTCGTCCGGAAACTGTAGATCATGGACGTCTGCGGTGGTCAGTTTAGTTTTGGCATGGGGGCGACTGAGGTTAAAGAATTTTCAATCTAGGCAGGATTTAATACTCACACCAGAGCGCAGTTGATCTTTGGTGAGGTGAATAGCCACTGTCAGGTCAATTGTAAATAGTATGGGGCTGTCACACAGTCTTGTTTGACACCGATTCGGATTTTGATGGCACCTGTTTCAGATCTCCCACTCAAGACAGTTGCAATTATATCGTTGTGAAGCAGTTGCAGGATTGTGAAGAAGTTTCTTGGACATCCAAATCTTTGGAGCTCAATCCCCATAGAGCCTCACGAATTACTGAGTCCAATGCTTTGGTCAGGTCAATGAATGCAATGAAAAGTTCCTGATGATGTTCTCGACATTTTTTTGGATTTGTCTGGCAACAAAGGCCAAATCAGTAGTTCCTCTGGAAGGTCTAAAGCCACTGTGTCTCTAGGAGGATTTTCTCAGCCACAGGAAGTAGGCGATTTAGGAGAATGCATGGAGAATTCAGGAGAATAAAACACAATTAATGGTGCACATCAAAAATCGGATTTCCAAACAGCTGTGTATGAGTGTGTGGAAACGTGGTTATAATTTGGTGGTCAAAAGGCCTGGCAATATGAGTTTGTCTACGATTCCCTACACAAGGAGTTCTGGCTGTCTAATAGACAGAGAGAGGAATCTAGACCCTTGAATTCCATACAGAGAAAAAGAGGACAAATTAGAGAGGGGTCAGTCAAATCATTATCCCACCTTCTGTGTTAACCAGCTACAGATTAAGACTTCTTGCCATGCTGACTTGGAGCCCAGGGAAACCCTTGTAAGGAACATAAGAACTAGGAGCAGGTGTAGGCAATTCAGCCCCTCGAGCCTGACCCTCCATTCAATACAATCATGGCTGATCTCATTTCGGCCTCAACTCCAATTTCCCGCCCTCTCCCCATAACCTTTCAACTCGTTACTAATTAAAAATCTATCTATCTCCTCCTTAAATTTATTTAGCATCCCGGCATCCACTGCACTCTGAAAAAGACAGCAAAACTTGTTAATTATAAAGGTGGAGATGGTAGAAAATATTAAATGTCCAGGATAGATATCAGAGTATTAAATATCCAGGGAGGTTTTAGTAAGTAGAACATATCCAGTATACAGTTGTGACTTTTTCTTTGTTGCAGCAAACTGATCGATCAAGCCTACTCTCCTTTCCATGCTGTGCTGAAATGTGGGCACCTGGTGTCTGACATGCAGATGTTTCCGAGACCAGAACCTGTTATCATTGACGAAGAACTGGAGCCTGTCCCAAAAACTATCAACACAGGTGAGTGTGCTCAGGTAAACCTGCCTGTTGATGGACAGACACTTTCCCTTGGTTTAGCTTTTGATTTTTATGTGTGAATCTTTGTGTTTACCAATATAGATAATGTTGGTAGGAGAGAATCAAAGTCTTTGCCACTGTACATGTTAGTGCCAGGATTCTGGAGTTCAGTAATGGGAAAAGCAGAGCACAGCTTCCTTTACCCTGTCCTTGCTCTGGAAGAACATGTGATATGGAACTAGCTATCTGTCTGGTATGTCTGAGTGACATTGTTAGGTTGGTGGCACTCAGTGTCACTATCAGCATTCAATTTATATTCACTGAGGACTGGGCTGCCACCACACAGTTTTATCTCATCTAGAGCAGTGCAATGGCTATGTTACTGGGCAAGTAATCTAGAGGACATGAACTCAGATCCCACCAGTGCTGATGAGAATTTGAATTTAGTTTTTAAATCTAGAAATATGATTAAATGCCCTTGAGGGAAGGAAATCTGATGCCCTTAGTCTTGACACCAGCTTTCAAAAGGATATTGGATAAATATTTGAAGGGAGAAAATTTTCAGGACTATAGGGAAAGAGCAGGGAAATGGGACTGATTGGATAACTCTTTCACAGAGTCAGCACAGGCCAGATGAGCTGAATGGCCTCCTCTGATTCTCTGGTATTCTTGGGAAATGTGGAACGTGAGGGGATTAAGTCTGCCTGGTGTTGCGTCATTAATGCACACACTTCCTGTATTTGTTTATTTTAGGAAGGAATTTCCCAGAGATCTTCCTGAAAATGACTTTTCTTTTGGTCTCCCTGGATATACTGGTGGGGGGAGGAGGTGGGAGGTGATGCTTGAGGTTACATCATCCAGTTACATGGGATTCTACAGCACAGAAACAGGCTATTCGGCCTAACTGGTCAATGCTGATGTTTACGCCCACAGGAGCCTACTCCAACCCTACATTATCTCGTCCTATCAATATATTCCTCAATTCCTTCCTCCCTTGTGTTTATCCAGCTTTCCTTTAAATGCAACTCTGCTATTCATCTCGACCACTCCCTATGGTACTGAGTTCCACATTTTCTACCACTCTCTGGGTAAAGAAGTTTCTCCTAAACTTCCCGATTGGATTTATAACAGGCAGGGTGAGCATGTTGACTCTGTGTGTTAATAACTGCCAGTTGTTAAGATGGAGAACTTCCAGATGTGCAGAGCGGAGAAATGTTCCCGCATTATGTGCCCCTTGTTGTAAACAGAAAGTCCATCACTTCATTGAGCTTGGTCACACTCCAAGCAGGGGAGTCTTGCTTGATTGCGGTGATAGTTGGGGACATGTACATTCCATTGTACTTTCAGACCTGTTTATTTTCTGACTACACCAGTTACAAGCTCCTGTTAACAAAACACGGCCGAGCACGGGATCAATGAACTTTGTGCTCCAGGTTATATTCCAGGTTTGGGAGGATGGGGCAGAACCTGATATGGTTTTATCTGTGACTTGATTGTGTTTTTCTTTCACAGAGCTGGATATAGTGGGATTTATAAAGATTGCTGATATTGCCAGCCCACCTGTCCTTTCTCGTCACTTGGTTTTACCCATAGCTCTGAATAAAGGTGGGTCATCGCTCTTTTTGTATATTACTGGCATCTTGAGTGTCAGTCACCCAGTGCCAACCTGTCAATGAGCTTTGGGTACTGTGAACAGGGACAGTCGAGTTATCCCTGTGAAACTGAAAGAGGTGTTTGTTTCCATTGCTCTACCTGGAGTCCGTTTAAAGCATCAGCCAGGGCTCAGTGGATGTCCTCTTGCCTCTGAGTCAGAAGTTTCTGGGTTCAAGTTTGACTCCAGAGATTTGAGCACAAAAATCTAGGCTGGCACCCCAGTGCAGTACTGAGGGAATGCTGCACTATAGATGATGCCATCTTTCAAATGGCACCTGCCCTTTCAGGTGAACTTAAAAGATCCCACAACACTTTTCATAAAAGAGCAGGGAGTTCTCCTGGTATCCTGGCCATCCTAACCATCGATCAACATCACTAAAACAGGTGATGTGGTCATTATCTCATTGGTGTTTGTGGGATCTTGCTGTGCATAAATTGGCTGCTTGAGTGACTGCACTTCGTAAAAAAAATTGGACAACTTGATGTGAAAAGTGTAATAAAATACAAGTTCTTTCTCTTCTATGTGACGATCACGACTTGTGTGAAGCAGAACTTGCTGATATTGGTTCGATATGTCAGTCTGTTTATTCCAGAGAGACTTGATGTTTTATTGCCCTAGTTGTTCATCATTGACTGGGTAATTTCAAAAGCACCTAGAAAATAGAATGAGATGCAGCTATTTCTGTCTTTGGGTAAAGTGCAGGCTTTGGGAAAGAATTCGATTTGCCCACGAGGGAGACAGTGGAGAGTAGTAACCCCTAATCACACAGCAGATACTGTGAAGGGATCCCAGTGGCTCATCCATCCAGAGACGACTGTCCCTCCATCACCCTAGCCAACTGTTTCTAGAATGGTTCCAGGGTTCTTGTCTCCACCACCTTACGCAGATTCCATCTTGCTCCATCCCAATATGAACCCAGAATTTTCCTTCTGCTGGTTTTGTAAAGGTGGGAATGTAACAGGAGAGAGATGTGTGTAGAAGTGTTGGTGTCCTGCAAGATTGAGATGTCTGAGTAGGAGGGTGAAATGGTGCTATTACAGTGGGGTCACTTTGTGGTCTGGTGCTGCTATTGAGAGCAGAGGGTGAATGTGCCAACACTAAGTGTTTGTTTTCTTTTGCTTTGGTAGAAGGTGATGACCTGGGGAGTGGGCTACCTGAAGAAACTGAAGATGAGACCTCTGCTTCTCAGATTGCTGGAAAGATGCCATCGTTTTGTGTCTTGCTGCACGGCAGCCTCAAAGTAGAAGGGATGGTCGCTATAGTGCTACTCGGGTGAGGATCTGTACACTAACAAGCTCTGAAATTAGCCAAGCGTCTTTTGCAAAACACCTATTCTTTGTCTCTAATCCATACTGAGAGGGGTCCAAGCTGGCAAAAACCCTAAAGTAACAAATTATTATTAACAAACCATAATGTATTTCCCTGACTCTTCATACATTCAAAGGCCACGTTTGGATAGTGGTTCTGGTCTGAGCCTTTCAACTCAGCTGCTGCTTTTGCTGCAGTAAAATAAAAGCAAAATATTGCAGACACTGGAAATCTGAGATAACAGAAAATGCTGGTAAACTCAGCTAGTTCTGGCAGCATCTGTGAAGAGAGAAACATAGTTAATGTTTCGAGTCCAATATGACTTTGCTTTGGAACAGCTTTTTCTGTTTTTATTTTGTGCAGCAAAGCTGTTAAACTCCGTGATCTCAGCAGTGCCTTAACCATTCATTTGTGGCATGGAACAGGTCTAATGATTGTGTGCTGCCCCCCTCCACTGTCATGGAAGGATGTCACATTGATCATTTCTCCTCTTCCCTGGGTGCCCTGGCTGAGCAAAGTGTAGGGAAGACACTGGGTTGATCTGTCTGTCCCCTGCCCACACAGAGCTGCTTTCAGCTCTTGCTCGATATGCAGAGAGCTTGGCCTCCTTACAGCTTCTTTAACCAGTCGGCCCTTCATTTAGCAGCAGTCCCAGGAAAACCTGAGGATTGTTTCCAGACCAGGCACCTGAGCAGCCTGCAAGATCTGAGTGCACAAGTAAATCCCTGGTAAAAGCTGAATAATTTTGGGATACTAATGCCCTTCAGCTCCACTCCACCATCTACACTGGCTACTCCCGTCTCCATAAACAAAAAGGTCAATTCTGAAAGTGTCACTTTATAATTATTCATCTAACAACTTTTTAACGAGAAGCTCATTGGTTATAATAATTCTTGAGTTGCTGGGCAATACAATGAGCAATTGAGTGTCTGTAAATGGAAAGCTTTGCACTCCAAACCCTCTACTCATTTTGGCCCAGTTTCCCCTCCCCCTATATAGTGTTGAAGCCTGGGAAATGTGGTTCATTAATCTGCTGGTTTGATGGTGATGTTTGTTGTATACTTTTTGCTTCTTTGATTTGATCAGACCAGACTGGTACGGGATGTTGTACTCACAGGCTGACAGCAAAAAGAAATCCAATCTGATGATGTCCTTATTTGAGCCTGGTCCAGAGCCTCTTCCTTGGCTTGGAAAGATGTCACAGTTAGGGCCCATTCTGGGTGAGTTTGAAATTGGATTTTCTGTGAAACTAGTTCTCAACACACCATGTACTGAACCACCTTCTCCATGTTTTTTTTTCTAACTGTAGAATTCTGTTTTGATTAATTTCAGATGCAGAGGAAAATCCCTATGGTGACGATGACAGCAAAAGCCCCTTTCCCCTACAGCCTAGGACAAAGCGCAGTTACGCTCAGAATGTGACAGTGTGGATTAAGCCCAGTGGACTGCAGGTATGGGTGGTACTGAGCTGTTGTGATGAAATTGTGCATGTGGTCTATTTTACTTCCTGCTCAGTGTATCTGAGGTATGCTGCTTAATACATGGATTGGAATATACACCAATTATACAGCAAATATCTGTCAGACACTAATCTAATTGCCATCGTTGCCATACTCTATGCTGGTCTCAGTTGCGGGTTGTTGGCTGACCTTGTGGTTCTGTAGTTTGCAGCATGTGTGAAGAAGTGACTGATGTTTATAGTGTGGCTGTCCTATCTAACCCTTCTAGGATCTCAGTGAATTGTCAGTATTCAGCAGCTAGATACCGGATACCTCCATAAACCGAATGAGTTCTTAACATATTTGGAGGAGAACGTAGCCTTTAGATGATCTCTTACTTGCCTTTAATATCTTCTCTTTTGCCTTTAGACTGATGTTCAGAAGATCTTAAGAAATGCTCGGAAACTTCCAGAAAAAACACAGACATTCTACAAGGTAAATGGGTTGATCCGCAGTGAATTTGCATCAGCAAATGAATTTTAAAAAGCAGTGCGCAAACAATCAAATCTAAAATTAAAGGGAGTACGTTCATTGTACAATCTTTATTAAACCTCTACCAACGGAGAAAATTTGATAGCTAATTTTCTCCCGGCTAATCTGGAATTTACTATTTGGCACGTGATTCTTGATAAAAAGGTGCCATTATTGGAGAGGCTGTCTTTGAGCAGCCTGCATGATATAAAGGCAGTCTGCATCCTTCAGATTGCAGTAATGGATGGAATAAGCAGTTCCATGCGTGGGGCAAATTTCAAATTTTACCCCTCTGGAACTGACTGACTGAAATGCCAAAAACCTCATTGAAACTTTGAGTAGTTATAGACACTCTTTCCTATGCTGTCTCAGCAACAAGCATTACACTTTCTGTTGAAGAATTTGTTGCTCTATATTGGGAATAGAAACCATTGGAAATACAGTTTCTGACACACAATCTGCACCTGAAATTTTGACCTATCTTTTCATTCCATGTGCAGTATTGCCTAAATTATCTTTCTATCTCATCCTGCAACATCTGGAAATTCTAATATCACAAGTTATCAGATTATTTTCTGTCATAGACACTGAGTTGAGGTTTTCTTGTAAGTACCTGTGGCAGCGATTGATTTCAGGGTCTTTGTCCTCATTTTCTTCATTGAGAGACTGACATGGACATTGTCTTCACTGGTACAGACAGGGGTTTGGTCACATTAAGGCCGAGGAGCAGCACTCCCTGTCCTGTGCTGCCCTCTGATTGCTGGTTTCTGACAGTTTATTTCTCAGCATTGGCCCTTCACATTGATGAGCACGTTTCATATTCTAAAAGCAAACCATCCTTCAGCCTGTGCATTTCCTTTTACAGGAACTGAATCGGCTGAGAAAGGCGGCCCTCGCATTTGGATTTCTGGACCTACTGAAAGGTGTGGCCGATATGCTAGACCGTGAATGCACGCTCCTCCCAGACACAGCCCATCCTGACGCTGCATTTCAACTCTCCCATGCTGCCCAGCAACTAAAGTTGGCCAGTACTGGGAACTCAGAGTATGCAGCATATGAGCACAACATTGCCCCTCTGCAGACAGACTTCTCCAGCAGTAGTGCTGACAGAATATGATTAGAACAGAGACTATATTTGGTTCACTTTTGAGGACCTTACTTTTTAAAAGCAATGTTCTGCTGGAAGTGCCGTGCACAAGGATATAGCAAGGAACATCAGGCTGTTTTAAACAAAAGAAATCTGCTACAAAATCTGCCTGCACCAAAAGAAAATCTTTTTTACAAAATCTATTTTTTAATAAGCTTTGGATTTTTGGTTACTGTTAATGAGGATTAAAATCTCCATAATTTCTTTGCCTTTTCACCAGACAGCCTCTATAAAAGGATATTTGGTACTGTACAATTCTGGTACTTTCTCAACTAGTCCTTCTACATTTAGTGCAGACCAACCAGAATGAAACAATTCACTCGCCTTGTCTCGTGACTGGGTCTTGTATCTGTAGAGGAGCCGGTGTTTGGGTGCAGGTGTAACTCTGACCTTTCGCATTTGGTTTTGTGGATGGAACTAGCACTGTTTAGCACCCTGGCTATGGTTTGTTATTGCAGCTATTCTCAGCAAACCTTAGACAGAATAAAGAAGAAAGATATGAAAGTCATGCAGGAGTGATGCCTCAAACCCCTAATGTAATTCACTAAGCATCTGGTTTGAGTGTTGACCTGCTTGTCCACAGCTGTGTCACAATCTAACAACTATTTTCAGTTATGTGTGGACTTTTATGAATGTTACAACGTTCATTACAGATCTTGAAAGCATCTTCTCATTTGTGTCAATGAGAGTGAGTGAAAAAATAAAAGTCTCAAGTTATTGAAATAGCATTTACAGGGATGCATCCAAGATTAAACATACACTTAAAGTTCTGAATTTGAATTAGTTCAGTGAACATTTCTGTGAAGGAGACTGTATGATCTATAATTGTGCAATCTTTAAGTAGTAATGCAGACTGTAAAGCAGGAAGCTAATTATTAGATCATACCTTAAGTTGCAGTAGCAAAGATAAAGTAGTTATCAACTTCATGGGAAGCACACAAGATATATTGGGTACATATTTCAAATCTAGCCCATTGATATTCCAGAGGTGGTTGGTTTCTTTAATTTTCAGGGCTTCAGTAATTGAAGATTTTTTTTTAATGAATTAAGGTTAAACTGCTTGATGACAGTTGCAATTTTATTAGGATTGACTTCACTGCCAGTTACAAACATTGACAGACTTGCTTCAAAACCAATATCTTGTAGATGTTAACTCTGATTAAATTTAGTCAGCAAGAACGTGTTTTTATAATCTAACCATCATTTTTGATTATTTTTTGTTGACTGATAAGATATCAATGATTGTAGTTTCTTTCACAAGCTGGAGCTGTAAATTCTAATCACATTTTCCTGTATCTTGTTTACAATATTCTTGCAGTGCCCTTTAAAATGAAACCATCTATGTTTCCGTTGTCATTTACAGTACCATATTCAGTGCTCTAATAACCTTTGTGGGTGGGCAAAAATTCTTCCAACTCCCCCCCCCTCCCATTCTATGGTAATCCTGGATGTTTACCTCACTAACCACTGGAAACAAACTTTCATAATTTTTAATTCATTTGTGGGAAGTGGACTATTATCTATCCTTTGTTGCCCTTGATGGTGCTGAACTGCCTCCTTGGATACAACTGCCAGGCCATCAAACCACGTCACTGTGGGTCTGGAGTCACACAGGTCAGACCAGATAAAAATGACAGATTTCCTTCTGTAAAGTATATTAGTGAACTCAGTGGGTTTTAATGACAATCTGGTAGTTCCATGGTCACCATACTTGCTATTTATTCCATTTTATTTAATTAATTTAAATTTCCAGCTACTGTGGTAGGATTTGAACTCATGTCTAGATCAGTACTCTGCAACTCTGGATTACTAATCCAGTAACACAATCACTAAATTACTATATTCCCCCATCTAATCTTGGTAAATTCATTAATTTCCCGAACCTTCTCTATTTGAGCAAAGGAACACTAATCTAGCTTTCACCTCCAACTCGCAGCCCATCCCAACTTGGATATATACCTATATTGCTGTTCCTTCAGTGTCCCTGGGTTAGTCTCCCATTGTAGCAGTATCATCAACACACTTCATCAGTTTAAGGGGAAAGACGACACTTCTGCCTCTTCCCAAGAAATAGCATCACAGCTAAGGCCACATGAATTTTCTGGTGCTAATAACCCGAGAACACAGAAAAACAAATCTCTATTTTTTGGTATGGTTCCAGTGAAACTTTGTTCTAACATTTCTCATACCCTGAACAACCTTCTAACATCCTTGCTTTTTACATTCAATAAACTCTTCCAATAAAAGCCAGAACTCCATTTGCCTTCTCAATAACCTTCTCCCTGTATGATCTTTCTTCTTTAGGAAAGTCTATTTATCCATCCTCTTTGCTCTGTCTATACACTGTTAATTTTACAATTTGGTGTATGCTTTCTTTCCTCTGTTGATTTTCCCAAAATGGACCACTTCAGTCTTTCATAGACCTGCACCTGCCACCAATTGGCCCATTTCTCTAACCTACATACTCATGCAATCTTTTGGTTTTTGCTCTGCTCCTTCATATAGCATCATCAGCAAACTACTCATCTTGTGCACATCCAAATCATGTATATATGTGTGTGTGACATATATGAAGAGATCCCTGACCACACCATTACACATATCCTTCTTGCAATTTCTGCAAAAAAAATTGACTTAGTTAAGTACAACTTGTCCTTTACAAATCTCTGCAGACCACAGCCAAATTAGCCTGTGCCTTTCTAAATTCAAATTTTGAGAAATTTAGAGCCAAGGTTAAAACTATCTTCTAGCAACCTTTTCTCAATCTGCCACCATTCTTTGGGATGGATACCAGACCACATAATGCTTCTGCAATTGTGGCTCATTCACCCCTCCTTGGGAACCCCGAGTTGCACTTTCAGTTTCTTTTGTAGAAAGCAACTCCACTATGAACTCAATCTCAGGTAAATGATGGCTCCTTTCAGTCCTCCTCCTTGATACGTGAAATGCTTTGTAGCTCTGCAATTGAACCACCATGACCAAACATTATAGGAATTGCTGGACAAAAAAACACCAACGTCCAGCTAGTTCACCTTTTATCATCCTGGTCGTCACATAGTACAACAATAATGGCGTTGCTGACTAATCAATTTACCCAGGCCTGGTAACGAAAGCCTCAGTGGAGGAGAGCATAGAAACAATAGGCCCAAAGTCACCTGTTCCACTTCAAGTTATATTAATAGTATTTCTCGTTTAAAACAAACTTTGTGGAGTCATTTATAAAAGTACAACTGTATAAAACAAAAATAATTTCCCTGCAGTGCATTGGCGTACCAAGGAGTTTGCTGCGACAGGTTAGGTAACAGCTCTCCTACCCTACTGATCTCTGCTTTACAAGTTCTTGATCTCGTTTGGGCTGTCTGTCAGTTAATGCAGAAATAGAGGGAATACGAAGAGCAAGGTATCATTTGCTAGTCTTCAGATCATTTCAGAGCATCACTACCAACACAGGCCTACATTTGAATTCTACAGTGTAATATGACACACATGCCTTCCAAAAAGGTTACATAGAACATGCCTAGGAAAAAAACCTAGAAGGGTCATTCTATGTGGCTTATGTAAGACTCACCTACCCAAGTTGAGCCACTGATGTTTAACAGCAGTAGCAGCTGTGTTGGAAACAGCATTCATGGTGCCCATGATGGGTGCTGTCAGATTCTGTACCATGTGCAACTTTTTACTGAGATCAAGTTATAGTGAAGTCAGTACTGCACTTCATCCAATTAAAATTTGTGTCTATCATCTACATTTGTTATTCAGCTACTTTCAATATCTATTTGTGCAGAATACATAAGACTTGAGCTCATCCAAAACTCTGTTGCCTGTATCCTAATCCAAATCAAGTCTTGTTCAACCATCACTTGAGTCCGCTGATCTATACTGACTCCCTGCCTACCAACTTCTCAAATTTAAAATTCTCATTCCTGTATTCAAATTCCTCCATGGCCTCACCCCTTCCCATCCTTGCAAACTTCCTAAACCTCTCCATCTTTCCTTGCTTAATATGCTTTTTAAAATCTACTTTTTTCATCAAGCTTTTAGTCACCTCTCCTAGTATCTCCTTTGGTTCATTGTTGATTTCTGTTTGATAACACTCATGTGAAGCACCTTGGGACATTTTCCTACATTAAAGGCACTACAGAAATGCAAATTACTGTTGTATGTCTACAGTTCATTTTACCAAATCACTAGAAGTGGCAGTGCAGGTTAATAAGGCCATAAAATAAGCAAAGTACAGGAGTTAATTTGAGGGAAAGAATTGAAAAGCAGAATAGTTATGTTCAACTTGTACAGTTCCTTTGTTAGACTCTTCGAATACTTTGATTAGTTGTGGTCTCTGTAATTATAAATGGGATATAGATGCATTGGAGAAAGTGCAATAAAGATTTACTAGAATGATTCAAGAACAGAGACTTATCAGAAAAGAGTGAATAAGAGGCTTCAAGACTGTTTAGACAGGTTGAGTGAGTGGGCAAATACATGGCAGATGCAGTATAACGTGGATAAGTGTGAAGTTATCCACTTTGGTAGGAAAAACAGAATGGCAGAGTATTATTTAAATGCTGATAGATTGGGAAATGTTGATGTACAAAGGGACCTGGGTGTCCTTGTACATCAATCACAAAGCAAGCATGCAGGTACAGCAAGCAGTTAAGGCAAATGGCCTTCATTGCAGGAGGGCTTGAGTACAGGAGCAAGGATGTCTTACTGCAGCTGTACAGGGCCTTGGTGAGATCACTCTTTGAGTATTGTGTGCAGTCTTGGTCTCCTTACATAAGAGAGGATATACTTGCCATAGAGGGAGTGTAGTGAAGGTTCACCAAACTGATTCCTGAGATGGCAGGTATGAGGAGAGATTGGGCTGAGTGGCCTGTATTCACTGGAGTTTAGAAGAATGAGAAGGGATCTCAATGAAGCATAAAATTCTGACAGGGATGGGCAAACTGGATGCAGGGATGATATTTCCTCTGGCTGGGGGGGTGGTCTAGAACAAGGGGTCACAGTCTCAGGATACGGGATCCATTTAGGATTGAGATGAGGAGAAACCTCTTCACTGAGAGGGTGGTGAACCTATGGACTTTTCTACCACAGAAGGCTATGGAGGCCAAGTCACTGAATATATTTAAGAAGGAAATAGATAGATTTCTGGACTCTAAAGGCGTCAAGGGGTATGGGGAGAGCGCAGGAGTACGGCGTTGAGATAGAGGATCAGCCATAATATTGAATGGCGGAGCAGGCTCGAAGGGCAGAATGACCTCCTGTTTCTATTTTCTATGTTAATAGGCTGGAGCTATTTTCTCTAGAAAAACAGAATGCTGAGTGGTGATATAAGTCTTTAAAATTATGATGCGGTAGGTGTACAGGTGTTGACTTGTGGGGAGATCACTAGGGACCATAAATGCAAGATAGTCACTAATAAATCTAATAGAGAATTCAAGAGAAACTCCTTACTCAGAGGTGGGTCAGAATGTAAAACTCACTACTACAAGTAGTTGAGGCGAATAGCGTAAATGCACTTAAGCAGAATTAGATAGATATGAGAAAGGAATAAAAGCATATATTGATAGGTCAAGATGAAGTAAGGTGAGAGGAATCTCATTTTAAAAAATTTATTCTTTCGTGGGATGTGGGCGTCGCTGGCTAGGCCAGTATTCGTTGCCGTTCCCTAATTGCCCTTGAACTGAGTGGCTTGCTAGGCCATTTCAGAGGGCACTTAAGAGTCAACAACATTACTGTGGGTCTGGAGTCACATGTAGGCCAGACCAGGTAAGGATGGCAGATTTCCTTCCTACAGGGGCACTGGGTGTTTATGACAATCAATATTATTTTCATGGTCATCATTAATAAGACTAACTTTATATTCCAGATTATTGGTTGTATTTAAATTCCACCTGCTGCTGCCAAGGTGGGATTTGAACCCATGTCCTCAGAACATTGGCATGGACTCCTGGAGTACTAGTTCAGTGACATTACCACGGCGCCACAGTCTACCCTGAGCATAAAAACCTGAATGGACCCATTGGGCCAAAGGGTCTGTTTCTGTGCTGTAAATATTTTATATTATTAGAAATCCATTCTAAACTGTCAATGACCTGTTACTCAATGGATTGGTTCTTTCTTTAACCCACTCAACTATCTCATGCTGTTTTCTCCAACCATCATGTCACAATAAGTAAAGACAAAAGCAGGCACAATCCAATTCCAATGAATAAATGGAATTTAAAAGAGTTATTCAATCCAGTTTTAACGACGTTGTAGAAAGAATTAATTCATATCAGAGTTTCTGGCACTCCAATATTTAATGAAATTATAATTTTAATATATAGAATTGATGTATCCACGCAATTCAAATCATGTTATACAGTGGCAGTTCATGTGATTCAATAATGTAATCAAAGTACACATTTAAGTTTCTATTATACATCATTAAACCATTGTAACTATTAAGAGGGTCATGGGATAGGAGGGTCAGTGTCAGCCGTTAATGTAAATGCAGTGACAATGGGAATGCATGCTCTGGTTGTGATTAACAGCAGCTGATGCTATTGGGGAAAGGTTAGGCACATATATAAGAATCAGTTTCCACCTGTGGGGGAAGGGAAGCGTAGTCTGTGCTTAGGTTTATTCACAAAATCCTATATAACCCATAATCCTATTGAAGACAGACTAACTCCAGCTTCTTCCTTTGCCAGAAAGATGTTCAACAAGTTAACACCAGCTTGGATAAAAAAATTGCTTCAAGGATAGAACAGAGTTAGCGTAAATGGTTGCTTTACAGACTGGAGAATGACGATGGTGTTCCCCAAGGATCAGTGCTAGAATATTGGAAAAGGGAGTAAAATTTCAAAATTTGCTGATGATGCCAAATTGGGGGCGTGGCCAACGAGGATGATACCAATCGAATGCAACAGGGCACAGATAGGCTAGCAGATCGGGCAGAGAAGTAGTAGATGGAATTTAAGTGTGGGGTGACACATTTTAGCAGAAGGGATAGGGAGAGGCAATATAGACTCTCAAATGTGTGTAAGGACAGAGGGACCTGGGAGTTCATTTGCCTATATCTTTGAAGGTGTCAGGACATATTGAGAGATTAGATAAAGAAGCATATGGGATCTTGGGCTTATAAAGAGAGGTATTGAGTACAAAAGCAGTGAAGTTATGCTGAATCTTTATAAAGCTCTGGTTAGACCACAAATCGAGTATTGCATCCAGTTTTGATGAATGCATTTTAAGAAGGGTGTGAAGGTCCTTGAGGGTGCAGCAGAGGTTTGCCAGAATGGTCACAGGGATGAAGGATTTTAGCTACAAGGTTAGGTTGGAGAAACGGGATGTTCTCCCTGGAGCAAAGGAGATTGAGGGGAGATTGGATAGAGTTGTAGAAGATTATGACAGGTTTAGATAAGGTACACAAAAAGGTGTACAGATTAGCTGATGATACAACGACTAGGAGACACAAATTTAAGGTTTTGGGCAAGAGATACATGGGGAACATAAGGAAGAACTGTTTTACTCTTTAATGACCTGGAACTTGCTGCCCATGAGGGTGGTGGAAGTAGAGATGATCAATGATTTGAAGAGAAAATTGGATGGGCACTTGAGAGAAATAAATTTGCAGAGCTACAGGATTAGAGTAGGGGGGCAGGGGGAAGAATGGGGCTGACTGGATTGCTGTACAGAGAGAATCCAGCATGGATTCGATGCAGTGAATGTTTTCCTTGTGTGCCTAATGACTCCATGACCCGAGGCTGATTTCAAGGCTTTGATCTCATGATTTTATCTGTACCTCTGAATCAACAGCAGCTTGAAATCATCCCTATGGTGTCCATTATTCTCCCTGTATTTTATAGTTCAATGTATTGTTTCTAATTGAAAATGTAATTCCAGTGATTCTTCGCACGTTAACTCAATGCAGCTAACAAGCCAAATACTGCAGCAACACCTGTCACCAAAAGCTTTGCTTTCCCCAGATAGCGGCACATAATAACGACAGGTCAAAGTGTATCTCATCATTACTACATGTAGAAATAATTAATGTGCAGACAGAAACCTCAGTGGCCATGTGACAAAACTCAAAATTGATGAACAAGGCCACCAATTTTCCATTAACTTGGAAAATTGTTGGAATTACTGTTTGTGATCCTCGAAACACTGGCTAAAACTCTGGAATCCCTTGTGATTACAGTAGTTTAACTTATGCATTCATTACGAACCACTGATCTCACTTGTAACATTATCTGAATCTGTTTGAATTTGTCTGGTCATTACATCATTATTGCCTATATAATCTACACCAGAGAGTAACTTCCCCCACCAAGGAACTGTGCAAGTTTCATGACATGGGACTTACAATATGTAAAAGTGGAACAATTAGAACAGTAAGTGGGGCCACCTGGACACACGAGAGGAGCTGCAACAGCCAAGTCTTACAGGACATTAAAACCTCATTATATGAAGATAAACTAAATTATGACCACAGGTTTTCACTAATGTTCACAGTTTATTTAAATCACAGTGAGTCCTTTCTAATGAAAACAGCAGTTCCCCATCTCTAACTGTCCCTCAGGAAAGCCTGTTCATTCCATTATACTTTCAAACTTTTCACAAAACTGGGAATATTCTGATCTATGCCACTTGGTTCTGCTTCCAAATGCATTGCAATTGTCTACTTAAAAAACATTAACAAGAATGAAAATTCACCAGCTTGCATATATTTTAAGTGATCAGATATCTTAGTGTGAATGGCAATGATCCAAACTTGGAGGTTTAACTGAGACACACAACCCAGCCCGGCAGCTCCACTCTTACAGTTTTTGATGGCCATCTGCCTCTCAGACTGGATTAAAGCTTCACAATTTAAATTAAGGTACCCCATCCTCATTAAGTTTGTTTTGTAGTTATCTTTGTACATTATTAAGTATGACTGTGGGGTGGTTCAGTAACAGTATAACTGTATACCAAGGAACTCACCTCAGAGTCTGTATTGCAATTCTCCATTGTAGGAGGGGTCTAATGGATGGATTGGGTCACCCCCAACCCACCTTGTGCTGGTTATAAGGAAGCAGCAAAGTCCTGAAACATGGTTACTGCTCTCTCACAGAATAATACATGATGGGGGAGTGGTGACAAATTATTTAAATTACCCAATTTAAAATTAATTGTCCTAATTCCAGAAAGCCTGTGAAATTGCAACATCATTAATCTGTCTAATAAAGCCCAAAGTTCTTAGACACCATTCATTGCTCAGTCACCTTGGATAAATCAAAGTTATACTGCAATATAAAACCAATTTTAATTCATAAAATCACTCTTCTGTAATTGGAAAAAATACACTTTTACCAAGGGTGCTAGATAACTTGTTACACATCAATATTCCTTCCACAAGAGTGTGTGTATTTCTTCAAACATGTATATTTATGAGGGGGAAAAGATAAATAGGCAAGGTGAATATTTCCGTCGGTATCAAAGAATGTGTTTGGTTCTTGCAAAATACTCCTCACGCTGGCCGCAAGGCTGACTGATGAGGTGCAAATGGTTATACTCGCGAAGGTGGCATATGGCAGAAAGGTGACAGGTTACTGAAGTTTTACTGACACTTCGTCATGGCTTTTCTCACCTCCTGAAAAGTACAGTGTTTATAAAGGCAGCAAGTTAACATTTAATTAAAATATTTGAGGTGGTTCTCCAACTTAGAATCAAAGACACATCCCTTCTAGCGCAGCTTGCGTTTCTTTGGACGGAGACGCTTGTTACTTTGTTTGAAAAGGTGTCGGAAATTAATGAACAAACCTAGAAAAAGAAAGAATCACATCATAACTGATTCAGATATCTAGATTCCCCAGCCAGGGGAAACAACCTCTCTGGGTCTACCCTGTCAAGTCCTTCGCACTTGTACTTTCAACAAAAGGCAAACAGAATAATCCCCACACCATACCAACAAAAAAAACCCACTGGAGCGATTTCAAGGTCTGATGTAATGTGGAATTTCACCAAACCTCTCAATAACATTGCTGCCTTACAATCACTCTCAGCTATTTATCACTTCCTATAATACATGGATATTTTGTCTCCACATGTTATTCTAAAAGTCTCCTCCCTTGAGCCCATGCTGCAACAATGTGTGTCGAGAACAGAGTTCCAGTACAGGAAGACACTGCACTTTCACCCCCTCACTCTTAAATATTGGTCATGACTGGTCCCTGTTTAAGATTAGGCCCTGTACTTAATTAATACATTTACCTTTTACATCAGTGTATTGGCTGTGATGATAAGAAGGAACATCCTGAACAAAAATTAGAGCAATTAGACCCGAGTACTCTGGAGACCAGAGATGGAACTCACCCAAGAACATAGCAATAAGGTAAGCTCGCAAGAAGTAGGAGAAGCTGAATGAGATGTTGAACGGGTTGGGCAGTAGAATACTAAATCTTCCCGTTTCATCAAAATATGGAATAGACTGAACCACACACACTGCTGTGAAGGAGAGGAATAAGAGAGCTGTAGTTAATACATGCGAAGCTTTGGAGCAGTGCAAACTGCTAGATATACAGAGAAATTCTGAGAGATAAACCAACTTCACATTCCTCCCAAAGAGCATGGTTTACGTACAAACTGTTATTCTGGCAGTTTCATAATTTGGCAATAATGTAGAAGTATATACAAATTTCACAACCAACCTTCAGCAATGACTCCAAGTGGATAAAGAGGAATCCAAATGGTGTATCGGATCCAGGTCAGCATTCTCCACTCTGTGTCTATACAGGACAGCATGTAGTATGGGTACCTATTTCAGTAACAGAACAATGTTTTATATACATTCCCTCAACATAGCAGATACTATTACTACAGTGGACAACACAGTCCACCTACACTACAGATGTATACCATTTCTGAGCTAAATGCTGTTCCCTCAATCAGTGAAATGTGTCCCATTCTTACGGTAAATTCTCCACCATTACCCAAGGCTGTGTGTCAAACACAGATCCCCTGGCAATAGTCCAGCAGGATGAGCTGTTTTCCTCACTCAGCACTGCACATGCAAGGGGAAATAAATGAAGATGATGGTGCTGCAGAGTTTTGCCCGGTGTGTACTGTACAGATAAGTGTTGACAGAAAATCATCAGTACAGTGAATTAGCCTAGATTATATGGTTGTTAAAATGCAAATTAAACAAAGTGAGAGCCACCACCAGCATCTTGTAAAAAAGGGTTGGAATGGATTAAATTTTTTTGCAATACTATTTTAGTTTGCAATTAATGACCCTCTGTTGTAATACTCTTAATGCATGACTCAATCATTAACTAAGAGGTTACATGGCCTAAATACCCCAGAGGCGGCTAGGTATCAGTTTACCAATGTAACAGGGACAGCAGTTCAAAAAGTAATGGATCGGATGTGAACCATTTTGGGACGTGTTTTATGTACAGTTTATCCAGTGGTACATTGCAGCATTTCACCTCTGGTGTTTTATGTACAGTTTATCCAGTGGTACACTGCAGCATTTCACCTCTGGTTCCTCATTCGAGTCCCCAACCAAAGCTAATATGGGGAAGAGGGGAAAGAGGAAGGAGGAGTGATATGGAATTATTGCAGCAGAGAGAGGTTGGTCTCACGCACGTTTTAGTAGCTGGCTGATATACTAAGAAGCTTTACCAGAACTGGCCATTAAGGCTATGACACAATTTATAAAGGATTGGTTGCACTTGAAGAGGAAAAACGTAAAATGAGCCAGGGGAATAGGATTAGAATACAAAGCTTCAATGGAATAGCTGGCACAGGTAAAATTGGGCATAATGGCCTCCTGTGCTGTAATGTCTCTGCATTCTAAAAGTAATTAATTGCATGAACTCTAATGATATTTTAATAAAGAGTTAAATTAAACGCTTTATTTTTTTTATCCTATTGAATTAGTGGTCTGCCCTTTTGCCCATAATGTTCCTCTCAGAGTGTGCTAGCATAGTGTTTTGTTTGTGCTAAGATGTCACTGGCAATGATCCCAGCACCAGGTTCTTTAGACCATCATCACAATGAAAATTGAGCTCACGAAAGAGTGAAATACAAACCGGAACATTTCGATGATGCTCCACAGGTAAAATACAACAAATACTGCTGCTTTATTCTGCATTTCCTCCTGACTTCCAATCACCACAAACAGAACCATATTCCTCCCAATTACCTGTGAAAACAATTATATCCACATCATAAATAGCAGAGGATCACTGAAGAAATGGAACTGATCGATAGGAAAGTGACTCATGCCTCAAAGAGAGAAACTGCTTTGAAAACATATTGTAAGCATATATTCACTTTTGGTAGTACAGCATTGCTAATAAAAGAGCCATGCTGTTATAGCTTTTCATCTTACACGCATCAGGACAGATGCAAAATACCAAATTTCAAAGGGAACAACAAGTTATCCTGCACGAGAAAAGGGTGCTGATTGTTCGGCAAGTGGACTCTGATTATTCGCGGCATTGTCATGTAGAATGCACCAGGGAACAGTTGTCCCCCAAGTTTTTGATAAAATTCAAAAATGGCAAGTCAACTCTGATTGGTTGAGCCATTGCCATGGGGAATGCACCAGTGAACAGTTGTCCCTATGCTGTTGTTTAATTGAAAAAGGTGCAATGTTTGTGTCATTTTTTGCACACTTGGGATTGTTGCCAACTTGCAGCCAATTAGCACCCTTTTCTCATGCAGTATAAATTGTTGCTCCCTTTGAAATTTGGCATTCTTACATCTGTCCTGATGAGTGCAAGATGAAAAGCTTTGACCACGTCTCTTTTTTTCAGCAATACTCATATTCGGGTTTATCTACATCCCAGTTTCTCACAAGTTTTCTTTAGTTGATGAGGAAAACAGAACTCAAAGACAACGACACACAGACTTAACACAGGAAGAAGAAAAGCCTAGGGCCAAATTTTTCCACAAAAACATTCTCCAATCAAAAAAGGAGAGTGATACATCTTGCCTTTACATTCCTTCCCCTCTAACCACTCAACCTGCCCTGACCCGAGAGTATACTGTACCTGGATCACTGCTGGCACCAATCCCGTTTTCACTAAACCCAACAATGGATTTATAACCTCCAAAGTTGCAAATATCTGACAAAAGTTCATCACATCACCAACTGCATGGAAAGTATCAAATAAAGAATCTGGAGATACAACACAAATGAAATATAATCATTAACATGGGCAACTGTAATGCCAATTCGGCCAACTTCAGATTAAACATACACACAGGCTAAATGCATGCACCATCCAAATAAAATGGATTAAGCCAAACTCATTTTATGTACCACTGCACAAAATCCCCAGAAGGATTTGGTACGGTGAGGTGGGATAGTGCTGGGGAGCGCAGCGATGTACTTCATCTTGTCAAAGCAAAAGTGGGGGGCTGGGGAATGCAAAAAAATCCTATTTGGTAGAGAGAGTCACAAATTTCATATTTTCAGTGTTGTGGAGTCCCTTACATCAGGAACAGATTGCACAACCAACATCCGGGAATCACCATCAGCCAGAAGATGAACTGGACCAATTTTATCTACGCTGTGGCTAGAAGAGGTCAGGTGCTGGGTATTCTGCAATGAGCAGCTCACCTCTTGACTCCTTAATGTCTCTCCACTATCTACAAGGCTCCAGCCAGGACTGTGACGAATGAAATATGCATCACTTGTCTTGAAGAATGTAGCCATGCTAACATTCAGGAGCTGGTCTATGAACGTTTCCAAAATATTCTTGATTTTAAACATTCAACATGCAAGTTTCACAGTACATTTAAAACCCCTCCACTTCTGGGTAAGTTTTTGTTATATTATTTTCTTGGTCAAGTTACTGTATAAGATCTAAATATATGTGAACCTTCTACAAGTCACAAGTCAGGAGTGTGATGAAATACTTGCCTGGATGGGTGCAGCTCCAACAATACAAGAAGCTTGACACCATCCAGGACAAAGCAGCCTGCTTGATTGACACCCCATCCACAAATATTCACTCCCTCCACCACCGACCAACAGTAGCAGCAATGTGTACCATCTACAAGATGCATTACAGGAATTCACCGAGGCTCCTTTGACAGCACCTTCCGAATCCATGGCCACTGCCATTGAGAAGGACAAGGGCAGCAGGCACATGGAAATACCACCACCTGGAAGTTCCCCTCCAAGCCACTCACAATCCTGACTTGCAAGTATATCACCGCTCCTTCACGGTTGCTGGTCAACATCTTGGAACTCCCTTCCTAATAGCACTATTGGTGTACCTACACCACATGGACTGCAGCAGTTCAAGTCAGCAGCTCACCAATGCCTTCTCAAGGGCAATTAGGGATGGGCAATAAATGCTGGTTTAGCTAGTGATGCCCACATCCCGTAAATGAATAAAGTAAATTGTGAATTTGACCCCGTGCTGAGATATGTCTCAGGTAAAGAATATCACAGACTCGAGCAATAATCTGCTACAATAGACTGTCAAGGTGCCTATCAAATTTAATCTACAAGTTATCGATTCAAAATCACATAATTTATAGTGCTAGTTTAACCAATTTCTATGCACTGACTGATTCTTGAATTAATTATACTTTGTCATTCAAGCTCATCTATGAGAATGTGTTTCAGGATTGCAACCTTTTTGCTGTTTCAAGACAAGAGGACCAAGAGCAGTTCAGAAAATAGCAAGTTTAAGATTTGATCCAGGGATGTGTAGAATGCTCAGCAATAACAAAACCCTTAATTTCCAACCTCCAAGCAGTTTGCCATGGCACCTAGTGTAAACGATCACTCCTCTCCACTCAACACAACAGCTCCAAGTCGGATGTCAGCTGCTTTGAGATTCTGAGAAACTGCAGAAATTGTGGAGGTTTCGTTTTTGCAAATTGCACATTTTGCTTTTTTAAGAAGTCCAGATGTTCAAACCCACATCCAAGTTTATCTGTAACACTAGTCAGGGAGGGAAGCTTTGTCTAACAATGCAGTGACAGATTTGAATCCTCTTCAGAATCACAAGATACATTCTCAATCCCAAGAAATGAATCTAACCATCCACTGTTTCCTAACAGCAAAAGAAGGTTTTTTATAAAAAGGATTTCACAGTAGCAGGGGCAGGCTGCTAATTCAAAATTTCACACTATGTTACATTCTGCTTAAAGTCACTCACCTTGGCCCAACACACAGAGCCGCACTGTCATATTGACAAAGATCCAGGAGAAGCCCAAAAATTGCACCAGGTTGTACATAAATAAGTAACCTTTCCTCATGGTGACATAAGCTTTTAGAAACAAAATAAAAAGTTAACGCTGCTGGAAGGAAAATATTCCACATTGTAAATATTTTAATTACCTCAGTTAAAACATAAAATACAAAACATGCAAGTGTTAAAAACAAGCTTTCCAAAACCTCCAGGTCCACAAAATATAATCAGAACAAACCAGTGAATAACAGATGCAAGTTTAAGTAGGACTGGTCTCTCCAGCCAGATTGCTTAGACTCAGTCATGCTGGACTACACAATGGGGGAAACCTATTCTGGACACGATTGTAGCTTAATCGCTTTCGACGAACTAACTTTGAAGATGTGGTGTGCTTGTGTACTTCAAAGCATTTTGCAATTTTAATCTAATGCATTACTTTCCTCCCACTCTCCTATAGAAGGTTATTTTCTCATTTGGTCCCTCTATGCATTCCCAAGCGGACAGATAGCTGCCCTGCTCCCTGTCCATGAAGCTCTCCTACAAGTCATTTTGAAAAGTGGCTCTAGGGTCATTCATCCTCAGGTTCCCTCTCCATGAGGCCACTCTGCCCCAGCAGATCTGTTGTCTGAGATATCTGGATCAGTGTGTATGGAAATGTAGGCACAAAGGTGCATCATTGGTACATAAACACACAACAGGTTCCTGTAATTGTGCTTAAGATGTAATGAAGCCTAAATTCTCTCACTTCAGAAATAATTCACTGTAGTAACCTGATCCCACTCAAACTGAAATTTAAAAGGCCTGCAGAATAATTAATATCTGTTAAACCATTAGTGGCAATCTTTTAATCAAACCAGTCTCATTTTCCACCATCTAACCCCAGGCCACATAAAGTGAAAGATACAGAAAATGAGCCTATCTGGGGGCACAAGAAACCCTTCACTGAGCAGGAAACAAGGTCAGGAATCCACTCACTCAATTTGGAAAGACTAACTTGTTAAAAATATGCAGAGGTACATGGCACTTTGTTACTGCTACAATTACAATACAAGCACCACTATCACTGTTAAGCATATGTGATCTTTGGCTTTATTAACAATAAAGTAAGGAACTGGTGCCAAATCTTTATAAAACACTGCTTAGGCCTCATCAGGAGTATCCTAAAGGGAGTCCCATCCAACCATCCCATTTAAAACAATAATATGCTGTGATATTGTTATCAACAGATAAAAGGACACAAATACAGAAAGTATTGAAAATGGTTTGACACTATTTTTATATAATGGGGTCTGATGAAGTTCCTTTATGCCCACAGACTGTCCAAGTGCCTCGTTTATTGAGACTTGTTGTGGTCTCTAGTTTTATTTGAATATCTAGGATTACAGTGCAATCCCCTGTACTTACAATTCTTCCGAACTCTTGACTCCAAACTCATTCTGTTAATTTCTTTCTCTTCTTCCTACCATTAAAGCAGAGAAATTGTAGAATTACTATAAATATAGTCCCAAAAATCATCCAGCATATTAGAAGATGCAACTCCTATTTGTTCAGGGAAAGGAAGGGCAAACAAATCCAGAGCTCCCAGGATGACAATGGAGATAGAAATTAAGATAAAGAAGAAAAAGTGTGCTTACAACAGGTGTCAGATAGAAAACACAATTGGAAACCAAGCGGATTATAGGAGGTTCAGAGGAGAGGTGAAACAGCAAATAAGAGAAGCAAAGAGGGAGTATGAAAAGAAACTGGCAGCTAACATAAAAGGGAATCCCAAAGATTTCTATTGGCATATAAATAGTAAAAGGGTGGTAAAAGAAGGAGTAGGGCCGATTATGGACTAAAAGGTGGATTATACTTGGAGTTAGGGGCATAGCTGAGGTATTAAATGAATACTTTGCATCTGCCTTTACCATGGAAGATGATGCTACCCAGGCCATGGTAAAAGAAGAGATAATTCAGACATCAGATGGATTTAAAGTTGAAAAGGGGGATGTATTGGATAGGTTATCTGTACTTCAAGTTGATAAGACCGGATAAGATGCATCCAAGGATACTGAGGGAAGTGGGAGTGGAAATTGCAGAGGCACTGGCCATAATTTTCCAGCCTTCCTTAGACTCAGGGGTGGTGCCAGAGGACTGGAGAATTGCAAATGTTACACCCTTGTTCACAAAAGAGTGTAAAGTAAGCCCAGCAACTACAGGCCAGTCAGTTGGTGCTGGGGATATTTCTAGAAACAATAATTCGGGGCAAAATTAATGGTCACATAGACAAATGCCGATTAATTAAGGAAAACCAGCATGGATTTCTTAAGGGAAAACCATGTTTAGCTAATTTGCTGGAGTTTTTTGAAGAGGTTACAGAGAAGGTTGATGAGGGTAATGATGTTGATGTGGTCTACATGGATTTCCAACAGTGTAGCCCAACAGACTTGGGAGTAAAGTGTTTTTTTTACTCATTCACAGGATGTGGGCTTCGCTGGCTGGGCCAGCATTTATTGCCCATCCATTGTTGCCCTTGAGAAGGTGGTGGTGAGCTGCCTTCTTGGATCACTGCAGTCCATATGGTGTAGGTACATCCACAGTGCTGTTAGGAAGGGAGTTCCAGGGTTTTGACCCAGTGACAGTGAAGGAACGGCGATATATTTCCAAGTCAGGATGGTGAATGACTTGGAGGGGAACTTCCAGATGGCGGTGTTCCCATCTATCTGCTGTCCTTGTCCTTCTAGATGGTAGTGGTCGTGGATTTGAAAGGTACTTTCTAAGGAGCCTTGAAGGACTCGGGTGTGCATGTGCATAAGTCATGGAATAAAAGGGACAGTAGCAACATGGATACAAAATTGGCTGACTGACAGAAAACAGAGTAGTGGTTAATGGATGTTTTTCATGCTGGAGGAAGATTTGTAGTGGAGTTCCCCACAGGTTAGTGTTGGGACCCTTGCTTTTCCTGATATATATTAATGACCTAGACCTTGGTGTACAGGGCACAATTTCAAAGGTTGCAGATTATACAAAACTCAGAAGCATTGTGATCTGTGAATAGGATAGTGTATAACTTCAAAAGGGCATAGACAAGTTGGTGGAATGGGCGGACAGGTGGCAGATGAAGTTCAATGTGATGAAATGTGAATCATTTTGGTAGGAAGAACATGGAGAGACAATATAAAGGGTACAACTCTAGAAGGGGCACAGGAGCAGAGGGACCTGGGTGTATATTTGCATAAGTCATTGAAAGTGGCAGGACAGGTTGAGAGAGCAGTTAATAAAGCATACAGTATCCCTGGTTTTATTAATAGGGGCATTGAGGTTATGTTGAACTTATATGTCACTAGTTCGGCCTCAGCTGGAGTATTGTGTCCAGTTCTGAGCACCGCACTTTAGGATGCTTGTGAAGGCATTGGAGAAGGTGCAGAGAAGATTCACGAGAATCATTCCAGGGATGAGGAACTTCAGATATGAAGATAGATTGGAGAAGTTAGTTCGCCTTGAAGAAAAGGTTCAGAGATTTGATAGAGGTATTCAAAATCACGAGGGGTCTGGACAGAGTAGATGGAGAGAAACTGTTCCCACTCGTGAAAGGATCGAGAACGAGCTAGCACAGATTTAAAAGAAGCAAAAGTGATATGAGGAAAAACTTTTTCACGCAGTGAGTGGTTAGGATCTGGAATGCACTACCTGAGAATGTGGTGGAGGCAGGTTCAATTAAAGCATTCAAAAAGGAATAATACTGTTATCTGAAAAGGAATAATGTGCAGGTTTATGGGGAGAAGACAGGAGAAAGGCACTAAGTGAATTGCTCACTCAGAGAGCCTGTGCAGACAATGGGCCAAACAGCCTCCTTCTGCGCTGAAACAATTCAGAGATTCTGTAAAATAGTTAAAAGGTACGAGCTGGAGAGATGTCTAGGAAATAACCAGTGTGTAAAGAGGTGTGATATTCCAGGGACCTCACTACCTTGTGATCACGAAGGACATGGACAGCAGATGCATGGGAACACCACCACCCAGAAGTTCCCCTCCAAGCCACATACCATTCCAGCTTGGAACCATATCACTGTTCCTTCACTGTCGCTGGGGCAAATTCTTGGAACTCCCTCCCTAACAGCACCAAAGGTATACTTACACAACTGTGGGTGTACTTACACCACATGGGTTGCAGCAGTTCAAGAAAGCAGCTCACCACCACCTTCTCAAGGGCAATTAGGGATGGGCAATAAATGCTGGCCTAGCCACATCCCATGAATGAATTAAAAAAAACTGTTCTCATGCACCGTAACAGAACATTCACCAGGAGATTAAGGAATAAAGGTCATCAGCTTTTTAAAAATTTTTTTAAAAAGATAAATACTTCTATTACTACACAACAGGAGGTATAGTACTGAGCTACACAGATCAGGCTCGATGTTTGACCTGTGCTGTCAGCTAATGTCAACCATAAAATAACAGGCTGTTCTAATTGGCTTTATGTTGCAGATTAAAATCTGTGCTTAAACACCAGGTACTGACACACCCAATAGTCAAATAGCCTACCAACATTCATGGTCCAGAGTCACATTGGAAGAACGGCCACCTGGACAGGTTACCAGGGCAGCCAGAAGTGAAGGGTTTGCCTCCCGCACAAGTCAGTCACCACCTACAAAAGGGAGGTGAAAATGCAAATGCTACAAAGAATTGAAGACTCTTATTGAAGCTCAGTTTTGGAAGCTTCAGTGTTTATAGGGCAGCTGAATATATCTCCTAATAATAATCAGTCAACTGCAGCCATTATATAATTCCAATTTTACTTTTAAATTATCTCCTCACACCAGAGTACCTCCAAACAAGTTACCCACTTAGGTTAGCGGCGTTAGGTCATTTAAAGCAAGATGGCACATGGAATAAACACTTGCAAAACAATATGTTATTAACCACAATTAATTTGAAGTGAATGTCTGAAACTTCTTTTTGTGGAAGACTTTAGCTTCTCTGGGAGACAAGGGAAGAAAATCTAAAGCTCCCTTTACTACAGTGAAATAGCAAAAAATGTAAAATCAATACCTTCAAATCAGACAAAAGCAAAATGCTGTGGATACTGGAAATCCTTTCAATTTAGTATTCTGTATTCACTGTTCACAATGTGGTCTCCTCTATATGGGGAGACCAAACACAGACTGGGTGATCACTTTGTAGAACACCTCCACTCAGTCGGCAAGCACCACCCCAAGCTTCTGATTACTTGTCATTTTAATTCTTGACCTTGCTCCCACTCTGACCTCTCTGTCCTTGGCCTGCTGCAGTGTTCCAGTGAAGCTCAATGTAATCTCGAGGAACAGCACCTTATCTATCGACTCGGCACTCTACAACCTTCTAGACTCAGCAACTTTAGATCAAGACCTCTGCCTCCATCTTGTTCTATGTATTGCTTTTCTTCATTTTTTCCCTTTCTTTTTTGTTTTGCCGGGTTGGTCTGGTCTTGTTTCTTTCTTTCCCTTCATGTTGCATTCAGATGGTTGCTATGTAGCAATTCATGCTTCATTTGGACACAACTTTTGTTTCAGTACCCATTACCCCTCTCTTTGGCTGTTGCATCATAAAACCTTTTGTTATTTAATTTCACCTGTCCTCCACCCTATCACAGACTATCCCCTTTGTTCTTCTTGCCCCTTCCCCCCCGGTTTAAGAACTCTTACATTTCTATCTTTCTTCAGTTCTGATGAAAGGTCATCTTGACCCGAAACTTTTTCTCTCCACAGATGCTGCCTGACTGTTGAATATTTCCAGCATCTATTGCTTTTCTTACCATTAGTTAGACGCTGATACAAGCGCACAGTTAATACCCTGCAATCTCCTCTCCGTGTCTATTTGATCAATATTAAGTCTCAGGGCAACTTCCTATTTATTTTATTGTCTTGCAAAAGAAAATGTCATTGTCTTGTCTATGTGATTGAATCAGATTTGCACTGCATCTGACATTGCTGAGGAATTGAATGTTTTTCCAGGTATTTGTTAATATTCATTGCTAGTGTTAATGTAACTTCTGGTGATGTACAATATAACTTAGATACAGAGATAAGTATTTCTTACTTTCACCTCAAAATGTTGTACTGAACTACATCATTGCCAGTTCCACATCCATTCACCATATGGCCTGTCTTAGTAAAAACGCCAATTTGTTGGTTATTTGGCAATAATGTAATCAGGTTTGCGCTAATGATGAGAACCAGGTTTGATAATGTTCAACACCAATTCTCCAACACTGGTTGGTTTTGAAGCTAAAGTACAAAAAGGAAAGGGTAATTCTTTAATCCGATACCACACTTAGAGCCTCTTCACTGAATTTACCTTTGCTTGTAGTTCCATTTCAGCGTCAGACTCGTCTAGCCAGCGGTCAAAGTCAGGAACCAAGAATATTGGTTTCTTCTCTTGTTTGGTCAGCCTGTCCCACCATCTGTTCTCCGTTTTCTTCACTGTTATATTTACTTGTCTTTCTGTGGCCTTGAACAGTGGCTATGAACACACAACAATTTTTGGTGTAAATTTCCTGCCAGCAAGGATATTTGCTTAATTTTTGAGTTAAAACTACAAGATATATTTATTGAAAGACATACATTTTTCCAGAAGCAAAATATATCATATATAAAACAGCAATAGAGAACTCAACTGTCCCTGATATGATAAACTGTTTACAGAAACCACAACGACAAAGCAGTTTCAAAATTACCATACAACATCCTGAAGGTGACATCATTTGAAATGCAAAGTTTCACATACTGATTGGTCAGCCATCACGTATCCAGGAACTATTAATTTGTGGGGTTTCACAAGACAGAATTAACAAAACATTTAGATTATTATTTTTTTTAAAACGGGTTCACTAGTTTCCTTCAGGGATGGGAGTCTGTCACCACGACATAATTTGGTTTTTATGTGACTCCATTCCACATCATGACTCAACATCCTCAGTAACTAGGGCTGTGCAATAAATGACAGGATTGCCAGCATCATCCACAGCCCATGTGCAAAAAAAACCAAATATTGAACAATTTAGGTCTCCAGATTTCAGATCTCCAGATTATTCGTAATATTTCAACACAGTTCCAAATGCTAATCTTGATCTTTATATTGACTGCATTACAAACCATATTAACATTAGCTATAGCCAGAGGCACGTTGGATAGTGGCAACCGCGAATAAGGCTAGAGTTTCAGAAAGGTTGCCTATAAATCTCATGACTATACGATCATCCTGCTAGAGCAGGACCTCCACAATAAGCAGCTGATCAATGTTTAACAATGAGGTTCACTGGAGTCCCAGTTGACTGCACTAGAATGGTAGCATGTGTTTCTGGCCACAAATAGAAGGAAGAAATAATTTTCAAAAGAATCTTAAACGTCTCCCTGCTGTAACAGTAAGATCAATTGAAAACAGTCAACTTTCATTTGATTGTCACTGAAATGCAATCAAAGTCAGAGTGTTAAACCATCAGCAGTTAGTGACATACCTCCGGATTCACTGGTTCCAAGAACGTAAGATGAAATTCATATGCATTGTCTCCTTTTGCACCATGGCCGTGTGCTGAAGGTAAATACGAAGCACATTAGAAAATGTTGACATTATACAACACATTAGACATCATACCTGTATTCAAATACATTTGTCAGGGTTGAGAGATTGTATATTTCAGTTTTAGGATCAGTAAAAATGACTATACTGGGCACTGACTAGACTGTTATCAGTGAATCTAAAGAGATACATATGTGGAGCTGTATTAACAACTTAAATTTGTATAGCATTTGTTCCATAAAGGCCTGGCCCCATCCCTGGCCATTTGCATCTCCCAGTTTGTCAGTCTGTTGCAGTAAGTTTTGCTATTTCACTATTAACTAATATCAAATAAAAGTATATTATATGAAAATAAGGACAGAATGTATAGCCTTAAAAAAAGGATCAAATTACATCTGCTCTACATTCAACTCGATCCTCCATACTGCCACCTGCAAGTTTCCCCCAAGCCACTCACCATCCTGGTTTGGAAATATATCACTATTCCTTTGCTGTTGGCGGGTCAAATTCCTGGAACTCCCTCCCTAACAACATTGTGGGTGTACCTACACCACATGGACTGAAGCGGTTCAAGAAGGCGACTCATCACCTTCTCAAGGGGTAATTAGGGGATGGGCAATAAATGCTGGCTTAGCCAGCGACGCCCACATCCCATGAATGATTATAAAAAACTTCACCTGAAGACTACATTTGATCTTTTGCAAATGATTAGGAAGACAAGTGAAATGTTGTCATTTATTGCAAGGGGATTGGAATATAAAAGGAAAGTTTTGCCACAATTATATAGGATGTTTATGAGACCACATCTGGTATACCATGTACAGTTTAGATCTCCTTATTTAAGAAAGGATATAAATGCATTAGAAGCAGTTCAAGTTCAAAAAGGCAGCTCAACACCAGCTTCTCAAGGGCAACTAGGGATGGGCAATAAATGCTGGCCTAGGCAACGAAGCCCATATGCTGTGAATGAATTTTAAAAAGTTCAGAGAAGGTTCACTCGGCTGACATCTGGGATGGGGATTATCTTATGAGAAAAGGTTAGACAGGCTTTTTTTTATTCATTCATGAGGTGTGGGCTTCGCTGGCTGAGCCAGCATTTATTGCCCATCCCTAGTTGCCCTTGAGAAGGTGGTGGTAAGCTGACTTCTTGAACTGCTGCAGTCCATGTGGTGTAGGTACACCCACAGTGCTGTTAGGGAGGGAGTTCCAGGATTTTGACCCAAAAACAATGAAGGAACGGCGATATATTTCCAAGTCAGGATGGTGAGTGGCTTGGAGGGGAACTTCCTGGTGGCGTGTTCCTAACTGTCTGCTGCCCTCGTCCTTCTGGATGGTAGCGGTTGTGGGTTTAGAAGGTGCTGTCTAAGAAGGCTTGGTGAGTTCCTGCATTGCATCTTGTAGATTGTACACACTGCTGCCACTATGCATCGGTGGTGCAGGGAATGATTGTTCGTGGATGGGGTGACAATCAAATGGGCTGATTTGTCTTGGAATGTGTCGAGTTTCTTGAGTGTTGTGGGAGCTGCACTCATCCAGGCAAATGCAGAGTATTCCATCACACTCCTGACTTGTGCCTTATAGATGGTGGACAATCTTTGGGAAGCCAGGAGATGAGTTACTTTCCGCAGGATTCCTAGCCTCTGACATGTTGTTGTAGCCACAGTATTTATATGGCTAGTCCAGATCAATTTCTGATCAATGGTAACCCCCCAGGATGATGATGGTGGGGAATTCAGTGATGGTAATGCCAGTGAATGACAATCTTTTGGGCCTGTATCCATTGGAGTTTAGAAGAAAGAGAGGTGATCTTATTGAAACATACAAGGTCCTGAAGGGACTTGACAGGGTGGATGCTGAAAGAATGTTTCCTCTTAGGAGAGAGACTAGAACAGGGGACACAGTTTAAAAATAAGGGGTCTTCCATTTAATACGGAGCTGAAGAAAAACTTTTTCTTTCAGGGGGGTTTTTAGTCTGTGGCATTCTCTCTACAAAGAGCAATGGAGGCAGGATTATTGAATATTTTTAAGGTTGAGTTAGATAAGATTCTTGATTGACAAGGGAGTCACAGGATATAGGGGTTAGACAGGGACACTGTGATAGACATGGAGTTACAGGAGAAGCAAAGTTTACAAAGTGTCCAGCAGGAGAAACTGATGGGGTTCAACTATTTATATTTCAATGCAAGGAGTATTACAAACAAGGTTGATGAGTTAAGGGCACAGGTAGACACATGGTAGCAGGATGTCATTGCTATAACGAAGACCTGGCTAAAGGAGGGACAAAACTGGCAGCTTAATATCCCTGGTCATAGAGTCTTCAGACACGATAGAGTAGGAGACAAAAAAGGAGGGGGGGTAGCACTAATGGTTAAAGAATCAATTCCAGTTGTGAGAAGGGATGATATACTAAATGGGTCAACAAATGAGGCTTTATGGTTTGAGCTTAGAAATAAAAAAGGGGCAGTCACACTACTGGGAGTATACTACAGACCTCCAAATAGTGAAAGGGAGATAGAAGAACAAGTATGTAGGCAAATTTCTGCTTGTAAGAACAAGAGGCCAATAATAGTAGGAGACTTCAACTATCCTAATATCAACTGGGATTCAAATAATACAAGGGGCACTGAGGGAGAAAAATTCATGCAGTGTGTCCAGGAAAATTTTTTCAACCAATTAGTGACAAACCCAATGAGAGGAGATGCAATTCTAGACCTAGTCTTGGGGAACGAAGAAGGGCAAGTGGGTGAAGTGACAGTTGGCAACCATATCGGGGACAGTGATCACAATTCAGTTAGATTTAGCATTACCATGAAAAAGGACAGAGATAAGGCAGGAGTAAAAGTCTTGAACAGGGGGAAGGCAAATTTTGCAGAAATGAGAAGGGACTTGGCTGAGGTGGACTGGACAACACTGCTGGAGGATAAAACAGTGGAAAACCAGTGGAAAGCACTAAAAAGCGAGATCCTAATTGTACAAAGTAGACATGTCCCCTACAAAGATAAGAGTGGTACTGCCAAATCTAGACCCCCCCCTGGTTGTCTAGAGGAATACAAGGGAAGATCAAACAGAGAAAGAAAGCGTACGATAGGCACAAAGAACTAAGCACTGCAGATAGTCTAGACGAATATAGGAAGTGCAGGGACGAAGTAAAAAAGGAAATAAGGAAATCAAAGAGAGGGCATGAAAAAAGATTAGCAAGTAAAGTTAAAGATAACCCAAAGATGTTTTACCAATACATTAATGCTAAAAGGTTAGTTAAGGAAAAAGTGGGACCTATCAGAGATGAAGATGAAAACTTGTGTGTAGATGCAGAGACTGTGGGAAGGGTTTTCAACGAATATTTTGTCTCCGTGTTTACAAAGGAAAGGGAGGATATAGATAAAGTAGTCCAAGAGGAACACTGCGAGATATTGGACGGGATAGTCATAAAGAGAGAGGATGTACTCGAAGAGTTGAAATCCTTGAAAGTTGATAAGTCACCAGGGCCAGATGGATTGTTTCCGAGGCTGCTGAAGGAAGTCAGGGAGGAGATAGCAGATGCTCTGAGGATGATTTTCCAATCTTCACTAGATACAGGGGAGGTACATGAGGACTGGAGAAATGCAAACGTAATTCCATTGTTTAAAAAGGGATCAAAGGAAATGCCAAACAATTATGGGCCAGTTAGTCTTACATCGGTGGTGAGCAAATTAGTAGAATCAATCCTGAGAGATAGGATTAACTGTCATGTGAAAAAGCATGGACTAGTCATGGATGGTCAGCATGGATTTGTTAGACGAAGGTCTTGCCTCACAAATTTGATTGAATTCTTTGAGGAAGTGACAAGAAGGGTTGATGAAGGTAGTGCAGTGGATGTTGTGTACATGAATTTTAGCAAGGCATTTGACAAGGTCCCACATGGCAGATTGGTCAGGAAAGTAAAAGCCCATGGGATTCAGGGTAATGTGGCAAACTGGATAAAAGGTTGGCTTTGTAACAGGAAACAAAGGCTAATGGTCGATGGATGCCCTTGCGAATGGAAAGTTGTCTCAAGTGGTGTTCCACAGGGCTCGGTGTTGGGACCCTTGCTGTTTGTGTTATATATTAACGATTTGGACGTGAATGCGGGGGGCACGATTGGGAAATTTGCGCATGACACAAAGATTGGCCAAGTAGTGGATAGCGTAGAGGATAGCCATAATCTCCAAAACGATATAGATGGGTTGGTGGAGTGGGCGGTAAAGTGGCAGATGGATTTTAACATAGAGAAGTGTGAGGTCATACATTTAGGGAGGTCAAACAGTTACAGGGATTACACAATAAATGGGAATATACTAAGAGGGGTAGATGAAGTGAGAGATCTTGGCATACAAATACACAGGTCCCTGAAGGCAGCAGTTCAAGTAGACAAGGTTGTAAAGAAGGCATATGGAATGCTCTCCTTCATTGGCAGAGGTATAGAATATAAAAGTAAGGACATAATATTGGAATTGTATAAAAAACTGGTGAGGCCACAACTGGAGTATTGTGTGCAGTTCTGCTCACCACATTACAGGAAGGACGTAATAGCTCTGGAGAGAGTGCAGAGGAGGTTTACAAGAATGTTGCCAGGGTTAGAAAAGTGTAGCTACGAGGAGAGATTGGATAGGTTGGGGTTATTTTCCTTAGAACAAAGAAGGCTGAGAGGTGGCTTGATTGAGGTGTACAAAATTATGAGGAGAATAGATAGGGGGGACAGGATAAAATTGTTTCCCTTGGTGGAGAATTCTAGAACCAGGGGACATAGATTCAAGATAAGTAGCAGAAGGTGTAGGGGGAACATGAGAAAAAACTTTTTTACGCAGAGGGTAGTGAGTGTCTGGAATTCGCTGCCCAAGTTGGTGGTAGAGGCAGAAACTCTAAACTCTTTTAAAAAGTACCTAGATCTGCACCTTAAGTGCTGTAAGCTGCAGGGCTATGGGCCGGGTGCAGGAAGGTAGGATCAGAAAGGGCACCTGGGTGTCCTCGGACTGGCGTAGACAAGGTGGGCCGAATGGCCTCCTTCTGTGCTGTAACTTTTCTATGGTTCTATGGACAGGGCAGTAGAGTTGCGGTCACAATCAGATAAGCCATGATCTTATCAAATGGCAGAGCAGGCTAGAGGGGCCAAATGGCCCACTCCTGCTCCTAATTTGAATGTTCATATATATGTTCATATAATCTTGACTCGCTCTTGTGTAATTTTAAATTTTTTTTTCCTTATGAGGAAGTTTTTTTCTCTGTTGCAACAATTTCAACTATTTATGCACAATCTCAAGGTTGTTTATAACAAGATCCTGCCAGCAGCTCAAGGCCAGCATGATTAGAAGCGTTAAAAAAGTGCCATTGTTTTTTTTGACCAGGAAAGAAATTAATTTATAATCCAGGCATTTGTGTTTTGACTCCTATTTGCACAACGGTAAAGGATGATCATTCCAATCCTACCTCTGAATGAGAGAGTGTTTTCAGTGATGTTGATATCAGGTTTCTGTTGAAAGAGAGAACAAGTCACCAGTTAAATAGACAGGATTTTCTAAGGTTTATTGCTGCTTGCATTAAGAAAAAGCAAATATATTATAAATGTCTTACTTTTTACTAATTGTTCAAGATAATTATTCAACAAGCGACAAACAAAAACATTTAAAGCAATATTTAAATCATGATAACACCATCACCATGCCAATACTTCACATGAAGGTTATTAATGCCATTACAAGGTGCCCATTGAGGAAGAAGGATTGTAGGAAGGGGATAAACCAACCATGGTTAACCAAGGAAGTTAATGTTAGTATCAAAGTGAAAGAAAAAACATGCAATGCAGTCAAGATTAGTGGTAAACCAGAGGATTGAGAAAGTTTTAAAAACCAATAAAAGATGACCAAAAAAAATAAAGAGGGAGAAAATAAACTTGGAGGTAATCTAGCAAGTAATATATAAACGAACAGTAAAAGCTTCATTAAATGTATAAAAAGGAAGAGAGAGGCCAAAGTCAACATAGGTCCCTTAGCAAATGAGGCTGGGGAAATAATAATGGGGAACCAGGAAATGGCAGAGGAATTAAATAAATACTTTGCATCAGTCTTCATGGTAGAAGATACAAACAGCACACCAAAAATACTAAATAATCAAGGGGCAAAAGGTGGGGGAGAGGAAATAAATACAATAACTATCACTAGAGAAAAAGTACTAGGGAAACTAATGGGGCTAAAGGCTGCTAAGTCACCTGGACCTGATTGGTTGCATCCTAGGATACTAAAGGAAATAGCTGCAGAGATAGTGGATGCACTGGTAGTAATCTTCCAAGAATCCTTAGGTTCTGGATAAGTCCCAGAGGATTGGAAAACTGCCAATGTAACACCCTTATTCAGAAAGGGAGGGAGACGAAAAACAGGTAGCTATAAGCCAGTTAGCTTAACATCTGTCATTGGGAAAATGTTAGTCTATTATAAAGGATGTAATAGAAGAGCATTTAGCAGCATCTGTGGAGAGAGAGAGAGAGAGAGAAACAGAGTTAACGTTTCGAGTCTGTAAGGCCCTTCTTCAGCTTCTTCATTTTCTGTTTTTGTTTCGGAAACTTTTGAAAACTAGTACAATTTTGAGTGCATTTGGAGACCGGTTCACCAATTCTTCCTAAGCTGAAACACTTGGCCAGTGTTGTTTCCCACTAAAATAATCTTTGCATATTTCACCACTCCTTTAACTGTAGGCTCAGGCTATGCTAATCAAATGATATCTGGTGTTGTTCGGCAGGGTCAGATTTCCATATCTTGCAAACCTTGTCTCCAATTGCACCAGTGAAATCATTATCACACCTTGTGCTCCTTTTGAATTAACTGAACACCAAGTAGGAAAAGGATTGACAAGTACTGGTATCCACACTTCTACCATCAATTTCTGATTAATTTTCTATTTTCAATTCAGGGATTTTTGGAGGTGTACAAAGAATTATTTCCACTTATTACACTCAAAATCTATGGGTCAGATTCAAGTTTGATAACAGAAAGTCAATGCAAGGGAAACAGCAGTTTGAGGAACTTTAGAAAATGCTGCATTAAACAAGAGCTCTCTGCTTCTGCTTTGTAAAGTTTCAGGCTTGAGTGCTAATGGCTTCCTTTATCTTAAAAACATCACACAATTACAAAGTAAAATATTGAGCAAAAAGACAATTTACAAGGCATATCATCAATCAAATACTAAAAGTTACGAGCAAATGTTCACTTTTTAAAGTGGAACATTACTTGGCTGTCTCTCTCCCCCTTATCTCATACTCAGTAGCTGCACCAATTCAACTGTAGGCCACTGACACAGGAAACTATAGGGCTGGGGCAGAGTTGCCTATAACATCATCAATGCAGTAACAGTCCCATTACTCATGCTGACTTATGGAGGTTTATGGCATAGGGCAACATATGTAATGATACTCTACGCGGGGGAGATAGGAAAATGTGCTGCTATTTCAATTAATTTATTAATTGTTATGATGTGGAATGCGTTGCGTGAAAGGGAGGTAGAAACAGATTCAACGTTAACTTTCAAAAGGGAACTGGATAAATAATTGAAAAGGAAACATTTGCAAAGCTATTAGGAAACAGCAGGAATGTGGGATGAATTAGATAGCTCTTTAAAATAACTGGCTGAGGTACAATGGACCGAATGGCCTCCTTCTGTGCTGTATGATTCTATGTATTTGGATTAGTACTAACAATGTAAAGAGGTCCACTGAAAGTTTGAAAACAGCCAGTTACCTAGCTTCAGCAGCAAGTCCTCAGCAAAAGATCATTCATCTAAACAGTCCAATATACTAATCACCCTTTCAAAATTCAGTGTCCCTCAGGTGCTGAAGACTCAAGTAGTTGATGTCTCACATCAATGCTGATTACCAAAGTAAATCCTCAATCTTCTCACTAATACTACCAGCAGCAGCCACTCCATGGCATCAACTAAATGTAGGAGACATCTTTGTGACTGACTGATTTTCATTTTGCTAAGTACTATTAAATTGTATCAACCTACAGCTGTTAGAAATATTTGGAAATGTCATGCTAAGAAAGGTCAAGGGTGGCAGATTAAATGTGATCTAACTTTGGAAGGTGGATTGAAAGAGAAAGGGTAAGGATACAGGAGGAAATTGCTGAGCCTTCATTGAAGCACAATGTTACAGTTTTGGGCTCTGTTGCAATTACAGAGACTACATCACAGAACCTGGCTAATTGGCCTATACCATCATTATGTTCCACACAAGCCTCCTCCAACCGTACTTCATCTAACCAGTCAGCTTTCCTCCCTTTGATCATTGAAAAGTATGTTTAAGGTTTTGAGAAGCAGACAACTCCCCAGCAATTGGAATACAACTCCCCTTCAATCTGCTCAAGCAGTGTGTGTGGATCCAGGAAGTAACAATTACCTCAAAAGTGATACAGCTACTGGGCTAAACGTAATCTTGTGCTTTCATCTGACAATTGGGTTGAATGGGCAAAAGCATTACGTGCAGAACAGCATCTTGACATAGTAAACAACTAATCTACTTTAACTAAAATTCAAATCTGTTTAGACTAATATTAAAGTACAAGAAAGAACACATTTATATAACACCGTTCATATCCTCAAGACATCCAAATGCTTCACAGGCAATGAATTATATTTGAGGTGTAGTTACTTCTCATGAAATGACACAGGAGGAGGGCATTGGCCCATCGTGCCTGTGCTGGTATGTTTTTGTAGGGAAACATAACACAGAAAGATCCCGCAATCAGGACTAATGGGTATGGAATCTGTTTTGATTATATTATTAGAGGGACAAAAGTTGGCCAGGGAAAATCCCTACTCTTCTTCAAATTGTGCCAAGGGATTCTTTACAATCACCCAAGAGGGCAAATGGAGCCTTGATTCATCTCAAAGACGGCACTTCTGAAAGAATCCCGATCTGTCAATGCTGTGCCAGGCTGAACTATGTGCTCAAACCTTTGGAGTGGGGCTTGATCCCATGACTTACTGACTCACAAATGAGACAGTGCTGTCACAGGGCCACAGATGACACTGAAACAAATCAAATTTGTAGATGTTCACTGGCTGTCATAACAAACTCTCGGAATTAAAACAAAGTTCATGTGAACTAGAACTACCAATCCTATCCTCGTTATCTGAAAGGCCACCTACTCCAACCTCCCTAACATTGTTCAGCTCCAGTTGTGCTAAAAACATTCCACGCTACTGCCATCTCCAGACTCAACTACCTCTGACTGGCCTCCCATTTTCTGTAAAATTCAACTCACCCAAAACTCAACTGCTCATATTCTATCACACACTAGGTCTGCCTGACCCACAATGACTCCAAGTCCCCCGATGCCTCAAATTTAAAATTTCAATCTTTCAATTCCTTCATGGTTGCAAGCCTCCCCACAGCTCTAATCTCAAACCCTACAGTTTCCTCCCGCACAGAATGCCACTTTTCTGACTTTGCCTTCTGGCCACCTACTATCAGTGGCTATGCATTCAGTGGGGGTCCCTTGCCTGGCGCTCCTTCCCCAAATCCTTCCACATATACCTCTTTAAGACCCTCCATAAATCCTTTCCCGTTGACCTAGCTTTTGGTCACTGGACTTACTTTCTTTGACTTGGTGTTTATGTTCAATTACACCTCTGTTAAGCACCTTAGGACAATTTTCAATGTTCACAAGTGTCCTTTTTATAAATATGCTTTGCTGTTATAGTGATGAAACCATCTCCAGCAGCACAATGGGCTGTATCCCTGACATCGTGCAGCTCACTTGACTAGATAGAACTCACAAAACCATTAGTGAATTCATTCAAATACAACAATATAAAATTCAAGAGTAACATTGGACTCAAAATGTTAACTCTGTTTCTCTCTCCACAGTGCCAGACCTGCTGAGTTTTCCAGCACTGTTTTTATTTCCGATTTCCAATATAAAATTCTATCTGTTATGAACCTTCTTTATCTTAAAAAACACAGGAAGACTCTTAGAACCAATGATCCACAAGGATGATTTGAACGTATTCCCAGCCACTTTGACACAATGAATGTGTCAAAGATATTACTCAATGACAATATTCATTGTAACTACTCTTGCTTCTCAACTGCAACCCAATTTGCAGTCACTTTCCACTAACTCTTGCAAGACAGAGGACCTGTCATTTGCTCTTCATGAACTAGATATTCAAGTTTTGCAGAAACAAAATGTAATCAAACTAAATGGAAGAACTAATTGTTACTTTAACCAGAGGATACAGCTGGTATATTTTATACTCATTAAAAATAAACTTAATAAACTTCATAATGTGACAAATGGATAGGGAAAGAGCAGTTAAGGAATAGCTCTATGGGCCAAATGACCTTTTCTTACATAAAAGTTACAGCATAGGAGCAGGCCATTTGGCTGGCATTTATCTCCATGTGAGCAACAGCTGCAATCCTGTGTGCCTATCTGCCCCCCTATCCCTTTACTCCCCTTTCATTCAAGTATCTATCCAACCCATTCTTAAATGTTGACCCAGTTTCTGCTTAACTCACTAACTCACTCTCGATCATGCATTCCAACCCAAGTAAAATGGTTTCTCCTGCTTACTAGTTTGATACTTATATCTAATAATCCTTGTCACTGTTCTCTAAACCATCTTCAATGCATTATTTTGAGGATATGTAACTGGACGTAATAATTTGAAGACCATACAATGATATACATGGTCAAAATTTAGTTATGACCATAAGAGTTAAATATAGGGACCAAAACACATGACTTGCAGACAAATATCCTGGTGATACAGGCCAGTCTGATACAGGCTAGTCTGATATGCCTTGTCAATAATGCTTTCACACTGACTGGATTCTTCTAGCAAATGTTCAATAATGTCACTCTTCCTCTTTTCCCACATTCACTAATGGAGGCCTCTTACTATCTATGTCCCATATTTCATACTCCAAAGTGCATTACATTAACCTTAGATTAAAATTAATCTCCCATTCTTTAGCTCATCATTTGAATGGGTCCAAATCCCATTTAGTGCCATCAATCTTCCTTAGATTCATCATCTACCACATTACTTCATGTCATCAGCAAATTCTGTATTAAAAGCATCAGCCACCTCCACACCATTGTAGAAATGACATGCACAATGCCAATTTGTAAAGTTTTCTTACCTGTGCATCACCCAATATATTATTTATCAACTTTTAGGAATCACTTTGCAGCTGGAATTGCAATTCTATCTGACACTGTAAGGGTACTCATCACCTCCTTCATTTTACCAGTAATATAGCCTGTCTCACCTCAGGGGCTGTCTGAATGCTGCCCCCTCTTGCAATTCAATTTCATTAGCGCCTGTCAAACTATCTAATCCCACTCGCATTCCAACTACCAGAAATGCTCTCCCTTCAGGACCGTTACTTTGCATTTCCATGTCCAGACTGCTCCCATTCCTCTCACAATTTCCAAATCCTGACAATTGCACGGGGAAAAGGCAGGAGAATGGGACTGAGTGAGTTCCTCTTGCAGAGTGGCACACACATGACAGGCTGAATGGCCTCCTTCTGTACTGTAACCATTCCATGATTCTATCTATGATTCAATTATTGATTGTTCCGATTTCTTTACCATATTCATTATGTGACAGTTCTGGTACCTTTCCAATCCCAATACCTGACACTTCTCATCTCATTCCTAATCCCATCCCAATAGTTCATATTTTACTATCAGTTCTGGACTATAAATATTCCCTGATAGATCCCAGCTCTTTCTAAATCTACCACTTCACTGCTCCAATGTCATACCCAATTCATCCCTTGCAGCTCACTCACACCTATTCTAACAGCTCCTACTCCCAATCTGAGACCCCATTCCCAGTCCCTGAGACCCCATTCCCAGTCCGTGTCCATATGCAGCAAGACCTGGACAACATTCAGGCTTGGGCTGATGTGGCAAGTACCATTCACACCACACAATGACCATCTCCAACAAGACAGAATCTAACCATCCCCAAATCCCCAACATCCTGGGGGTTACCGTTGACCAGAAACTGAACTGGACAAGTCATACAAATGTGGCTGTGACTACAAGAGCAGGTCAGAGACTAGGAATTCTGCAGCAATTAACTTGCCTCCTGACTCCCCGAAGCCTGTCCACCATCTACAAGGTACAAGTTAGGAGTGTGATGGAATACTCTCCACTTGCCTGGATGAGTGCAGCTCCCACAACACTCAAGAAGCTCAACACCATCCAGGACAAAGCAGCCCGCTTGATTGGCACCCCATCCACCACCATCAACACTCACTCCGGCCACCACCGACGCAAAGTGGCAGCAGTGTGTGTACCATCTACAAGATGCACTGCAGGAACTCAACAAAGCTCCTTCCAAACCCATGACCACTACCATCTAGAAGGACAAGGGCAGCAGATGACGGGAACACCGCCCCTCCAAGCCACACACCATCCTGACTTGGAAATGTGTCGCTGTTCCTTCACTGTCACTGGGTCAAAATCCTGGAACTCCCTCCCTGACAGCAGGACCTACACCACAGGGGTTGCAGCGGGTCAAGAAGGCAGCCCACCACCACCACCACCTTCTCAAGGGGCAACGAGGGATGGGCGATAAGTGCTGGTCTTGACGGTGAAGCCCACCTCCTGTGAAAGAATGAAAACAAATCGAGTTCCCATTCATTATCCCGCAGTCCCAATGCCGGAGGCCCCAGCTTCCCGTACCCACCTGCACCCCGCTCAGGTCCACCCTCAGGTACAGTTCCTGGTGTCTCTGCGCCCAGTAAACATGGGGGGTCAGTGTCTGGCCCGGTGTCCGGTGCTGATTCTCCATCTCCCCCCGCCCCCGGGGCTCTCCCGCTGCTGCTGCTGCTGCCGTGTCCGGGGCCTCAGGCTGGGTTTAAGCCGAGTTCGCTCTGCCGGTCAATGGGGCTCCAGCTCGGGCTCGGCGGCTTTTTGCTAGAACAATCTGCACGGCCGCCGTGCTCGTCACCCAGGGGGGGCCGGCCCTCGAGCGGCGCGCGCCGCCGCCGCGCCGGGGACGTCAGCCCTGGGCGCGCATGCGCGCCAGCCCGCCTGCCTGCGCAAGGCAACTAGCGACCAATCCGTTAAAAAAAACAGCCGGTTACCAACTCTCCAGGACTCCCCCACTGGAGTCTCCCGGAATTAAACATTAATTACCCGGACATCGCTGCCAGAAATCCCCAGTGTGAAACATTATTGGGCAATTAAACAAAACCATGTGTTTTTTTTTTCCATTGTCTTTTGAACAGTTTAGGGAATAAACAGGCATTTCTATTTCTGCAAATGTCAGTCCAAAATTGGGATGTTGCCTCCCTGGTGCCAGGGTCAAGGATGTCACAGGGCGGCTGCAGAGCACCCTGAACGGGGAGGGGTGAGCGCCCAGCAGTCATGGTCACATTTGTACCAACGACACAGGTAGAAAGAGGGATGTAGCCCTGCGGTCCGAGTTTAGGGAGCTCGGCGGGAAATTAGCCAGCAGGATCTCAAAAGTAACACTCTCTGGTTTACTCCCGGCACCAGGCGCAAGCGAACATCGAAACAGGAGGATAAAGCAGATGGACACATGGCGGGAATGATGGGGCAGGAAGGGAGGGGCATTAGGTTCCTGGGACATTGGGACCAGCTCTTGGGGAGATGAGAGCTGCACAGGCCAGACAGGTTTCACCCTAATAGAGCCAGGACTGAGTGGGGCGATTTGCTAGTGTTATTGGGGCGGTGGGGGGGGGGGGGGGGGGGGGGTTAAACTAAATTGGCAGGTGTGTGGGAACCAGGAGGAAATATCAGAGAGGAATACCAAGGCGTACAGAATACTAGGAGAGACAGGTAGCGCTAGAGTAGGAAATAGCAAGTTATTAGATGGGTTCAGAGTAAAGGAGAAAGTAATAAAGTCTAAATCAGGTTTAATAAGCATGTATGTGAATGCAGGCAGTGTGGTTAATAAGATTGGTGAGTTACAGGTGCAGATTGACGTGTACTATGTTGTGGTTTTCAGACCTGGCTCAAAGAACAGCAGGACTGGGTGTTCAGGAAAGTTAAGAAAGGAAAAAAAGCGGAAGAGTGGCAGGATTGATGAAGGAGAGCATTGCAGTACTGAGGAGAGAAAATCCCAGATGGGACAAGGACAGAATCCATTTGGCTAGAGCTAAGGAACAAAAAAGGTGCAATCGCATTGCTCGGTGTAGTCTCTGGGCCACCAACTAGTGCATATGATGTAAAGGCACAAATTTGCAAAGAAATTACAGTGAAGTGCAAATATCAACAGGAGAACATTTAGCGCTCAATGATCATTGTATCATAAAGTTTAAGTTGGCTATGTAAAAGGACAAAGGACACTCTAGAATTAGAATAATTAACTGGGAAAAGCCAACTTCAATGGGGTAGAAATGGATCTGGGCTGAATAAATTGGAATCAAAGGTTGGCTGAACAATGGGCTAACTTCAGAGAAGAGATAATTTGGGCGCAGTCGGGGTATATTCCCTCGAAAGGGAAAGATAGGGCAGACCATAGCTCCCTGGATGACAGAAGAGATGGCGATTAAGATGAAGAAGACAATGTGTGCTTATGACAGGTGTCAGGTGAATAATACAAATGAGAACCAGGCTGAACATAGAAGGTTCAGAGGGGAAGTGATAAAGCAAATAAGAGAAGCAAAGAGGGAGTATGAAAAGAAACTGGCAGCTAACAAAAAAAGGAATCCCAAAGTCTTCTATAGGAATATAAATAGGAAGAGGGTGGTAAAAGAAGGAGTAGGGCTGATTAGGGACCAAAAAGAAGATGAATGCATGGAAGTAGGGGGAATAGCAGGGGTATTAAATTAACAATTTGCATGTTTTTACCAAGGAAGAAGATGCTTCCCAGGCCATGTTGAAAGAGGAGGTAATTAATACACTAGAAGAGTTTAAAATTGGTAAGGAGGAGGTATTAGATAAGCTGTCTATATTTAAAGTTGATAAGGCACCAGGACCAGATGAAATGTATTCAAGGATGTTGAGGGATGTGAGAGTGGAAATTGCATAGGCACTGTCCATAATTTTCCAATAATTTTTAGACTCAGGGGTGGTACCAGGGGACTAGAGAATTCCAAATGTTACACTCTTGTTCAAAAAATGGTGTAAGGATAAGCCCAGCAACCACAAGACTGTCAATTTAACTTCATTGGTGGGGAAAATTCTGGAAACAATAATTCAGGACAAAATTAATAATCACATGGACAAATGCAGGTACCAAATCTGTGCTGGCTTTCCTTAATTAAAGGGAAAATTGTGTTTAATTAACTTGTTTGAGTTTTTTCATGAGGTAAAATAGAGGGTTGATGAGGGCAATGCTGTTGACGTGGTGTACATGGACTTGCAAAAGGCATTTGATACAGTGCCGCACAACAGACTTGTGAACAAAGTTATGGCTTATAGAATATAGGGGATCCACACGGATACAAAATGGGCTGAGGGGCAGGAAACAGAGAGCAGTAATTAATGGATGGAGGGGAGGTGAAGGGAGAGGGGGAGGGGAGGTGAAGGGAGAGGGGGAGGGGGGTGAAGGGAGAGGGGGAGGGGGGTGAAGGGAGAGGGGGAGGGGGTGAAGGGAGAGGGGGATGAAGGGAGAGGGGGAGGGGGATGAAGGGAGAGGGGGAGGGGGATGAAGGGAGAGGGGGAGGGATGAAGGGAGAGGGGAGGGGGGTGAAGGGATAGGGGGAGGGGGGTGAAGGGATAGGGGGAGGGGGGTGAAGGGATAGGGGGAGGGGGGTGAAGGGATAGGGGGAGGGGGGGGTGAAGGGATAGGGGAGGTGGGGTGAAGGGATAGGGGGAGGGGGGTGAAGGGATAGGGGGAGGGGGGTGAAGGGATAGGGGGCTGAAGGGGAGAGGGGGCGAGGAGAGAGGGGGAGGGGGCGAGGGGGAGGGGGCGAGAGGGAGGGGCGAGGGGGAGGGGGAAGGAGAGGGAGGGGCGAGGGGGAGGGGGAAGGAGAGGGAGGGGCGAGGGGGAGGGGGAAGGAGAGGGAGGGGCGAGGGGGAGGGGGAAGGAGAGGGAGGGGCGAGGGGGAGGGGGAAGGAGAGGGAGGGGCGAGGGGGTGGGGGAAGGAGAGGGAGGGGCGAGGGGGAGGGGGAAGGAGAGGGAGGGGGAGGGAGGGGGAGGGGGAAGGAGAGGGAGGGGGAGGGAGGGGGAGGGGGAAGGAGAGGGAGGGGGAGGGGGAAGGAGAGGGAGGGGGAGGGGGAGGGAGGGGGAGGGGGAAGGAGAGGGAGGGGGAGGGGGAAGGAGAGGGAGGGGGAGGGGGAAGGAGAGGGAGGGGCGAGGGGGAGGGGGAAGGAGAGGGAGGGGCGAGGGGGAGGGGGGATCGGGACTCCGCCCCCGCGCTCCCGCGCTCCCGCCCCCCCCCACCCGCGCGCGCCCCCGCGCGATGCTAAGATGGCCGAGGCTGAGGAGGTGGTGGCCGGAGCGGTGGTGGTGGCGGCTCGGAGTGGACCGGGGCCGGGGCCCGGACCCGGAGCGGACGCGGGGGAGAGCGGGGCTCGGGCCCCCGCCGACCTGCCCCTGCCTCCCGCCCTCGGGGCCCGGGCTCCCGCGCCGCCGCCTCCGCCTCTCTACAACTGGCAGGCGGCGCAGCGCTCGGTGCGGGAGCGCTTCTCCTTCATGTTCAATAACGAGCTGCTGAGCGATGTCCATTTCGCGGTGGGGAAAGGCCGGGGCGCCCGCCGCCTCCCCGCTCACCGCTTCGTCCTGGCCGTCGGCAGCGCCGTCTTCGACGCCATGTTCAACGGCGGCATGGCCACCAGCTCGGCCGAGATCGAGCTGCCCGACGTGGAGCCCGCGGCCTTCCTGGCGCTGCTCAGGTGAGAGAGAGAGAGAGAGACGGGCCCCCCTGCAACTCGAGCCCCAGGCTGCGGCCTAGTCCGGGCCCGGGAGGACCGTCAATCATCCCGGCGGAGCCCAGGGCCCGGCCCGTTTCCCTATGGAATCAGTTCATTATTCATAACAAAATGTGGTATTTTCACCAATGCAACTGGATCGTTTCAGTGCGAAGAATATTCATAACACTGGGGATTGGCGAATTGATGCAACATCAACCTGCAGACCCGCTGCTTCTGCCCCGTTTGTTGGTTAATCTGACTCATTATCATTAATAGACGGTGGAAATGTCTCTAATGCAACGAATATGTTTCGGTGCAAAGAGCAATCGCACCTCCGGTACCTTCCCCTCCCTCCATTATCACATCGCCCAGCAAAGCCCCTGCTAGTCAGTGTTGGGTCTGTCGGACTCAGAACCCCCTCCTTGAGAGGAAAGACTTTCTCCTCATCTCTGTCTTCAATGATCGATCCCCCTTATTTTGAAACCGTGTCCGCCTAGTTCTGGATTCTCCCAGAAGAGAAGACATCCTCTCCACCTCCACCCTCTTAAAGGTCTCAATTAAGTCGCCTCTCACTTTTCTAAACTCCAGTGGATACCAGCCTAACCTGTCCAGCCTTTCCTCATAAAGACAACCTGCCCATTTCCTGATATTAGTCTAATAAACCTTTTCTGAACTACTTCTAACACATTTACATCTTTCCTTAAATAAGGAGACCAGTACTGTACACAATACTCCAGATGTGGTCTCACCAGTGCCCTGTACAACTGAAGCATAACATCCATACTTTTGTATTCAATTCCCCTCTCAATAAATAATAACATTCTATTGGCTTTCCTAATTACTTGCTGTACCAGCTTACTAACCTTTTGTGATTCATACACTAGGACACCCACATCCCTATGAATCTCAGAGCACTGCAATCTTTCACCATTTAGATAACAAGCTTTTTTATTCTTCCTGCCAGAATGACCGATTTCACATTTGCCCACATTATACTCCATTTGCCAGATCTTTGCCCACTCACTTAACCTATCTATGTCCCTTTGTAGCCTACTTGTGTCCTCTTCACAATCTACTTTCCTACCTATACTTATAAACTGTCACTAATACAAGCAGGTTGTTTCAATGCAAATGATATTTACAATCATGGGAATTCCCCTACTTTTGCAGCACTGCTGGTGCTCATGTTCATTAAGGATTAGAATGTATTCAACGGTAGAAATGTCAACCATGCATTGAGACTGAGTCAGCTCAAAGAGTAAAAAGCAGCTGTTTTTTCCAATCGCGCTGTCACTCTGCTTTCCTCCAGCTCCTCTTGGCTCTGGTTGTTTAACTTAATGTCGGAGCTGCACCGATTCTATGTCAGCCTCTGCCCGGGGCTGCTGGTTAGTGTTGCTTTTACCAACTTTATTATTAAATAAAAGAGGGTGTAAATAAAAGAAATCAGCAATTCAGACTGAATATTAATCAAAAAAATGTCATTTGTGCAGTGAATCTGTGTCTGTGCAAATCAAATACAATTGTACAGCTGTGATGTTGGCCCAGCATTGGTGAGTTTTATTAAATGGCTGAATCTAGTCTATTTATTGTTGCAAGTGAAATGCATCTGGGAATGTTATTCTCAGGCCGGCTGCAGGGCTGGGTTTTATTGTTGTTCTGGTAAAATGCAACAGATTTGCAGTGCTACATTTGCAGTGAGCTGCCTTTTGCTGCTTTGCAGTGCTTAGGTACTGAACTTATTATTGTGTAGCAACAGGCTGCTGTTCTGGAGGGACAACATGGTTTTAGTTTTTTTAAATCTTGAGTTATAGAAGCTATATACAAGTAAGCTGACCCACTATTTTTAGGAGTGACTGTCATTCCGTAATAATGTGTGTTTTTTGCAGCAGTAAAACATCCCAAGGTTGTACATGGAACAAACTAATAATCTGGAAAAAAAGGACATGACTGAAGGTCAAAGAAACAGATTTAGACAGGGCTGCCAATCCTCCCAGATTTCCCTGGAGTCTTTAGGAATTGAGGATTAATCTGCAGGATACTGCATCAACAAATCCAGGAGAAAAATCATTGGGCTTCAACAAAAATGTGTCTTTAATTTACTTTGAGAAGTTCAATTTGTTAATTATAGAAACATTGGCGATGGTTTAAAAAAAAAGCTGAATTGGATAAATGTGTGAGGAGAGAATTTGCAGGGCTATGGGGAAAGAACAGTGACATAGGACTAATGTACAGTATGATGGGCTGAATGGCATCCTCCTGTGCTGTATTAGTCTCAGTGACTGACAGTCAAGTATCACCCATTCGGGTAACAAGAATGTTTGATTTCCAATTGGCTGGGATGGTGGCGTATCGTGAGGATGGTTGTGATGTTTGACCAATGGTAGGAGTGTGTGGGTGGAGAAAGGGGGTCACATGACAGCTCCATGATTACGTACAATTGAAGTTGGCAACCCCATATTTTGAGGAGGTTTTTGAATATAGGGACAGGTGGAGGAAGGTGAATGGGTTTTAAAATGTCACTACTCTAGATGCTTGTTTCTTTTTTTAACAAATAAAGTCAACACAACTTAGGCATTCAGATTTTCTGTTCATCATTTTTGGAGATCATGAACTGTATTAACAGTTGACAGTTCAGAGACAGATTGCAAAGTGGGAGAGATCTTTACTTTAAAGTGAGTCAGATTGATGTGAATGGAACTTTATCCCCTCGCCAGTTCAGACAAATGTTGGTGAAACATGGTATGTAAGTTTGTTCAGTGAAAAGTAACACTGATTCACTCTATCAATGATTCACTATAGGACCCCTGTGCAAAATAGATGATCACAGCCAGGCGTGAGTAAGATCAGGGGGAAAAGGTGTGAAATTCTTAAAGGGAAGAGAGTGGATCCTGGTATTTCAGATGAAAGAGTGTTAGTGTGAGTAGTTAGAGGGGAATGTGGAATATTCAAATCCCACTCCAGAGTCCTGTGTATGTAATCCAGGCTGACACTCCAGCGCAGTACAGAGGGAGTGCTGCACTGTTGGAGCGACCATCTTTTAGTCGAGACGTTGGACTGAGACCCCATCCACCCCCGCAAAAAAGGAGAAAGTAAACAATTCTTTGGCGCAATTCAAAGAACAAGGGAGTTATCTCCGGTGCCTGGCCAAGATGTATCCCTCAATCGACAATGTAAATAGATTATCCAGTAATTTACACCAAGTTTATAGGAGCTTGCCATGTGTAAATTGGCTTGTCGCTTTCCTACATTAGAACAGGGACTGAGCTTCGAAAGTGCTACATTGATTATGTAGCATTTTGGGACGTCCCGAATTTGTGAAAGGCACAATAGAAATGCAAGTTATTTCTATGCCTATGTACCTGTGTTATGGTACAGATTCTATAGTATAAGTGTTGTATATGGATCAAGGGGTTGAGAAATGGGTATTGTGTTTTAGGACAGCTGAGGTTAATCTTGGATTATTCTCCTTCACTTTCTATTTTAAGAAAATGATCTAGTTAAATTTCAATTCTCCTTTTCTTCAAATCTGTATTGTTCTTATTTTTCAGGTTTTTGTACTCAGATGAGGTACAAATTGGTCCTGAGACTGTGATGACGACTCTGTACACAGCCAAAAAATATGCAGTGCCTGCCCTGGAGGCCCATTGTGTGGAATTTCTCACCAAACATCTGCGAGCTGACAATGCCTTCATGTTACTTACGCAGGTGATTATTTACAGCGATGGCTGTGAGCATCCCACCTGTGGATCTGTGCACGCAAGACAGATAAAATGATCCTTTAATCCTCAGACGCCGAGAACACAATAAGGGAGAGGGAAACAAAGCAAGGGTTCCTGCTACAACAAAAACAGATAATGCTGGAAAAACTCAGCACGTCTGGCAGCACCTGTGGAGAGAAAAAAAAAGAGTTAGCGTTTCGAGTCCTTATGACTCTTCAGAGCTAAAGAGAAGTAAAATGTGATGAAATTTATACTGTTTGAAGGGGGGGGTGGGGGTGAAGCTGGATAGAAGGCCAGCGATAGGTGGAAGCAAAGGAGAGACTGCCAGAGATGTCATGGACAATAGGACAAAGGGGTGTTAATGATAGTGATACTGGCTAAAGGATGTGCTGATGGTGGCATTAAGGTCAGAAAGCAGAATGTGATAAAAGCAGGACAAGGGTAAGCACTCTGGAAAGAACAACATGACCAAGTGACAGATGTGGGGAGGGGATGGTGATAGGAAAAAAGATTGAAAATAGGATAAAAGGTGGGGAGAAAACAATGAATAAAGATGAAAAATAAAAATAAGTGGGTAAAAATTTAAAAATGAAAAAAAAATTAAGAAATGAGAATGAATATTGAAAAAAGGGGATAAAAAGGAGGTGAGGATGGAGGAGAGAGTTCATGGTCTGAATTTGTTGAACTCAATGTTAAGTTCAGAAGGCTGTAAGGTGCCTAATTGGAAGATATGGGGCTGTTCCTCCAGTTTGTATTGGGCTTCACTGGAACATTGCAGCAGGCCAAGGACAGACATGTGGGTATGAGAGCAGGATGGGGTGTTGAAATGGCAAGTGACAGGAAGGTCTGGGTCATACTTGCGGACAGACTGAAGGTGTTCCACAAAGCGGTCACACACACTGCGTTTGGTGCCTCCAATGTAGAGGAGACCGCATTGGGAGCAGTGAATGCAGTAGACCAAATGGAAGGAGGTGCAAGTGAAATGCTGCTTCACCTGAAAGAAGTGTTTGGGCCCTTGGACAGTGAGGAGGGAGAAGGTAAACGGACAGGTGTTGCACCTTCTCCTGCTCCCTATCCAATGCTGGAAATCTGAACAATGGGTGAGAATTGGAACAAACCTTGGCCATATATTGCCACAGTCCCAATAGTGTACAGCTGCTTGTGCTGAAGGCTGAATAATTGCTTCTTGGTAAGGTACTGAAAGGTCTACCCCCAGAGAGGCTGGGCAGTATGACATTTATCACGGGTTGGATAAAAATTTGGATAAATCTTCGATAATTTCACTTTGGATAGATGGATACGATGTAAGATTTTAAGTTGTAGCAACCCATGTCTTGCACATACAGGTGAGGAATGCACACGAGAGAGAATAGACTTCCAGTTATCTTCTGATAAGTCTGAGTCAAAGTCTTGCTCCCAAAGAGTTTTTAAGGTAGAAAGTGAAGAGCAGTGTGGTGAAAAAATTAGAGAATAGAATTTGGAAATGAATCCCCTAACAAAAGGATTTAATTCTAGCATAATATCTATCGGCGATTTAGGGGGAAATAAAGGAAACTGGGTGGGTTTTTTTGCGCACAAAATCTCTGATTTGTAAATAGTGAAAGAAGTTTGTGTGGGGCATATCATATTTCCGAGAGAGTCAAAAGAAGCAAAAATATTATCAATGTATAAGTTAGCAAGGGTTTTGACACTTCTCGCATGCCAGACTTGAAAGACAGAATCTCCTAATGAAGGTGGAAATAGATGGTTTGCATTAATAGGGCTATATAAAGAGAGAGATTGCAGCTCAGTGTGTTCTGAACTGGGTCCAAATCTTAAGTGACTGCCTAACAATAGGGTTTGAAGAAAAGTGACTGGTTGAGAAAGGAATGGAGGAGCACAACAGAACAGGCAGAGATGTGGATTGACAGGAGGCTGCCTCCAGTTGTGCTAAGTCCGAATGAACCCAGAAAATAATTTACGGATATTAGCAGACCAATAATAAAACTGAAAATTTAGCAGTGCCAGACCACCTAAATGCTTTGTGGAAAAACTTTACGAATTCTGGGTGTTTTCTTATTCCAAATAAAGGAAGAAATTAATTGGTCTATTGCAATAAAAAAAAACAATGAAATGCAGTGAAATAAGTACAGAAATTTTGGGAAAATATTCATCTTTACAGAATTTATACGACCAACTAAAGAAAGGGGTAAGCTAGACCAACGTGCTAAGTCCTGCTTCTTACGTTCCAACAAAGGGTCAAAGTTGAGCTTAAAAAGGTCTCCGAGGGATAAAGTAACTAAAATTCCTAAATATTTAAAACTGTTTACTGAGACCCTGAAGGGGAGGGAAGAAAGAAGGTAACTGTTTGCGATCGAATTAATAGGAAAAATTTCACTCTTTTGCAAATTCATTTCAAAACCTGCAATATGACCAAATCACTCAAGAATAGAGAAAAATGTGGGAGAAATGAGGTCAGATCGGAGATATGAAAAAACAGGTCATCAGCATATAGGGAGAGTTTCTGCTCGACCACCCCCCAGTATAACAGCACCCTGTATATCTCCACAGGTTCACAGTGAAACTGCCAGGGGGGCAATAGCAATAGCGAAAAGTAGGGGGGGAAACGGGACAGCCCTGTCTGCTACCTCGATGGAGGTCAAAGAGTTTAGAATGGATATCATTTATACATACTGAAGTAGCCGGTGAGGAATACGATAGTTTTATCCATTTTATAAAAATGGATCTAAATCTAAATTTTTGAAGAGTGAGGAAAAGGTTCAATCAAAGGCCGTTTCTGCATCCATAGCTATAAGAATCTCAGGGATTGGAGCAGTTGAATATGTGTAAATAATATTGAAAAGACACCTTAAATTACAGAAGGATTGCCTGCCCTGTATAAAACCTATCTGGTCAGGAGAGATAATAGAAGGAAGGACAGGTTCAAGACTGTGTGCTAAAGCTTTAGTTAGTATCTTGACATCCGCGTTTAAGAGGGCTGTATGAACCGCAATGCAGAGGATCCTTATCCCTCTTTAAAACAACAGACAAAGATGCCTTGCGCAGTGTAGAAGGGAGCATTTTTGAGAGAAAGCATCCCGAAAACAGAGACAGTAATAATGGAGAAAGTTGTGATAAGAATTTTTTATAAAATTCTATTGGAAATCCATCAGGCCCTGGTGCCTTATTACTTTGCATGGATTTAATTACCTTCAGTATTTCACCTTGGGAAAGGGGTACTTCTAACGCATTCATAGAGTCAGACGTTAGAGATGGGATGCCCATATTATCAAAAGAATTGTAAAATAAACCAGGACCTGAAAAGGAGTCTGAGGTATAAAAACTGGGATAAGAAAGTTTGAATTGATCATTGATCTCCTGGTGATCGGTGGTGGTTGACCCTGTTGGAGTGGTGATTTCAGTAATAAGTTGAGAGGAAGCAGTCTGGTGAAGCTGGTGAGCCAGGAGTCTATCGGTTCTTTCACCATGTTCATGGAGTGTCACCCTGCAAATTAGTGTGGTGAATGGGAGAGAAAAAGGAGCATTGTCTTGCTGATGGGTATAGAAAATGCGTCTACCAATCCATGTGCATCCAGAAAAGAACTGATGGCTGAGGCTGATTTTGATATTGGAACAGATTTTGTGGATGAGCAATCTAAATTTTGGGTTAAGAACACAGTTAAAGTCTCCTCCAAGAAGTAAGTGATATGGGTCTTAATCGGGTATGGAAAATAAATTTGAAGTGAAATGGTGATCATCCCAGTTGGGTGCATATACATTAGCTAGGGTCAGACGTACATAGTGGCCATTAGGGTCAGCTATAACCTGAGGGAATGCCTTTATGGATTAGAATTGCTGCACCTCTCACTTTACTATGAAAATTAGAATGAAACATCTGCCCAGCCCAATCCTTCCGCATTCGAAAGTGGTCAGATGTACGTAAGTGAGTTTCCTACAGGAAGGCAATGCCCACCTTCAGATGATGTAAATGAGAGAGAACTTTATTTCTTTTAACTGGCTGATTTATACCTTTCGCATTCCAGGTGATAAAAAGGATTGGACAACGACCCATTGAGGCCTTAATATTAGTGGACATTATGATAATAAAAGCGTATCAAAGTATATGGCCCCCATAGGTTAACCATTACAGATAAAGGATTCAATATTTTTGAACCAGAGCTTAGCCACCTAAAGAATGTTAAAAACTGACCAAAAGGAAAGTGCATCTGTATATTTGGAAAAGAACAAGAAAAAGAGAAGAAAAGGGAGGAAAAAATAGAAGAAGGAAAGAAAAGCTTACATCACCTCCCCAAATGAGGTGAACGTTACCCCTCACAGCAAGTGTACTATTCGTACCTTCTTACCAATGTGTCTTGAAAAGACAGCCCACATTAAAGCAATATACAATCAAATATTCCAAACACAAGTATTGTAAAGTTCAGCATATGCTAAACAAGGTGCAGAATCAGTCGGCGGCAACAGTTTTGTAATACAGTACTCAACAAGAGAGGGAGAGTATAAAGGGAGATTCAACTGTCAATTCAATTGCACGTGTGGTATAAGGTAAAAAATAAGCACCCATTGGGTTTATGTAAAACTTGTTGCAATTAGTGCAGTTTGGACATAAGATACAAAGAGGTTGGTATAACCAACAAAACTTATCGTGTAACAGAACCATCATGCATGGTTACCTAATTAAGCATTGTGTACCATTTTGTCCTGGGTGAAGTCACAATGTGACTTATTAAGAGAAGGTAAAATTGTGTCCTTGAAAAAGGTGAAGCTTCTTGCGCTGTGTTGAAAATTTTATCCACTCTGAAAGTTACACGCAGGGCGGAGAAGACCATATTTAAGTCCGACTTCACGAAGTTGGGCTTTAACAAATTAATATTTTCCACGATGCCGAGCAAGATCCACACTGAGGCCAGGGTAGATGAATATCTTGTTTCCACGAAAGTATAGTTGACCCTTTTCTCTAGACAGATGCATAATTTTCTCCTTCACCCTATAGTGATGCAGTCTTAGTATTAACGGCCTTGGGGTTCACCATGCTGTGGCTGCGACACCAAAGAGCAATGGGCTCGATACACTACTGGCGGTGAATCAAAACTCTCCTTGTCAAGTTTCTAGCAGTTTGGATATTTTTTACAAATAGAATTTGTTAATGAGTTTCCCTCCAGTCTTTGTTTTGTGGTGTATGATTGCAGATGTCGTTAGTTTTGATAAATCATTTCCTTTCTCCTTGTTTTACACATTATTAAAATGATTTTAGGCACGCTTGTTTGATGAGCCTCAGCTTGCCAGTCTCTGCTTGGACACAATCGACAAAAACACCATGGATGCAATTAGTGCCGAGGGCTTCACAGATGTTGATCTCGGTGAGAACCTAAGCTCTTGTTGTGTTAGTTTGTTTGGGTCTGTTGTGTTTAATGTGTTCAGATATGGAGTTGCAATCCAAATGATAAATTGGGCAAGCAATCCTGTGATTCAAAAAATTCTGACAGTGTAATGTGTGGGACTGACGGGGAGAAGGCTGTAAGTGCAGCTGTTATAGTCAACAGCAGGATCCTTCCTTCACGGTTAAAAATGTGGAGAGAGGCAGAGAACGCACAAGTGGAGAGGACACACTGTCAAGTGAAAATGGATCAGATTCAGCTTGACATGTCTACTCTTTACTCCCTCCCCTTGCTGCCCTATCAGAGGAGCCACCCTTCAGATGAGATATTACGTTGAGGCCTTGTATTCTCTCAGGTGAATGTAAAAGATCCCATGGCGCTATTCAAAGAAGAACAGAGGAGTTCTCCCCAGTGTCCTGTCCAATCTTTATCCCTCATTAATATTGCTAAAGATAGATGATTGGCAAGTTAGTGGGACGTTCCCACAATACCATTCATTACCAGTGACTACACTTCAAAAAAAAAGTTCTTGATTGGCTGTAAATTTCTTTGTGACGTCCTGTGGTCATGAAAAGCATTATATAAATTAAGTCTTTCTTTGATGCATCACTTGCCAAATAATCGTAAATGCCTTGCACACCTTTAACCATGTGTTTCCCTCTGCGTACAGATACACTGTGTGCAGTGCTGGAACGAGACACTCTGAGCATCCGGGAGATTCGCCTCTTTACTGGAGTGGTCCGCTGGGCGGAGGCAGAATGCCAGAGGCAGCAGCTGCCAGTTACCCCCGGGAGTAAACAGAAAGTGTTGGGAAAAGCCATAACACTGATCCGGTTCCCGCTGATGACCATCGAAGAGTTTGCTGCAGGTCAGTGAGTTCAACCAAACTCCTATTGTATTGTATTGAGGGAAAGCTTACCAAAATTGTTTGATAACCATTAAACAACGAAGAAATGTGGAAAATAGTGATGTTGGTCCAATGGCGTGACCTAATCCAAGTTAATATACTGAATAAAGGGTCCCTGAGAGTGACCGTGGACTGTTGAGACACTCTATCTAATATCGATCCCTGGATGGGTTCTGTTAGAAAGATTTGTTTATTGGCTCACTACCTAGACTGGAATATTGAGGTAGAATTGAACGTCTCCTGTTCATATAAGAACAAAACCACAGTGAGTGGTTGAGATGAACAGCATCAATGTATTTGAAGGAAAGCAGGATGAGCACTAGGAGAAAGGAATAGAAGGATATGGTGATGGGGTGAGACAGCGTGGAAGGAGGCTCATGTGGAGCATAAACACCAGCATTGACTAGTTGGGCTGAATGGCCTGTTTCAATGCTGTAAAACATTATTATATTAAAGTAAGGATGATTTCTAAAAATGTCTGATGTGAATTATTGTAATTTATGCTGGTGTATGGGCTTGAAGCTACTGCTCCAGTATACTACAATGGGGCATTGGGTTAAAGAGTTAGTGTCCGGGTAACAGTCAGAGTGAGTGAGAAAACCGAAATAAGCGATGAAATAAATCCCAGCAGCAACTAAGATATTTATTGAATCAATAGTAACTTTTAAAAGGGAATTGGATAAACACTTGAAGCGGAAAATATTTGCAAATCAATGGGGAAAGATTAGGGGGAGTGGGATAATTGGACAGCTTTTTCAAAGAGCCAGCACAGGCAGGGTGGGCTGAATGGCCTCCTGTGCTGTAAGACTCTCTCAATGTATTTTTCTCTTTTTAGTACACAGGTGACTTATTGTCTGAAGATAAAATTATTAAAGCACAAAAAGATTTATTGTGTATTTTTTTTTCCTCCTATTCAGGACCTGCTCAATCTGGGATCCTTTCCGACCGAGAGATTGTTAATCTGTTTTTACACTTCACTTTGAATCCCAAGCCACGGGTGGACTATATTGACCGGCCACGCTGCTGTCTGAGGGGGAAGGAGTGCAGCATCTGCCGCTTCCAGCAGGTGGAGAGTCGCTGGGGGTACAGCGGGACCAGTGATAGGATCAGGTCAGTACACGCCTCCTGTAAATGCTCACTGTTCTCTGGGGGCTGTTTACTGCCTATCAAATAGCTAATCATGAAGAGTGGATTATCACAGCCACAATCCTGACCCAGTCTTCACCATTTGTTCACATGGGTTTCCAGCCATGTTGTTGGGCTTCAATCAGGAACATCCCTGGCTAATACAAGTTTGTCGAGGCTGATCGTAGCCTCTTTTTCAGCACCCTGGTCTGACCAGCTAAATCTGAGCAGGATGGGCATTGAACAGGGGACACTCCTGGGCTGAGAAGCTCAGGTGGCAAGAATCCCCTCCCCTGACCTCGGTTGTTTATGCTGTGTCCATCACGACAAGGCTGTTGGCTGCTTCATTCCAGTAATGGTGAAACCGCACCATGATTCAGCATCATGCTGTAAACTGTTGGCAGTGTGACCATATTTCATTATTTTCTGGAGCTCGTTCTCTGATTTTTTTTCCCTGTCATTTAAGGCCCATCAGCAGGGAAGGGAGGTTGAAATAAATATGTTGTCCTTGCTGACTTTTGTGAGCGAGGGAGGTGTTCATGTTCAGAAAAGCAATTGTCACTCGCTCTTGTTCTCAACTAGCTTTACCCAACTCTTGAACTGATGGACAAAATAGCAGCTTCCAGAAAGTCATCGCACCCTGTCCCTGGTTCCATTCCGCTCTCAATGTTCCTCTCCATCCACTGTTAGATTGCTCTGTCCTGATACTGTGCTGCAGTCAGTCTGGTTTGTCGGTGAGACATTTGATTGGGTTACTGCTCAATTCTGCTAAATTGTTCCCAATAGCGATGTTCAGGGATGAGATGCTGTGGTCTTTTGCTGTCCAAAGATCTGTGTCCTGGGAATCTTGTGCCACTAGATGATCTCTTGGTTTGCCAGTGAATGCTTCTCTCAGCATTCCTAGTTGCTAATGGACTGTGTGCTAGACTGAGGCCCAAAAAGACTGAGTTTCACATGCTGATGTGTGGTGGTTTTGGGAGGTCCCGAACACGTACAGCAAGGTGACCAGTTTTTAAAGTGATCAAACACAATGAGATGTGATCTCAAGGAGGAAGTGTGTGTGTGTGATGGGGAATAATTAGATTGTCTTAACCTCTACTGCACAGGACTCTTAGTAAACCCTTTTAAGGAACAGGAGTCGGTATGTTCATACAAGGGCTGCTTGTCACCCTAACAGACTCAGTCTCCCTCTGAGAGATTACTGTCACTGAATATCTAAAGCAGCGACAGTCTGACCCTTGTGATTTAATTTCCTCTTGGAGGAGTTGTAATTGCTGGGGTGAATAGTAAGCAAAGAACATTTGGCTACTGTGGAAACCCTTTGTTAATATTCCCCATATAAGGTTTTATAAGCCTGTAAAAGTCAATAATTTCAGCCTGTTTTGAGACTCTTATCTTGGGAGTGTATCCCACACTCTAATGTCTCATAGTTACTGAAAATGAGGGTGGGCCTCACTTCACATCCAACTGAGAGTTAAGAACCTGGCTTGTATCATTTATTTGACCAGCACAGAGTATTCTGGGCCGTGAGGCTGGTTTTCAAATATTGAAAACTGAGGAATGTCTATACTGAAGTAAAATGTTTTGTAACATGAATTATATCCAGACATGTTTAATGGCTTTTAAATAGGGAAATATTAAATTCCGAATATGCATTTGGAAGGAGTCTGGAGGCTGACTGTTCCCTTTCTTGTGTGTGAAGGTTTTCAGTGACCCGGAGAGTGTCTGTTGTGGGTTTCGGGCTCTATGGATCTATACATGGCCCAACAGATTACCAGGTTAACATCCAGGTGGGTGAAATTTCCTCCATAGTTCTTCACAGTCACTTACACTCAGCTTTTTGTATTAAGTAGCATAACAGCCACTGTTTACCCAACAACAAAGATTTGTTTTCATCATGGCAAAAAGTTCCTTCAATTCTGGAAAAAAAGCAAAAAGCAAATGTCTAATATACTTTGTTCACAAAACAGAGTTTGTAATTTTTTTGACGTGCAGTGAGGAGCTGAGTCCCTCATACTGAAAAACAGAAGCACTTGTATCTATACAGCCCCTCATCTTAGACTCCATGTTCTGAAGCATTTTAGTCAATGAATTATTTATTGAAATACGCTCACTCTTGCAATGGGAGCAAATGCAAATGCTAATTTTCACAGAGCAAGTTCTCTCAAACAGCACATCAATGAGTGGTCAGTGTGTTTTTAGTGGTTGAAAACAGGAAATGAGTGGACACTGGTGTAACCCACTGCCCGTCACTCACTTCATATATTCAAATGTCATTTGGAGTTGTTGGAATAATTTGCTAATGAAAACAGCCTGTGTCGGTAACAGTCACTGCTGCTAATTCACTCCATCACACTCTCGGGCTCACTGAATCTTCCTTAACATCCAGGTGGGAAAAATGTCAAACTTGAATAGCTTAAAATTTGGCTAAGTAAGCTGGTCCGTGATGTGAGATGAACAGAAATTTATAGAGCCCCTTCACCTGCTCCCAGCACCCTCCCTCAAGCAAAATATAAAATCTCCTTTTTAAAGCCTCGTTCTCTGGAAAGGTTCCCCCTTTTCAGTTGATTTGCCGCTCTCTCAAAGTTGCATTATTGCTGGATATAATTTGCCAGTATTGCTCCTTGCTGTACAATTTCACTTTTATGACATCACAACGGCATGTTACACTGGGCAAGTGATGCCATGGAGATGGTCCCGAGCTTAGAGGGAGCTGGTGCTTGTGGTCATTTGAAATAATTGATTTATTCTTTTCTTTCTAGATCATTGAAAATGACAAGAACATAACACTCGGACAAAACGACACAGGGTTTTGTTGTGATGGGTCAGCGAATACGTTTAGGGTCATGTTCAAGGAGCCCGTTGAGATATTACCAAATGTTAGCTACACCGCCTGTGCGACACTCAAGGTATTGTTCCTCATCCTCGGGACCCTTCGGCTCCAAAGCGGCCCCTCATGCAGTCATTTTCATTGGAAGCTTTTCTTCCATCACTTCTCCAAGCCAACTCCACAAGCAGAGAGCTTTTTTCTTCTTTTCCATTGCTCTCTCATCCTCTGCTCACATCATTTGTCAGTGGGTTTCGGTATTCATTCTCCATTACTGAATTCAGCCCGTGAGTGTCTGCAGTGTGCTTGATCTGAGTTGGGAGTCGCTGCTATCATTTACCCTGTCCTTGCCAAGTGCCAGCACATGAGCTCTTCCAGTAGGCATTAACAATCAAAGCTGACCGCCAACGCCACTGATTAAGGTCAGCAAACCTGCGCGCACACACTGGTGAAATCTGGGATCTTTCTGATCCCATGGCTTATGACCTGCACCATCTGAAAGGTGTTCAACTAAATTACATATTTTCTGATTTAAATTGTTAATTGGCAGCATTTTAAAATTTTATTTACTAGTTTATTCCTTTGTTGTCATACATACAGAGTCAGGACCAAGTGGAGAGGGTGAGGGATAATTAGACCAAGCTGTACAGAATTAATTCTGTCCTTATTTTAAAGTCACCAGTTATGAACTTGTTTTTGTATTTCTAATATAAATGTCTGTGTTCACGTTTAGAATGGCAGCTGTATATGTAAACATCACACTCATCAATTACACCCTCAACAGTGGCAGTGCTGTATAAAGTTTACACAGGCTGATCCCATTATAAACGTGGCATGGGAATTTTTATTGGGGAAAGATTTACAGGAAATAAAGATGTTTTAATATACAAATTATTTCCAGTGTTCCCCTGTGCATTGAAGGTTTCATCTCTGCAATTCACACCCTGGGAATTCCCATCATTATTCCCGCTGTGTTGCTTCTAATATCTTTTCAGTTTTTCCCTTTCTTCCTTCTTTTAGGGGCCTGATTCCCATTATGGCACCAAGGGATTGCGGAAGGTCATTCATGAGTCTCCCACGACTGGGATCAACACTTACTTTGTCTTCTTCAACGTGCCGGGAAACAATAATGGAACATCTGTGGAAGATGGACAGATTCCAGAGATCATCTTCTACACGTAGCCTGGCTTGGAGCACCGAAGTTCATCTCGACTGACAGGGAAACAGCTGTTTAACGCCGCGCTTGGTGCTTTCTGTTTCACTGCTTTTTTTATTCCCTTTAGAGATGATGCCTGCCATGGGCGAAGAGCAGTGGGATTAAAGCCAGCGATAATTGATGATTTGAGCCTCCTGAGATTTTCTTCATATGGAGAGAAGAGAACACATGCCCTTCAGGTTTAGCAGAGAATGTTTAGTGAGAAGGGCCGCAATGGACTGGTAAGCAGCACCAGTTCCAAACTATACAGAATAACTAATATAACCATTACAAGTAACTCGTAAGGTCACCAGCAGGACATAACTTACTTAGGAGAACCTTTGAATGGGTGCCACTTCTTGCAGGAGTTGTGTTTTGTGTTGGGTTACAAAACTTCTTTTTCGTTGCAGAGTGGGCACTGTTGAGTTCATTACAATATTTAGTACAGTGATTAAAACATTCGTTGATCCCATCATCTTTGCAGCACTTGCCATTGGGAGCTGATCACATATAATTTTTAAACCACCTGTTGAGATGGCGTTGGGAATGGCCAAGATGCTTCATGCTATGTGTTCACTCACCAAGGACAGCACTTCACTCAACACCAAGCTCCAGATGGGGGATCATTGCCTGGAGAATCTCAATCTGTCTTCCACCACTGCCAGCCTGCTGCTAAAGCCCCTCCTGGGGTGTGTCAGTGTGCACTGACTTGCCCCATTTTATTGCCCCCTGCTATGGAAGTGCCTTAACCACGTTTATTAACTCACAGCAGGGAACTCGCTGTGTGTCTGGAGTTTTTGACAAGCCAAGTCCTGTTGCTGGTTGGGACTGGACTGTCAATGCAGGAAATAGCTCCCCACCCAGGTACAAGCAGGTGGCTTAAAGCTTACTTTTAATAGTTAATGGAGAGCTGGGAAATGGAAGGGTCACCTGAGAGACCCTCACATTTTAATTGGTGCCAGTCTTCAAAGACATTTCTGTGTGTGGGACTAATCTGCTCAATCAATTTCTTTCTGTCCAATACAACAACATTCTGCCAAAATGTTTATCCCAGACACACTACTCAATTTATTCAAACATCATTCTTGGGAAATAATAACTCATTAGTAGGATTTTGAACATTGCTGAGTTTTTGAAATGTTAGAAGGAGTTAATAAGTTAGATGGAGAAACTATTCTCTTTGTGGGGGGAGTTCAGAACAAAGGGGCATAACCTTAGAACTGGAGCTGGGTCTTTGATGGATAAAGTTAGGAAGCATTCTTACACAAAGGGTAATGGAAATCTGGAATTCTTTTCCCCCAAAAGCTGTTTTATTCCCTTTAGAGATGATGCCTGCTATAGGTGAAGAGCAGTGGGATTAAAGCCAGCGATAATTGATGATTTGAGCCTCCTGAGATTTTCTTCATATGGAGAGAAGAGAACACATGCCTGTCAGGTTTAGCAGAGAATGTTTAGTGAGAAGGGCCGCAATGGACTGGTAAGCAGCAGCAGTTCCAAACTATACAGAATAACTAATATAACCATTACAAGTAACTAGTAAAGTCACCAGCAGGACATAACTTATATAGGAGAACTTTTGAATGGGTGCCACTTCTTGCAGGACTTGTGTTGGGTTACAGAACTTGTGTTTTTCATTGTAGAGTGGGCACTGTTGGGTTCATGCAATATTTAGTGCAGGAGTCATTTGGAACTCTCAAGACTGAGATTGATTGATTTTCTTTTTATTGGGTAAGGGGATTGAGGGTTCTGGGACAAAGGGTGGTAAATGTTGAGAGAGTGATCAGCTATGATCTAATTGAATAGTGGATCAGCGTTGAGGGACTGGATAGTCTTCTGTTTCTGCAATTCCGATTCTGAACACAGAAATTAAGGGACTATCTTTTAACCAACTGCACCATCCAAATTCATTATTGGCTAGGCTTGTGCAATGTCTTCTTTTGTATTTTTAACCAAGATCCCAGTTATCTCCAAATGTTCTCTTGCTGCAGCTGCATGGAGTATGGAGCTTCCATCATAGTCCACAGTGGTTATATCCACATCCACCGAGCACATAGGCTCAGTACTGAGTGTAAAAAGCTCATGGACTAACTGCAATGAGCAGTGACTTCCATTTCCTGCAATTCCTTAACATGAACACTGACCTGTCTGGAATTTATTGTTCACTCTTGGCTACCAAATCTTAGTTGGACAATTGATTTAGTTGTTGACTTGTCTGCCTAAGTTTCATTGGAAGAAATCCCAAATGATGGAAACAGTTCTCCTTGCGATGTTTCTGGAATGCAGTCAAATGTGGATCTTGCACCTTGTTAATGACAGATCAGTTGTTTTCATGAGTATCAAAGCAGGGATGGAGAGGAGGTAAATAAAGATGAGCAATTTTATCAGTGATGCACCCTGGCTTCTTGTGTCACAGTCATGAGGTTAAAAACCGACTTTAATCACAGCAAGTCTCCTAGGTTGTTTTAAAGCAGTTGCCTGGAGCAGACCCAATTGGTGGATGGAGTCAAGCCATTCAATTCAATTACAAGTATCCTGCAAGTGTTGTTTGAATATACCTGATTGCCAGCTCTGAGTACCTTTTTAAATTTTCTTTGTCGTGGTGAAATTGTGAAAGTATATCTCAGCCTGACTTGTTAAACCCACACAACAGCCAACTGCACGTGGTTAGGGAAATTGCAATAGTTGTAGTTCACATTGAGCAAGCACAATGGTTTGTTGTTCTTTATAACGGGGGTATATTTAAGCTTGTAATTATTGTAAATTTATAACTTGTCATTGTTCCTCCTTGTTTATCCATTTATTGTTTAATAAATCTGTTTGGCAAGTTGTAGTCCAAACTCCAATTTAGGGAAGTGTTTATTCTATTGCCTTTTGAAGTCCACGGTGATTGTGTGATAACCAGACCCCGGACTGGCTACAGATGACCCCGATATTGGGCAGGCTATTGGTGAGGACTTATCTGTGGGGTGAACCAAACTTACACATTTGTGATCCCGCTTCTGCAGAACATGCGATCCTGATTATTCAGGATAAGGCAGAGCCAGTAAATTCAAAGGACCAATCATTCCATCATCTCCATGTTACTCTTGTTTCCTACCAGCCCATTATAAACCACACTGTGTGCGACTCAGGACTCACACCCCCAACTCTTCCTCTTTGCTTAGTAATCTCCAAATTCTGTTTATGTATTTTATGAATAATCCTCATGCTGGTCACATGAGCCTATTTACATGTTTCCATTGATAATGCTGCATCATCTGCATAACCTGTTCCCTGCCCTCAGTGCTATAACCCTGCCCATAGCCTTCTCGTGTGTTCCCTGTCTATTTACTATGCTTTTTCATCAGTGAATAAAGAGAGTTCCTCTATCCTTCAGCCAGAAGATGGCACCTCCAACCTGTCTAGCACTCCCTCGGTCTAGATTATGTTCTCAAATCCCTGAGACTTGAACGACAAATTTCTGTCTTCGGCATGAGTGCTACCTACTGAGCTACTGCTGACACCTTAGAGACTGATTTAGAAATAATAACCAGAGACTTACGCCTGTTTTTTATTAACTCGTAGGTCTAGAATATCAACACTCTAAATTAGTCATGTTACCATGAAATAAATAATTTTAAGAATCTTAAACTTGAACAAGCAAATACTAAATGCTTAATTATCATAAGATCACAATAGGAAGAGGCCATTTGGCCCCTTGAGACTGCTCTGATTGTGGCCTTAGCTCCATTTTCCTGCCTGCACACCATGCTCTGCCTCTGAAATTTTGATGAGTCTCAAATCTGACTGACAGGAATGGAAATGGAGTCAAAGTAATTCTTTGTGCACAGAAAGAGGAAACCTTTCAAATCACCACTCAACATCCATTTTTAATATAAAAACAGAAAATGCTGGAAATACTCAGCATGACACGCAATCAGAACTGGAAGAATTTGGAGATGTAATAGTTTTAAAAGCATTAACAAAAGCAGGAAAAAATGTGTGATCAGAAGGGGAATAAAGACCTTTAGCATAGTTGATGAACTGACCGGCTAGAATGAGTGAGAACATCAAAGACACTAAATGGATGAGGTTTAATGTTGCTCCCCAGCTGGCGGTGAGAGGTGCGCATGCGCGGCTGGGCTGTGCACTCTGGGAATTTGGGCCTGGTCCAGTTGCCTGGCGACCGGGCCGCCTAATCACCCGGCCCTTAGAGTTCGGGCGCTCCCTGAGCGGCTTGGTCTTCATGCGAAGGATTCGGTTTTGGTGCATTCCACTCACGCTAACGGCTCCCGGTGCCGGCGCAGGCCCGGGCTTCCAGCAGCTCTCTCCTGCTGGCTGGCCGCTGCTGACTGCTCCCTGCCTGGGCCTAGGGGTGAGGGCAGCCCGCGGCATCAGGGGGAGAACCATGCCGAAAAACTCAGCAGAAAGCCGAATGGTAACGTGGCCGGGCGGGACGGCGGGGGCAATGAGAGGGGAGACTGGGCTTGAGGGTTCAGTTTCCACATTTAGATGGACAGATGTTCGTAAAACCGTCAGTCTTTAGTCTATTAACAACCTGATGTATTCAGGTCAACCATTGTCTTCATTTATAATGGAAATCTCTTATGTAAACACGTCACTGCCGTTACACCCTTTCATCAGTAACGAAGCTGTAGTGTGACTATTTACATTTAGCGTTTCTATTATAACTGTGGACACAGGAGGTTATCATAGGTAAATAATTAACACGTAGACTGTTTTCCTTGCAGGGGAGGCTAAGAGGAGACTTGATTGAAGCTTTCAAAATCATGAGGGGGTCAGGACAGAGTAGATAGGGAGAAAACTGTTGGGACTTGTAAATGGATGGAGAGCCACAGGGCACAGTTTTAAAGTGTTTTGCAAAAGAAGCAAATGCGAGGTGAGAAAAAACTTTTTCACACAGCGAGTAGTTAGGGTTTGGAATGCACTGCCTGGAAGTGTGGGGGAGGCAGGTTCAATTGAGGCATTCAAGAGGGCATTGGATGATTATTTAAATAGAACCAATGTGCAGGGTTATGGGGAAAAGGCAGAAGTTTGGCACTAAGTTAAAATGCTCAGAGATGGTGCAGACATGATGGGCCAAATAGCCTCCTACACCGTAACAATTCTGTGAAATAGCATTAGGGACAGAATGTTTTGAGATCAGAGCCTAAATTAGAGTCTTGTATCAAGTCCCCACCCTTTACCCTTGTGTTCACTGACCTACATTGGCACCAAGTCCAGCAATGTCTCAAATTTAAAATTCTCACCCTTGTATTTAAATCCCTTCATTACGTCCTCCCTTTCTATCTCCGTAACCTCCAACCTTCCAAGATTGCTGCATTCCTCCAATCCCAGTCTCTTGAGCATCTCCAGTTTCGTTCGCTGCACCATTGGTGGCTGTGCCTTCAGCTGCCTGGGCCCTAAACTCTGGAACTCCCTCCTCAAACCTCTCCGCCTTTCTACTTTCGCTTTTAAGACACTCCTTAAAACCTACCTCTTTGACCAAACTTTGGAATCCTGACCTAATATCAGCTTATGTGGCTCATTGTCAATTTTGTTCAATAATTGCCCCTGTGAAGTGTCTTGGGATGTTTTACTGTGTTAAGGAGCTATGTAAGCAAGTTGCTGTTTTACGTCCAATTATCCTTGGCACTCTAACTCTGCTTCACCTTAATTTGGTTTTGATTTTCAGTTGTTTGCTGCAGGAGATTGATTTGTGATAGTAAAACAGAATTTGACTTATTCCATAAGGCAATGAGCTTAATTATGAATAAAATTCTAGAATGTGATTCCTGAAACCGCCAGTAAAGAAAGTCAATTTACCTTTAGTTACTTTCTAGTGGTGCTGTTTATGAGCATCCACATGTTGTATGTTGGTAATTGTAAAATAATACTGTACCTTTAAGTTTGTGTTGAGAAGTGATGATGCTCACAATCTGGGAGTCTTACTTCAGAAAGCATGTAGTGGTGCTAGTCAGATCACCTGTAATACATGTAGCTTTCACCTGGAGCAACTGGAGTTACTTGTGCAGCATCTAAACCAGAAATCAGCAATGGACTGGGGTCAGGGAATCTCTAACATAGAGAGAAGGAGAGAGAGAGAGAGAGAGAATTGAAAGGAAAACACATCTACACCAACTAGAACAAAAACAAAAATACCTGGAAAAACTCAGCAGGTCTGGCAGCATCTGCGGAGAGGGGCACAGTTAACGTTTCGAGTCTGAATGACCCTTCAACAGAACCTTCTATTGAAGGGTCATTCGGACTCGAAACATTAACTGTGCTCCTCTCCGCAGATGCTGCCAGACCTGCTGAGTTTTTCCAGGTATTTTTGTTTTTGTTTTGGATTTCCAGCATCCGCAGTTTTTTGCTTTTACTACCAACTAGATGTTGAGGGCACAATAGTTGAAATAATTTGTACATCACAATTTTGGAGATGTTTTTTTCTAGTGCCATGCACTTGGTACAAGGCTTGGCATGAGGTGGCAAGCCTACTGCTAATTTACTGTAGGATTGTTTGTCCACTTACAGCTGTCACTATTATAAAATGTAATATATCTAATTTCAACTTGAACCTGTCTGTATACCTGTAATTTGAAGCGCAGGGTCTTAACCCACTTGTCCCAAATTGAAAGGACTGTGTCATAACTGATTCCACCACCAGATGGAATCACACTTTGTGACAGCTGTCTCAATTTTTCTTAGCATAAGATGAAAGTGAAGAACGTTGCAAAACTAGCACTGGCACCTCAGGGACCTGTGAAATTTGATAAGGATGGTTCTGTTTTGGTTGCTATTCACGCCAAACCTGGAGCCAAACAAAATGCTGTAACAGGTAAGCAACATGGCATAAATCACTCGCTTCCAATATTCACAATACACATCTGCATCCCAGCTGCAGAAAAGAACCTGTAACACTGGCCTTTACTGTCACGGGCAGGATGTATCAGAGGAATTTCCCATAAGCACTGCACCACTTTATAATGTCAAGCAGCTAGTTGTTGAAAACTGATTTTGCAGCACATACTAATCACTTACAGTGCAAAGCTAACCCATTCATTTTGGATCATATGAAAAGAATCTGCTGGAGTAGCAGCTAAACTGCTTTTTATATTTTATATAGTGTAACACAAAATTTGGCTCATTTGATCTTTGAAGCTTGTTGGAGTCATGTTGTTGCGGTTTGTGACCTTGTCAGAACCTAACAATTATATTAAAGCCTTGCAGTATTTCTCTGATTCTTGTCTGCTGAAAAACCCTGGGTGAGTACCAGTGATGGTGATTCTTATCCTTGTGTCCTGTAGATGTGTCGGGAGAGGCAGTTGGCGTGGCCATCGCAGCCCCCCCATCTGATGGGGAGGCGAATGCAGAACTGGTTCGCTATCTGGCCAAGGTGCTCGAATTAAAGAGAAGTGAAGTTGTCCTGGACAAGGTATGTTATCAGCTCAGAGACGGTTTGTATCCAGGCTCTGCTGAGGGGGCTCACTAACTGTGTGAAGGTGTCCTGCAATGACTTAGTCAGCTTCTGGCCTCCTCCACTTGTGGTGAAGCAGAAGCACCAGCTCCCTTTGCCATCTCTTTCTCGGAGTGTGAGATTGTGGGGTTCCCTATATGATGAATGATGTACAGAATGTCATGTTGTTACATTGTGTGGCCCATTGTGCTATCTCACACACAGTAAATGTAATCAGATTTATTACACAGTCTTACTTTCAAAATAAATTCTGTTTGAATTTCTCCACCATATACACAATTATTTTCTCATCTTGTTGTCTGCCCATTTCACAAAGTCACCCTGAACAGGAAGCTGGGCAGGTGGCCAAGTTCCAGTACGTCACTAAAACAGTCAGGAAAAACAGAAACTCAAAAACTCGCAGTGGATTCTTCAACATCTAAAGGGAGAGAAGACCAGGTGACGTCAGCCAGACTAGTGAAATGTTGTTCCTTTTCGCATCAAAATTGCTCCTCACTTGGTCTCCACATTCCTGTAACACCACAAGCCAACTTTGGGCACTTAGAATTATAGAATGATAATGACACAGAAGGAGGCCATTTATCCCATCATGCCCATGCCAGCTCTTTGAAGGAGGTGTCCAATTAGTCCTAGTGTCCTGCCCTTCAACGTGGCCCTGCAAATTTCTCCCTTCAAGTATTTATCCAATTCCCTTTTTAAGTTCCGATTGAATCTGCTTCTGTTCTTTCAGGTAGCGCATTCCAGATCCTCCACTTGTGAAAGGAACAGTGGGTGGGAGCTGATATCCTTATCCTTGTACTGTGGCACATTACAGCTTTAGCATGCAACCCCTCACATAGTGATCTTACACCCCATATGACAGGTGACTGCCCAGAATGTTCACCTGTTTCTCCAGACACTGGTAAACACGTTCTACATTTCCAGCATTCACACATTTTCACAGTCTCCACTCAGTTGCAAGGAGATGGGTGAGAATGACTAAATGTGACCATATGTTTGATTGATTTAATTTTTCTTTAGCTTTCGAGGTTGACGCATTGCGATTCTTGTTGTATTTTCAGTGTACTATTAGGTTAAGTTGCTGGTAGTTCAATGTTCAGTGTTGACTGTGATTCCTGCCTTTCCTCCTGCACAATGCTATACCCAAACTCCTGTTCTTTTGAAGGGTTACAGATCGCGTGAGAAGGTGGTGAAGATTCTGGCCCCATTAACCCCGGAAGAGGTACAAGAAAGACTCAAAATCACAGCTGCCACAAACTAGTGCAAAAAGCTTGGGGCAGGAGGAGCAACCTTGCCAATGCCCTTGAAAACAGAATATTACATTAAAACTTCAGTGTTTAATAGAAGTATACATGAGATTACTGTGAACAATGTGTCTCATCAGTCATTGCATTCAAAGAATCTTGGATAGCTCTCGCACGATCCATCAAATTCAGCCATCAAACTATCCAGGTTCAACTGATTTTTGTCAGTTTATATTTGGAACTACATGGATTGGGAACTGCTCCTGACTCTATATTAATTCCTGCATTGCTAAGGGTTATCCTGTGTGAAAATTCATCCACACGGACCTCAATTCTGTCTGCATTGCATAATTTTTTTAAATGTGGTACGGTCAAAATTTTCATTGGGATATTCTGTCATGGGTTGAATTCTTAGCCTGTGACCCTGTGTGCCTGATTTGCTGGTTCAGCTGCATGTTAATGATCCCATGGCAGTATAAGAAGAGTAGAGAGTTCTCTCCTTGCCAATATTCTATTCTCAACTAATTCTCCCAACAAAAGATTAACAGCCTGATGATCACATTGACATTAATGGGAGATTGTTGCTGCAGAATGACAATGAGTGTGTCTTCGTAGCAAGCTACTGCACTTCAGTCATCTGTTGTAGCCTTTAAATGTGATAATGCATTGTATAAGTTCAAGTATTTTGCACCATGAGCATTGATGTGTTGGGGAATTGAGAGTGGGCCCAGCTGATTAGACAACAAAACTATAGGATTCATTGAGAACGTGCTCAGCCCCAGGCAGCCATGCGAGGGGAACCAGTCACAAGATTTGGCTCAATTAGAAATGGGTTGAAATTGCAGGATTATCTTGGAACTGTTGAAATTCGCTTAATCATGTCATGACCTGGTGAATATGAATACAGTAAAGTCCCACCACTCGCGAGTCCCTCTTTTGTAAATTCTCTCATCCGCACAAAAGTCTTTGTACACAGATTGCCCGTTGCAGGCCCAAATGTTCGCTTATCTGCGGTTTTAAAAATAAAAAAAAATAGAAGCCAAGTTTAGAAAATGCCAGCAAAAAGAAAAAAACCCTAAATGTAGTTTAAAAAAAAGGAAGGTGACCATGACAGATTTCCTGTAGCAGAAATTGTGCACTGCCAGTGTGCTGCCTGCTGTTGTTTGTATGTGGGTGTTCCTTGTTGCTGCGATTTAATTCCTGATCAGTCCACCCCCACTCTCAAGTACTGTTAAGTGTGACAAATTTTACATTGTTACCTGAAGAAGAGTAATATGGACTTGAAACATTAGCTCTGTTTCTCTCTCCACAAATGCTGTCAGACCTGCTAAGTTTTTCCATCATTTTCTGTTTTTATTTCAGATTTCCAGCATCTGCTTTTATTTACATTGTTCTTGTTTTATTTTATTAAACAATTTCCCCAATAAATCTCTCTTTAAATTTATTAAGAGCATGATTTTTATTGCCTCTGATCCCTTATACATGCCTGAACAACCACTGAGGTTTGAGAGTTGCTCAGTCATTATTGGTGCACAGTTCAACTTCATCAGTGCAGTTTAAAAATATCTGGCTGTTGTTTTTGTAATTTCATGTTCTTCCCCGTGAGAATATTGAGAGACGTTGGAAGGATTTGGAGGTTGGTTAACTGTATGACCTGAACATTCCCTCCATGGCCATGACCATCTTTACACCACTGATGGGGCTTTGTGGGTTGTCCATCAGAATAATCAATATCAGCAACGAAAGGTATACCCTTGCCTCAGTTGTTGAGAGCTGTGATGTTGTGGTCTGATTTGCTGCACCAGATACAGAGGAAACCAGAGAGGGGTTGAAGAGCAGTGGATGTACGAAGCAACATAGAGACTCGTAATGTCTCAGAACAGCTGCAGGCAAAGGTCACCCTTGGGTTAGTAACAGAGACAACAAATGAACCAGTTAATCTCACTGTAATGTGTGACAAAATGGAAATAAATATTTGACTTTTGCCTGAACTGTATTCTGTCATGTAAGGAGTGTGTTCTGTGTTTAGTCAGCAAGAACCTTGTTATCCTGCAGAGTGAGCCTTTCTTGAGCACCTCAAGCTCCCTTTACCTTTACAAGCCAGTCAATCATACTAGGCTTTGCAGAGATTTATTTAATGGGAAGCTAAATAAGCACATGAGGGAGAAAAAAATAGAAGGACAAGCTGATAGGGTGAGATGATGAGGAGGCTTGTGTGGAGCATTAACACCAGCATGTAATAGTTGTGCTGAATGGCCTGTGTAATCCAATTACTCAGTTGTGCCAGAGTTTACAGGAAATAATGTGACTGAGTAGGAACAGGCAGTTCACCCCTGGCATCCTGGACCAACATTCATCCCTCAGCCAACACCACCAAACATACAGATTAACTGATTTCATTGCAGTGTGAAAATTGGCTGCAGTGTCTGCAATTCAAAAATACTTCATTGACTGCAAAGCATGATGCAACATCCTGAGGTTGTGAAAGGTACTAACTAAATCCACATTCTTTGCAACTGGTGACCTTAACCTGATGATGGAATTGTAGACATTTTTATTCATTCATGGGATGTGGGCTTTGTTGGCTGGGCCAGCATTTATTGCCCATCCCTAGTTTCCCTTGAGAAGGTGGTGGTGAGCTGCCTTCTTGAACCGCTGCACTCCATGTGGTGTAGGTACACCCACAGTGCTGTTAGGGAGGGAGTTCCAGGATTTTGACCCAGCGACAGTGAAGGAACGGCAATATATTTCCAAGTCAGGGTGGTGAGTGACCTGGAGGGGAACTTCCAGGCGGTGGTGTCCCATCTATCTGCTGCCTTTGTCCTATGTGGCAGTGGTCGTGGGTTTGGAAGGTGCTGTCGAAGGAGCCTTGGTGAATTCCTGCAGTGAATCTTGTAGATAGTACACACTGATGCTACTGTGTGTTGGTGGTGGAGGGAGTGAATAATTGTTGGTGTGCCAATCAAGCAGGCTGCTTTGTCCTGAATGGTATCAAGTTCCTTGAATATTGTTTGAGCTGCAATCATCCAGGCAAGTGGAGAGTATTCAATCACACTCCTGACCTGTGCCTTGTAGATGGTGGACAGGTTTTGGGGAGTCAGGAGGTGAGTTACTCATCACACGATTCCTAGCCTCTGACCTGCTCTTGTTGCCACAGTATATATATGGCTAGTCCAGTTCAGTTTCTGGTCAATGGTAACCCACAGGATGTTGATAGTGGAAGATTCAGTGATGGTAATGCCATTAAACATAAAGGGGCGATGGTTAGTTTCTATTTTGTTGGAGATGGTCATTGCTTGACACTTGTGTGGCACGAATGTTACTTGCCACTTGTCAGCCCAAGCCTGGATATTGTCCAGGTCTTGCTGCATTTGGACGTGGACTGCTTCAGTATCTGAGGAGTCGCAAATGGTGCTGAACAATGTGCAATCTATCAGCGGACATCCCCACTTCTGACCTTATGATGGACAGAAGGCCATTGATGAAGCAGCTGAAGATGGCTGGGCTGAGGACACTGCCCTGAGGAACTCCTGCAGTGATGTCTTGGAGCTGAGATGACTGACCTCCAACAACCACAACCATCTTTTGTGCTAGGCATGACTCCAACCAGCGGAGAGTTTCCCCCCCCCCCGATTCCCATTGACTCAAGTTTTGCTAGGGATCCTTGATGCCACATTCGGTCAAATGCTGCCTTGATGTCAAGGGCAGTCACTCTCACCTCACTTCAGGAGTTCAGCTCTTTTGTCCACGTTTGAACCAAGGCTGTAATGAGGTCAGGAGCTGAGTGGCCCTGGCAGAACCCAAACTGGATGTCAGTGAGCAGGCAATTGCTAAGCAAGTGCCGCTCGATAGCAATGTTGATGACCCCCTTCCATTACTTTACTGATGATCGAGACTAGACTGATGGGGCGGTAATTGGCTGGGTTGGATTTACCATGCCTTTTGTGTGCTCTCATTTCTCTGGACCTGCAATGCTGCAGGTTCCCAAGAGAGCTGTTTCTCTCAACTCTCTCTGACTCTTATACTTCCATGAGATAGGATTTTCAAAAGGCCTTTGATAAGATGTCCCATAATAGTCTAGTGAATAAGGCTAGAGAATAGAGTCAGGGGTCAAGTGGCAGAATTGATTGCTAGCTGGCTTCAAGACAAAGCAGAGAGTGGGAGTAAAGGGTCGTTATTCAGAAGGTGGGAAGTTGTGTTCCACAAGGGACCGCTGCTGGTTCAAAATATACAGAACAATTTGTACTTTGGAATCAAGAACACAATTTCTAAATTCGCAGATGACACCAAGTTGGAGGGGATGGTCAATACTGAAGAGGACCGTAACAAGTTACATAAGGACATTAGTAAACTTGCAGAATGGGCAAATAATTGGCAAATGAAGTTCTATGTGGTTAAATGTGAGGTAGTACATTATGATAGAATCGTGGGGTAGTCACATTACTAGAAGCTATGAGTCCAGGTTTGGTAGAAGAACAAAGGAATCTCTAGCACAATCACTAAAAGTTATGTCACAGGTTAGCGAAGCCATAAAAAAACAAACCAAGCACTGGGCTTTATTTCCAGAGGGATAGAATTGAAAAGTAGCAAAGTTATGCTAAACCTGTACTGAATCTCGGTTAGACCAAACTGATGTATGCAGTTCTGGTCGCCATATTATAAAAAGAATTGGGGAGGATGCAGAGAAGATTTACAATGGTGATACCAGAAATATGGGGATATACATATTGGGAAAGGATGAACAGGCTAGATACCTTTTGTCTTGAAAAAAAGAAAGCTGAGGGGTGACCTAATAGAGGCCTTTAATATTATGAGAAGTTTTGATAGAATGTTTCCTCTTGTGGGTGATCAATGTAAGATAGTCACCAAGAAATCCAACAGGAAATTCAGAAGAAACCTTACCCAATAGTGGTGAGAATTTGGAACTTGCTACCTTATGGAGTGCTTGAAGTGAATAATTTAGATACCTAGCACAAAGGAAGATGGTTGTGGTTGTTGGAAGTTAGTCATCTCAGCTCCAGGACATCAATGCAGGAGTTCCCCAGGGCAGGGTCCTTTAGCTGCTTCAACAATGATCTTCCTTCCATCATAAGGTCAGAAATGGGGATGTTCGCTGATGATTGCACAATGTTCAGCACCATTCGCGACTCCTCAGATACTGAAGCTGTCCATGTCCAAATGCAGCAAGACTTGGACAATATCCAGGCTTGGGCTGACAAGTGGCAAGTAACATTCGTGCCACACATGTGCCAGGTAATGACCATCTCCAACAAGAGAGAATGGAACCATCGCCCCTTGATGTTTAATGGGAATACCATCACTGATTCCCCCACTATCAACATTCTGAGGGTTACCGTTGACCAGAAACTGAACTGGATCAGCCATATAAATACTGTGGCTACAAGAGCAGGTCAGAGACTAGGAATCCTGCAATAAGCAACTCACCTCCTGACTCCCCAAAGCCTGTCCACCATCTACAAGGCACAAGTCAGCAGTGTGATGGAATACTCCCCAGTTGACTGGATGAGTGCAGTTCCCGCAACACTGAAGAAGCTTGACACCGTCCATGACAAGGCAGCCCACATCCACAAACATTCACTCCCTCCACCACTGACGCACAGTAGCAGCAGTGTGTATCATCTACAAGATGCACTGCAGCAATTGACCAAGGCTCCTTCGACGGCACCTTACAAACCTACAACAACTACCATCTAGAAGGACAAGGGCGGCAGATAGTTGGGAACACCACCACCTGGAAGTTCCCCTCCAAGTCACTCACCATCCTGGCTTGGAAATATATCACCGTTCCTTCACCGTCGCTGGGTCAAAATCCTGGAACTCCCTCCCTAACAGCACTGTGGGTGTACCTGCACCACATGGGCTGCAGCGGTTCAAGAAGACAGCTCACCACCACCTTCTCAAGGGCAACTAGGGATGGGCAATAAATGCTGGCCCAGCCAGTGAAGCCCACATCCCATGAATGATAAAACAAAATTTAAAGAGTAGCTAGACAAGTATGCGAGAGAGAAGGGAATAGAGAGTTACGATGGTAGATTTAGTTGAGGAAAAATGGGAGGAGGTTTGAGTGGAGCATAAATGCTGACATGGACTGGTTGGGATGAATGGCCTGTTTCTGTGTTGTACATCCTGTGTATGGAATCTTATGTATGTGTTCAAAGGCACGCAGGACTCCACGGGAAAATAACTTCGTCAACAAGCCTTTAACTAGGATTCACAGTCAAGGAGTTAATAATTTCTTCATTCCTTTATGATTTTTTAAATCTTGTGAATTCCCAAGTTTTAAATAAACCTTTAAAGATCAGGTTTAGTCAGGAGAGAGTGGTTATTAAAATCTGAACTCCACTCACCAGCAGGTGTCTCCAATGTATGAGATTGGCTGAGTTTAGTGTGCGGTATAATCTCCCTCATAAACCGACTTAATAAGTGACATTGTAGTGAACAGTGTGACTGTGAGTTCAGGACAAATTCCATTGGTGCTTTCTGATTTTCTGTTCAGTGCTCTGTGCTCAGAAACACACTGTTTGATCCCGTGGTCTCAGTCCAGGCAATTAATCCACAGCACAGCAATTGGGATCACACCAGTGTCAAGTTTGGAAAATTGTTTGCTGCCACAATTCTATTTCCTGAAACCCATGGTGATGTTTCAAAACCTCACATTCATTAAACTGACCAGACCTGACCTGGAGTCACTGGCCTAGAGTCTCACTGACCAACACTGGCCCCGAGTCTCACTGACCAACACTGGCCTAGAGTCTCACTGACCAACACTGGCCCCGAGTCTCACTGACCAACACTGGCCCCGAGTCTCACTAACCAACACTGGCCCCGAGTCTCACTGACCAACACTGGCCTAGAGTCTCACTGACCAACACTGGCCCCGAGTCTCACTGACCAACACTGGCCCCGAGTCTCACTGACCAACACTGGCCTAGAGTCTCACTGACCAACACTGGCCCCGAGTCTCACTGACCAACACTGGCCCCGAGTCTCACTGACCAACACTGGCCCCGAGTCTCACTGACCAACACTGGCCCGGAGTCTCTCTGACTGACACTGGCCTAGAGTCTCACTGACCAACACTGGCCCCGAGTCTCACTGACCAACACTGGCCCCAAGTCTCACTGACCAACACTGGCCCCGAGTCTCACTGACCAACACTGGCCCCGAGTCTCACTAACCAACACTGGCCCGGAGTCTCTCTGACTGACACTGGCCTAGAGTCTCACTGACCAACACTGGCCTAGAGTCTCACTGACCAACACTGGCCCCAAGTCTCACTGACCAACACTGGCCCCGAGTCTCACTGACCAACACTGGCCCCGAGTCTCACTAACCAACACTGGCCCGGAGTCTCTCTGACTGACACTGGCCTAGAGTCTCACTGACCAACACTGGCCCCGAGTCTCACTGACCAACACTGGCCCCGAGTCTCACTAACCAACACTGGCCCGGAGTCTCTCTGACTGACACTGGCCTAGAGTCTCACTGACCAACACTGGCCCCGAGTCTCACTGACCAACACTGGCCCCGAGTCTCACTGACCAACACTGGCCCGGAGTCTCACTAACCAACACTGGCCCGGAGTCTCTCTGACTGACACTGGCCCTGAGCCTCTCACTGACTGACACTGGCCCGGAGTCTCTCACTGACTGACACTGGCCTAGAGTCTCATTGACCGACGCTGGCCCGGAGTCTCTCACTGACCGACACTGGCCCGGAGTCTCTCTGACTGACACTGGCCCGGAGTCTCTCACTGACCGACACTGGCCCTGAATCTCTCACTGACCGACACTGGCCTAGAGTCTCACTGACCAACACTGGCCCGGAGTCTCTCACTGACTGACACTGGCCCGGAGTCTCTCTGACTGACACTGGCCCGGAGTCTCTCACTGACTGACACTGGCCCGGAGTCTCTCTGACTGACACTGGCCCGGAGTCTCTCTGACTGACACTGGCCCGGAGTCTCTCACTGACCGACACTGGCCCTGAATCTCTCACTGACCGACACTGGCCTAGAGTCTCACTGACCAACACTGGCCCGGAGTCTCTCACTGACTGACACTGGTCTGGAGTCTCTCTGACTGACACTGGCCCGGAGTCTCTCACTGACTGACACTGGCCCGGAGTCTCTCTGACTGACACTGGTCTGGAGTCTCTCTGACTGACACTGGCCCGGAGTCTCTCACTGACCGACACTGGCCCGGTGTCTCTCTGACTGACACTGGCCCTGGAGTCTCTCACTGACCGACACTGGCCCTGAATCTCTCACTGACCGACACTGGCCTAGAGTCTCACTGACCAACACTGGCCTGGAGTCTCTCACTGACTGACACTGGCCCGGAGTCTCTCTGACTGACACTGGCCCGGAGTCTCTCTGACTGACACTGGCCCGGAGTCTCTCACTGACTGACACTGGCCCGGAGTCTCTCTGACTGACACTGGCCCGGAGTCTCTCACTGACTGACACTGGCCCGGAGTCTCTCACTGACTGACACTGGCCCGGAGTCTCTCTGACTGACACTGGCCCGGAGTCTCTCACTGACTGACACTGGCCCGGAGTCTCTCTGACTGACACTGGCCCGGAGTCTCTCTGACTGACACTGGCCCGGAGTCTCTCACTGACCGACACTGGCCCTGAATCTCTCACTGACCGACACTGGCCTAGAGTCTCACTGACCAACACTGGCCCGGAGTCTCTCACTGACTGACACTGGTCTGGAGTCTCTCTGACTGACACTGGCCCGGAGTCTCTCACTGACTGACACTGGCCCGGAGTCTCTCTGACTGACACTGGTCTGGAGTCTCTCTGACTGACACTGGCCCGGAGTCTCTCACTGACCGACACTGGCCCGGTGTCTCTCTGACTGACACTGGCCCTGGAGTCTCTCACTGACCGACACTGGCCCTGAATCTCTCACTGACCGACACTGGCCTAGAGTCTCACTGACCAACACTGGCCTGGAGTCTCTCACTGACTGACACTGGCCCGGAGTCTCTCTGACTGACACTGGCCCGGAGTCTCTCTGACTGACACTGGCCCGGAGTCTCTCACTGACTGACACTGGCCCGGAGTCTCTCTGACTGACACTGGCCCGGAGTCTCTCACTGACTGACACTGGCCCGGAGTCTCTCTGACTGACACTGGCCCGGAGTCTCTCACTGACTGACACTGGCCCGGAGTCTCTCTGACTGACACTGGCCCGGAGTCTCTCACTGACTGACACTGGCCCGGAGTCTCTCTGACCGACACTGGCCCTGAATCTCTCACTGACCGACACTGGCCTAGAGTCTCACTGACCAACACTGGCCTGGAGTCTCTCACTGACTGACACTGGCCCGGAGTCTCTCTGACTGACACTGGCCCGGAGTCTCTCACTGACTGACACTGGCCTGGGGTTTCCCTGACTGACATTGGCCTGGGACCTCATACTGACCAATACTGGCCAAGAGCCTCTTACTGACCAACACTGGCCTGTGGTCTGACACTGACTGACATTGGCCCACAGTCTCACTGACCAACACTGGTCCGGAGTCGCTCACTGACCAACGCTGGTCTGGAGTCTCTCCCTGACCAACGCTGGTCCGGAGTCTCTCACTGACCGACAGCGGCTGGGGTCTCACACTGACCAACACTGGCCTGGAGTCCCCCACTGAATGACACTGACCTGTGACCCAGGAGTTGAATTCAGTACTTGCCCATCCATAAAGGTCTATCTTCATAGTGCCAATCACAGCTCATTTGATCAAATCGGTTATAAATGTATTAGTGTAAAACTTGCATTATCAGTCATAACCTTATGGTAATTTTGTATTATATAGTATTAAAGATTAAAATGGAATATTCCAATAATTTCAAAGCAATTTTAGCAGATTGAATGTTCAGACAAGTGATGGTCTTTCCTGTTTTGCCATGTTGCTGAGTGGGCTGGAATGGGATGAGGTGCCGAGATTCCATAAGGAAAGCAATCAGCAGCTTCGCACATCAGCCCCGAATGCTGCTTGGGAAAGTGGCTTGCTCTTACTGCGCCCTCGATACTCCAGGCAAAACCAATAGACATTGTCAGGTTAATCATTAGTCTATCTTTTGGTGTAAACACATAGTTGCACAATTTGTTTGAAGACTGACCTAGAAAAGGCAATAGCAAACTTGCTGAAGGACACAGAGGCCTTGGGTTGATGGGAAAAGAGGCGTTTGCATGATTAATGGTCCCTGGAATCTGGCCTTACATGAAAGATTACATTCTCAGAGAGCCATGAGCCAGAGTTACGTTGGTGTTTAAGAGGGCGTAGTCACAAACTCGCCCTCTGGTCTCTTCTGTTGCCTAGGCGATCACAAATTATCAATACTTGAGATGTTGCCAACTTGGAACATTTAACTTTAGAGAAATGTGAAGGTCAGGTGTAAATTGCACTCTTGATACAAGCCTCAGATCAGCCATGATCTAACTGAATAGCAGAATATGCTCAAGGGCCCGAATGGCCTCCTCCTGCCCAGAGTTTCCCTTCTAACCTCACTCGCTTCATAAATAGCGTTGGAGGTCTCCAGGAAGCGGTTCAATGGGTGAGAAAGTTGATGTGTTTGGATTTGATAAAGGGATTTTATAGGGTAGATACAGAGCAACTCATTTCCACTGGTGGGGAATCTAGAACAAGGGAAACAATATTAAAGCTGGACTATTCGTGAGTGAAATTGGGAAGCACTTCATCACAGAGGGGAGTGGAAATCTGGAATTCTCTCACTCAAAGGGCTGTAAATCAATTGAAATTTTCAAGAATGAGTTCAATAGCTTTATATTCAGTAAAAGCATCAAGACCTTGTGGATCAACAGTGAGTAAATGGAGTAGCGGGTACAGATCAGCTATGATCTAACTGAAAGTGACGCTTCAAGTGTCCCGGACAACTACCTCTGCAGGAAGTGTACCCAATTGCAGCTCCTCACAGACCACGTGGATCGGTTGGAGCAGCAGTTGGAGGCACTTAGGAGCATTCAGGTTGCGGAAAGCGTCATTGACGGGAGTTTTGGAGACATGGTCACACCCAAGGTACAGACAGATAGATGGGTGACCGCTAGAAGGGGCAGGCAGTCAGTGCAGAAATCCCCTGTGACTGTCCCCCTCTCTAACAGGTATACCGTTTTGGATACTGTTGGGGGGGATGGCCTATCAGGGGAAAATAACAGCAGTAGCCAGAGCAATGGCACCATGGCTGTCTCTGTTGTTCAGCAGGGAGGGGTCAAAGCACAGAAGAGCAATTGTCATAGGGGACTCTATAGTCAGGGGCTCAGATAGGTGCTTCTGTGGTTGTGAAAGAGACACCAGGATGGTATGTTGCCTCCCTGGTGCCATGGTCCAGGATGTCTCTGATCAGGTATGGGACATTCTGAAGGGGGAGGGAGAACAGCCAGAGGTCGTGGTACACATTGGTACTAACGATATAGGCAGGAAGAGTGACGAGGTCCTGCAGCGGGAGTTCAGGGAGTTAGGCAGAAAGTTATAAAACAGGACCTCTAGGGTTGTAATCTCAGGATTACTCCTTGTGCCACGTGCCAGTGAGGCTAGAAATAGGAAGATAGTGCAGCTGAACACGTGGCTGAACAGATGGTGTAGGAGGGAGGGTTTCTGATATCTGGATCATTGGGATCTCTTCCGGGGCAGGTGGGACCTGTACAAGAAGGACGGGTTGCATCTAAACTGGAGGGGCACCAATATCCTGGCTGCGAGGTTTGCTAGTGTCACTCGGGAGGGTTTAAACTGGTATGGCAGGGGGGTGGGAACCAGAGCAATAGGTCAGCAGGTGAAATAAATGACTGGGAACCAGTGAATATGGCCAGTAGGACTAAGAGGAAGAGCTGGCAGGGAGAAATTACTGAACACAGTGGGACTGGGGGTCTGAAATGCATTTGTTTCAATGCGAGAAGTATAACAGGCAAGGCAGATGAGCTTAGAGCTTGGATTAGTACTTGGGACTATGATGTTATTGCTATTACAGAGACTTGGTTGAAGGATGGACAGGATTGGCAGATAAATTTTCCATAATTTAGATGTTTCAGGCAGGATAGAGAGGGATGTAGAAGAGGTGGGGGAGTTGCACTGCTGGTTAAGGGGAATATCACAGCTGTACGACAAGAGGACACCTTGGTGGGCTCATGCAGTGAGGCATTATGGGTAGAGTTCCGGAATAGGAAGGGTGCAGTCACAATGTTGGGGGTTTACTATAGGCCTCCCAATTGCCGGCGAGAGATTGAGGAGCAGTTATGTAGGCAGATTTTGGAAAGATGTAAAAGCAATAGGGTTGATGTGGTGGGTGATTTTAACTTTCCCTATATTGACTGGGAATCACTTAGTGCTAGGGGTTTGGATGGTGCAGAATTTGTAAGGTGCATCCAGGAAGACTTCCTGAGACAATATGTAGATAGTCCAACTAGGGAAGGGGCAATACTGGACCTGGTATTAGGGAATGAACCCGACCAGTTGGCCGAGGTTTCAGTAGGGGAGCATTTCGGGAAAAGTGACCATAATTCAGTAAGTTTCAAGGTACTGGTGGATAAGGATAACAGGAGTCCTCGGGTTAAGGTGCTTAATTGGGGTAAGGCTAATTATAACAATATTAGGCAGGAACTGAGGAATCTAGACTGGAGACGGATGTTTGAGGGCAAATCAACAACTGACACGTGGGGGGCTTTCAAACGTCAGTTGATAAGAATTCAGGACTGGCATGTTCCTGCTAGGATGAAGGATAAGTATGGCAAGCTTCAGGAACCTTGGATAACGAAGGATATTGTGAAATTAGTCAAAAAGAAAAGGGAAGCATTCGTAAGGGCTAGAAGGCTGGGAACAGATGAAGCCCGTGGAGAATATAAAGAAAGTAGGAAGAAACTTAAGCAAGGAGTCAGGAGGGCTAAAAGGGGTCATGAAAAGTCACTGGCAACCAGGATTAAGGAAAATCCCAAGGCCTTTTATACATATGTAAAAAGCAAGAGGGTAGCCAGGGAAAGGGTGGGCCCACTCAGGGACAGAGGTGGGAATCTGTGTGTGGAGCCAGAAGAAATGGGAGAGATACTAAATGAATACTTCTCATCAGTATTCACCAAAGAGAAGGACTTAGTGGTCGATTTGTCTAGGGAAGAGTGTATAGATAGCCTGGATCATGTTGAGATCAAAAAAGAGGTGTTAGGCGTCTTGAAGAATATTAAGATGGATAAGTCCCCAGGGCCAGATGGGATCTACCCCAGAGTACTAAGGGAGGCAAGGGAGGAGATTGCTGGGGCCTTGACAGAAATCTTTGTATCCTCACTGGCTACGGGTGAGGTCCCAGAGGACTGGAGAATGGCCAATGTTGTTCCATTGTTTAAGAAAGGTAGCAGGGATAATCCAGGAAATTACAGGCCGGTGAGCCTTACGTCGATGGTAGGGAAATTATTGGAGATGATTCTTCGTGACAAGATTTACTACCATTTGGAAGCAAATGGGCGTATTAGTGAGAGGCAGCATGGTTTTGTGAAGGAGAGGTCATGTCTCACTAACTTGATCGAGTTTTTCGAGGAAGTGACAAAGATGATCGATGATGGAAGGGCAGTGGATGTTTTCTACATGGTTTTCAGTAAGGCCTTTGACAAGGACCCTCATGGCAGACTGGTACAGAAGGTAAAGTCGCACAGGATCAGAGGTGAGCTGGCAAGATGGTTACAGAATTGGCTTGGTCATAGAAGACAGAGGTAGCAGTGGAAGGGTGCTTTTCTGAATGGAGAGCTGTGACTAGTGGAGTTCCGCAGGGATCAGTGCTGGGACCTTTGCTGTTTGTAGTATACATAAATGATTTGGAGGAAAATGTAACTGGGCTAATTAGTAAGTTTGCAGACGACACTAAGGTTGGAGGAGTTGCAGATAGTGAAGAGGATTGTCAAAGGATACAACGGGATATAGATCGGTTGGAGACTTGGGCAGAGAAATGGCAGATAGAGTTTAATCCGGACAAATGCGAGGTAATGCATTTTGGAAGGTCTAATACAGGCAGGAATTATACAGTAAATGGCAGAACCCTTAAGTGCATCGACGGGCAGAGGAATCTGGGTGTACAGGTCCACAGGTCACTAAAAGTGACAACGCAGGTGGATAAGGTAGTCAGGAAGGCATATGGCATGCTTGCCTTCATTGGCACGGGTATTGAGTATAAAAGCTGGGAAGTCATGCTGCAGCTGTATAGAACCTTGGTTAGGCCACACTTGGAATATTGCGTGCAATTCTGGTCGTCACATTACCAGTAGGATATGGAGGCGTTGGAGAGGGTGCAGAGGAGGTTTACCAGGATGCTGCCTGGTCTGGAGGTTATTAGCTATGAGGAGAGGTTGGAGAAACTCGGATTGTTCTCACTAGAGCGACGGAGATTGAGGGGCGACTTGATAGAAGTTTACAAAATTATGAGTGGCATGGACAGAGTAGATAGTCAGAAGCTTTTTCCCAGGGTGGAAGAGTCAATTACTAGGGGACATAGATTTAAGGTGAGAGGAGAAAACTACAGAGGAGATGTGCAGGGCAATCTTTTTACACAGAGGGTAGTGAGTGTCTGGAATTCACTGCCAGAGGAGGTGGTGGAAGCAGGTACGATAGTGGTGTTTAAGAGGCAGCTTGACAAATACATGAAGAGGATGGGAATAGAGGGATACGGACCTCATAAGTGCAAAATGTTTTAGTTGTCGGGCAATATGATGGGCGCAGGCTTGGAGGGCCGAAGGGCCTGTTCCTGTGCTGTACTTCTCTTTGTTCTTTGTTCTTTGAAAGGCAGAACAGGCTGGAGGTACTGACTAGCCTCCTCCTGTTCCTATGTAATTTGTAGCTGATTATACATCAGATGTAAAGTTTCCAATCATTATATAGTCAGTTAAGGGAAAGAAAGCACTCAACAGATCTAATGCTGAGAAATGGCTGCTAATATCAAGCAATATTGATCCTTCCTTCCCACTATCAACCTACAATTGGATTTCTTGCTTCTCAGGGAGCTTTACAGCTTCTGAACACAAAATCATGACAAATATCTGCTGTTTCCACTCTGTGAGCTTTAACTGGTTGAGAACTGTTTCCTGTCGTGTTAGTTAAGCCTTTTGTGTGAAGACTCAGCCAAGTGCCAAAGATGAGAGGTGCAGCAAAATGGGGGTACTGGGGTTTTAATGGCTTATTTTGCCCTTCTTAGAGCCACTCTTCGATTTTCACAAACCCCTCACTTAACCATATGTTTCCTGTTCTAGTTCCATGGGATCTTTTACATCCTCTTGGTCACATTGCTGTTTGTGGGAGTTTGCTGTGCACAAAATTGGCTACCGTGTTTCCTACATTACAGCAGTGACAGTACTTCATTGGCTGTAAAGTACTTTGAGATGTCCAGTAGGCCTGAAAGGCGCTACATAAATGCAAGTCTTTCCCTTTTTTGTGCTGAATCACAGCCAATTCTACTCCAGGCCCTTTCTCCTGATTCCTCTCTCTCTTGGATTCTCATTCAGGTTGAAATTGGCACTTTTCACCCTCAGTAACATTTCACACAGCAAGTGGTCAGGATCTGGAATGCACTGCCTGAGAGTGTGGTAGAGGCAGGGTCACTCGAATGGTTAGGATCTGAAATGCACTGCCTGAGAGTGTGGTAGAGGCAGGGTCACTCGAATGGTTAGGATCTGGAATGCACTGCCCGAGAGTGTGGTGGAGACAGGGTCAATCGAATGGTTAGGATCTGGAATGCACTGCCTGAGAGTGTGGTAGAGGCAGGGTCACTCGAATGGTTAGGATCTGGAATGCACTGCCTGAGAGTGTGGGGGAGACAGGGTCAATTGTGGCTTTCAAAACAGGGAAGAGAAAAAATTTACAGGGCTGCAGGGTAAAGGTGGGGCAGTGGCTCTAGCTGATTGCCCTTGCAAAGGCATGGACACAATGGGCCGAGTGGCCTTCTTCTGTGCTGTAACCATTCAATGATTCTATCCTATGATTCCCCCGGAACTGAATTAGAAATCAAACTTTTTCTCCATCATTAAGACTACAAACTTTCATCTCTGCAGCATCCCCTGTCTTTGTTCCTTCTCCCCATCTCTGCTGCTGAATCCATTAACCACATTGCCTCAAGCCTCAACTTTTTGAATGATTGCCTTGTTAACCTGCCAAGTTCTTCCCTAAACAAACTCAAAGTTCTTCAAGGTCCCACCATCTCTATCTGGCACTAGGTCTCCCTCGGCCAATAACCTCTTTCCTCCAGAATGAAAGCAAAATACTGCGGACGCTGGAAATCTGAAATCAAAACAGAGAATGCTGGAAAAATTTAGCAGGTCTGGCAACATCTGTGGAGAAAGAAAGAGAGTTAACGTTTCGAGTCCTCTCTCCTCTGGTTATTCCTTATATTTTCCTCAAACCTTTTTGCATCACAGTCTCCTAAAAATCTACTATTTCAGGTCATTCACCTTTCATCAGATCTTCCGATGAAAGATCATTGACCTGAAATGTTAACTCTGTTTCTCTCTCCACAGATGCTGCTTGACCTTCTGAGTGTTTCTAGGTTTTATTTGTTCTTATTTAAGGAATTAAGGAGCTTTGTTTCCTGACATTGTGCTTTCCATTTCCCGTGCTGAGGATATTCCAGGGATATTGCAGTGAAAAATCTCTTGATTAATGCTCTGGTCCATGGATTTGTCCCACTCAATCCCTTTGAACTTGTACCTGGTGTTATGTTCTACTGCAGGGTCGCTTTGCTTGTGAACCAGTTGCACGTTTATCTGGCAGGTAAGTCGATTACAATATACTGCGGACGCAGAGACCAATATGAAATGAAGCACGTACTATTTATTTACACAAACAACAGAGCACTAACATGATGTGTGTTTCTCCAACCAGACCCTACTCTAGGCTAACGTTAACATGGTAGTCCACGCTGCACAGCTATTGGGTCTTACAGTCAATCTGCTCACAGTTTCTTAAAGGGGCAATACACCTCAGATCACCACACCTGGAAAGATGGAATTGTCAATAAAGCAGGTGAAGGAAGATTGGACAGTGAATCACCTGAATATAGCCAGAGAGAACAATACAGTTACACAACACACTGGAGGATCAAAGGATCATTGGGTGACCGAGTGACACGAAGCACATTTAATACTCTGCCGAGCTCCCATCCTCGGCCTTGTTGTTGAATGGAAGCCTTTCAATAATCTCCAAATGGCTGATTCAGCCTCTTGATTACAGGAAATGTGTGGGGAAACTAGGCTGAAATCACGTGACAGGAAAAAGAGAAATACCTTGGGGGGGGGGGAAAAAAATGAAGAAAATGATTTGGGTTTGAAATAATTAAACCAAAGTCTCCAATAATTCATTGTGGAGTTGGGAGCTGTTTTGTAACATTCTTATGACAGGTGTGATACTGGAGTCACTCCACAAGGCTGGGGTTCCCACCTACACTCAACATGTGGTAAATATGTGTTCTCACTGCTGTAATAGATTCCAGAGCAGTTTGCAGTCATCTGTTATCCAGCTTGATTTAAATGGCAGCAACTCTCGTTTTGTTAGAAAGTTGTGGGTTGAAGCCCCACTTCAGCTGGCATCTCAGTGCGGTTACAGGGAGACCGAGACAGCTATACTGTTAGAAGTGATGTCTTTCAGGGGAAACTTTAAATCAGATCCTGGCTGTATCGTCAGGTGATTATACAAAGCTAATACCGTCTCATTGCTTTTCTATTCCATGCCTCTCATGTTCGGTCTGTTTATTTGTGACATTATCTACTTATGTTGCCACTGTTAAATTTGCTAATGACCGATCCAACTCCCTTACTCCATTTAAACTCTTGCCACTGAAGATAAATTCCTTCTAAAATTACATTATTTGACATCTTTCTGTATTGAACTGCATCTACCCCTCAGTCTATCTCCAACCTGCACCCCCATTATGCCCTCACCCTGTGCCCTCCCCCCTGCCCCCCAACCCCACCCCCCACTCCCCCCCCAAACCCCCAACCCCCCAACCCCACCCCCCCAAACCCCAACCCCACCCCCCCCAAACCCCCAACCCCCCCCAAACCCCCAAACCCACCCCCCACTCCCCCCCAAACCCCCAAACCCACCCCCCACTCCCCCCCAAACCCTGCACAATCTGGGCTGCTGGGTTGCACTATTTTTCACAAAGCAGGATATAGAGGGACAACCAGAGCTCCTCAAAAATCTAATCGCATTTGGATGAAAGATTTGAAAGGTTTTCTGTTATTGAGTGGAGTGTCTGAGTGAGTGACTAAGTGACTTTGGCAATTGGTTATTTTTATCTGCAGCTTATAGAAACAATGATTCAAGTGTAACATTTCTTGACAAGCTAGTGATGTGGGTGGATTCAACAGCGCAATCTGGAGTCCCACAGTTTTTTTGTTGTAAGTGAGAAGTTATCTGTACATTTTAGAAAACAGGAGCACAGGAGATCTAAGGAGAGGTTAGTAATCAAAAGACAAAATTAGACCTTTCACACATTTAAGGGTTGAGAGTTCTTTTGCTTTTTATTTGAGGGTGTTGGATTAGACTCTATTTGATCTTTCAGCTCCTTTCTCTGTCATAAGTACCTTGCAGGCTCATCATAGCATAAATTATATGTTATAACTCAGCAACGTCTCAGCAGTCACCGAGGATGTGGTGTCACACACACAGTGTGGCTCCAAGTGGAATAATCTGAACCCCGCATCACAGGTTCATGAGTCATTAAACTGAGGCTTAATTCCATTAAATGTTTGATTTCTTCCAGAAGAAGATTGCACTATTACACTGTTGTCATCAGTGCTATCAAGCGGGACTTGCTTAGCAACAACCTGCTCACTGATGCCCAGTTTGGGTTCCGCCAGGGCCACTCGGCTCCTGACCTCATTACAGCCTTGGTTCAAACATGGACAAAAGAGCTGAGCTCCCGGGGTGAGGTGAGAGTGACTGCCCTTAACATCAAGGCAGCATTTGATCAAGTAACCCCAGCAAAACTGGAAAGCATGGGAATCGGGGAAAACTCTCCGCTGTTTGGAGTCATACCTAGCACAAAGGAAGCTAGTTGTGGTTGTTGGAAGCCAAACATCTCAGCCCCAGGAAATCACTGCAGGAGTTCCTCAGGGTAGTGACCTAGGCCCAACCATCAATGACCTTTCTTCCATCATGAGGTCAGAAGTGGGGATGATCACTGATGATTGTACAATGTTCAGCAGCAGTGGCAATTTCTCAGGTACTGAAGCAGTCCGTGTCCAAATGCAGCAAGATTTGGACAACAATTGGGCTTGGGCTGATAAGTGACAAGTGACATTTGCGCCACACAAGTGCCTGGCAATGACCATCTCCAACAAGAGAAAATCTAACCATCTCCCCTTGACATTAAACCATAATCTCATTACTGAATCCCTGACTATCAACATTCTGGGGGTTACCTTGACCAGAAACTGAACTGGACTAGCCATATAAATACTGTAGCCAAAAAAGTAGGTCAGAGAGGGGGAATTCTGCGGTGAATAGCACCTCGACTCCCCAAAGCCTGTCCACCATCTACAAGGCACAAGTCAGGATTGTGATGGAATACTCCCCACTTGCCAACAACACTCAAAATGTTGAACACCATCCGGGAAGAAGCAGCCCACTTGATTAGCACCCCATCCAGCACCTTAACCATTCATGCCCTCCACTACTGACACACAGTGGCAACAGTGTGTACCATCTACAAGGTGCACTGCAGCAACTAACCATAAGAACTAGGAGCAGGAGTAGGCAATTCAGCCTGCCCTGCCATTCATGACTGATCTCATTTCGGCCTCAACTCCAATTTCCCGTCCTCTCCCCATAACCTTTCAACTCGTTACTAATTAAAGATCTGACTATCTCCTCCTTAAATTTATTCAGTGTCCCAGCATCCATTGCACTCTGAGGTAGTGAATTCCACAGATTCACGACCCTTTGAGAAAAGTAGTTCCTCCTCATCTCTGATTTAAAAACCTCCACCCCTTAGCCTAAAACTATGGCCTCTCATTCTAGAATGCCCCACAAGGGGAAACATCCGCTCCACGTCTACTTTGTCTATCCCCTTTAGCATCTTATGTACCCCAATTAGATCTCCTCTCATCCTTCTAAACTCTAGCGAGTATAGGCCTAAACTGCTCAATCTCTTCTCATAAGACAAGCCTCGCATCTCTGGAATCAATCTAGTGAACCTCCTCTGAACCACCTCCAATGCAACTACATCCTTCCTCAAGTAAAGGGACAAAAACTGTGCACAGTACTCCAGGTGCGGTCTCACCAATGCCTTGAACAGTTGCAACAACACTTCCCTATTTTTATACTCTATTCCTTTAGCAATAAATGCCAACATTCCATTTGCCAAGCTTCATTCAACAGATCCTTCCAAACCCGTGACCTCTACCACCTTGAAGGTCAAGGGCAGCAGATACATGGGGAACACCACCTGCAAGTTCCCCTCCAAGCCACTCACCATCCTGACTTGGAAATATATCTCCGTTCCTTCACTGTCGCTGAGTCAAAATCCTGGAACTCCCTTCCTAACAGTACTGTGGGTGTACCTACACCACAGGGACTGCCGGAGTTCATTAAGGTAGCTCACCACCACCTTCTCAAGAGCAACTGAGGATGGGCAACAAATGTTGGTCTACCAGCGACACACATTCCATGAAGGAAAAAAAAAAATTGCAGAGTGCAATAATCGAAAGAAGCGGCAGCTATTTCTACAATCTGGGACCTATTGCACATTATTACAGTACCATTTGTTGCTGAGCTCTTTAAAGCCTTGACAGCGGAGTGAGAACACTACACATTAAAAATACTTGCATGGCTCCCTGATGCACTGTCTCATTAAAATAGATTTGGATAAAGTTCATGCTAGGCTGAGCTAATGCTCAATTGGTAAATGCAATACTCAGTGTGAGATTCAGCTATACAGAACAGCAAAAGCCCAGGTGGAATCTTTGGTCTCTGCTGCGCTAGCTGATTTGAGTTGGGGCAGTGCTTTTGGAGTTACATAACTCTAATAATGGAGGGGAAAATCAGCCAGGTTTCCATTTAGCATCTGATTTCTTGCTAGGCAGTAAAGATGTGGTTCAGTTCTATTGGTCTATGGTGGAATAGCTTGGCAGCAGTTACATGAAAAATAAACTCGAGCACATTTCTGCACATTAAACCAGGCCTCCGATTCCTAAATTTTAGTCATATTTTAGCTTTGTCCTTGGAAACAATTTAAATCAGGACTTCAGACGTTTTTTTTGCTGCATTTTTATTGTAATTTCTGTATGTTTTAGCGCAATTTATTTTCACAAAAATATCCCATTGTAACACAAGAAGCAATGAATTGAGATTTGAAAAACAAACTGAGGCTTTATTCATCCTTTCAAATTCCAACAGTTATGGAACACCCACTTGGGCTGCTTTACTTCCAGAAATAACTTTCAGTTTCCATCTCATTTATTAATCGCAAAATGTCGATTAGTTTTAGATTGAGTCTCAGCAAAAATGTTAAAAAAGACTTGCACTTACAGGGCACCTTTCATGACCAGCGACATCTCAAAACCCTTTAAAGCCAATGAAGTACTTTTGAAATGTAGTCACTGTCGTAATGTAGTTCTGAGTGTAATCTAGTGACAAAATGCAAAACAGGATGAAAAGCTTTTTTATGCAGCGAGTAGTTAGGATCTGGAACGTGCTGCCTGAGAGTGTGGTGGAGGCAGGGTCAATCGAGGCAATCGAGAGGGAATTATATTATCTGAAAAGAATGTGCAGGGAGAATGGCAAGAGGTGAATTGCTCCTTCAGAGAGCCAGCAAAGACACAATGGGCTGAATGGCCTCCTTCTGCACTGTAAACATTCTGTGATTCTCTGATTTTTTTTTTAAACTGGCTTGTTTTCTCCAACTACAAGCACCCTGGTGTCTGGGTGAGATGGGAGGTGGTAAAATCAATTTCAGAAATGTTGTAAAGCACAGGGAGGTGTTTTGTGGATGAGCAGTAAGTGTGTCAGAATTTGTTGCAACAAACTCCTCCTAACTCTTGTTTTTAAGATAATTTACTCCCTACCCGAGGGCCCAAATCCCTATTCAAGAAACGAGAGAGCAGTAATGACACCAGGAAATTCGCCCCAGGTTTAACTACGAGGGGGGGATTGGATGTTGGTGATAATGGGACTGATAGCCAGATTCCCTGTCCTTTATTCAGTGAAGTGGAAGAAGCCGAGTCTGAAAGTACTCGGAGGGATCCTGAGTAAGGGACTCTCTATGTTGTCATATAAATCTTACAGATTAAATCAACCGTCAACAATAACAGTTTTATTCTCTGAAAAACACCAATATACATAAATACAATATGTATAAAAATATATTTTCTTTCCGCACAAGTGTCCAGGTCAGTTGAATACTAAAGCCCTGCCAAAGCATTCTGCACGCTACACGTTCACTTGTGTAGTTTATGCCTTCATTGTGGTTAATTCACTACTCAATTGTACAGTAATTAGCATCTAAAGTTTGGAAATAGATTCCTGCCAATTTAAAAAGGGTTTGTGCCTTCGCAAGTGTTAAACAGGCAGCTCATACATTGAAAGGACATTGAATGACAAAATTACTGATTGTTTAACTACTGTTTAATATACTTGTGATATTTAAGAGCTGTTTCAATCATTTGCCAAGGTTAAATAAAGCCACAAAGAAATATTTTCCACAGACCGATGTTATTTAAAATTTAGTAGCGTTTAGTTCTTGCATTTCTTGTTTCTCCAATATCCTTTCCTCTTCTCCCTACTGGGATTCTGTTCCACCCCAACCAACATTGAGAACAGTCCGTGAGTGTCCTCAGATTTCAACCTCACCCTGTCCTCGGTCCCACATCTCCACACACGAAGCCAGAAACAATCGCTCAGTAACCATTGGGAAACACCAACTGTAACTGACCCACCTTTCCCCCCTCCTGGGCTCAGTCATAGCTCCGTGAATGGAAGCAGTTAACACAGACCAAGGATCAAACTGAGGCCTTTCTCCTGCAGGCCTTCCTGTCCCAGCCTGGGAATTAAGTTTCCACTGGGGAATAATGCAAATATCTTAATCAATATATCTTATCTGAGTGTTTTATTAATCAACGCCACAGCCCTTGATATACAGCATTCCATAGTGCAAAACTGAGAAAACCCAATGGCAGGTTACTTTATAGCTAAAGTTTTAGATTGCCACACTCAGGATTACCAACGCAGGCTTGTTAAAATAATACTTATTAAAATAAAACTCTTATTTTATTAGTTAGTTTGTGGCTGCAGTTCTTTACAGTGTTCTGGTCGCAGTCTGATTATAAGTAGGTTCCAGATAGAGACACCATGAGGAACATCAGCCAGTGAGGCATTTATTTTACCATCACTTGAAGCCATTGACAGAGACCTGAGATTAGGGCCTTGACTGGGGCCTGGGAATAGGCCATTGAGTGAACTGAAAAGCTAACAAAAGCAGTTTTGAAGAGGATCCTTGCCATTCTCCCTCTTTTTTCCCTTCCTCCTCCAATACTTTGCCTCCTCGTGCTGACCTGTGATATCACGGCTGATCCCAAGGCCTTTGTGCGAACAATAGTTGAACTTGGTTGTGGTGCTTCCTTTGGTTGAAATCACTCCGCCTAAGTTCACATACAAAGGATGGCCAATTGGGTAATGGCAGAGTGACTCTGACAAAGGGGTTTACAAAATCCAGAGAAAACAAAGGGGGAGGGAAAAGAAAGGGTGTTTTAATAGCAGGGTTTTCGATGCTGAATAATCCCAAAATGGATGTAAATTGCGTTTATGAAATCACCATAATGAGAGTGAACAGCTGGGCTGTATGTATATATATATATATATATATATATATATAAACTCTGACTGGTGCTAATGAACTATTTTATACGTCAATCCCACCTCTTCCTCTGCACTTCTCTCAGTTGATTACTCATGGGCTGAGTCAGTGGAAGTGACTTTATGCAGTTCACTGTTAACCTATTCCTGCTCCCAGCAGTATCAGAGACCTGGCCACAGCCAAAGACTACACCAGGCACCAAGTTGCAGCTCGAGTTAGTCCTGTTGTCTTCATCTTTCACACTATCAAAAAATACTATTGCAAAGGAGAAGCAGAGAGGGAGATCATTTTTCCATCATGCGTATGCAGGTGAAAGCAAAATACTGCGGATGCTGGAAATCCAAAACAAAAATAAAAATACCTGTGAAAAACTCAGCAGGTCTGACAGCATCTGCGGAGAGGAACACAGTTAACGTTTCGCGTCCGAATGACTCTTCATCAGAACAAAGGAAAAATAGAAAAGAGGTAAAATATAAGCTGGTTTAGGGGGGGGGGGGGGGGGGGAGACAGGTAGAGCTGGATAGAGGGCCAGTGATAGGTGGAGATTGCTAAAAGATGTCACAGACAAAAGGACAAAGAGGTGTTGACGGTGGTGATATTAGCTAAGAAATATGCTAATGGAGACATTAAGGGTAGAAAGCAGGACGAGCAAGGGACAGATAGCCCTAGTGGGGGTGGGGTGGAGGGAATCGAAATAGGCTAAAAGGTAGAGATAAAACAATGGATGGAAATACATTTAAAAATAATGGAAATATGTGGGAAAAGAAAAATATATATAAATTATTGGAAAAAGGAGGGGATCGGAAAGGGGGTGGGGATGGAGGACAGAGTTCACGATCTAAAGTTGTTGAACTCAACATTCAGTCTGGAAGGCTGTAAAGTGCCTAGTCGGAAGATGAGGTGCTGTTCCTCCAGTTTGTGTTGAGCTTCACTGGAACATTGCAGCAGGCCAAGGACGGACATGTGGGCATGAGAGCAGGGTGGTGTGTTGAAATGGCAAGCGACAGGGAGGTCTGGGTCATACTTGCGGACAGACCGAAGGTGTTCCTCAAAGCGGTCACCCAGTCTGCGTTTGGTCTCTCCAATGTAGAGGAAACCACATTGGGAGCAGCGAATGCAGTAGACTAAATTGAGGGAAGTGCAAGTGAAATGCTGCTTCACTTGAAAGGAGTGTTTGGGCCCTTGGACGGTGAGGAGGAGGGGGAAGTAAAGGGGCAGGTATTGCACCTTCTGCAGTTGCATGGGAAGGTGCTGTGGGAGGGGGTTGAGGTGTAGGGGGTGATGGAGGAGTGGACCAGGGTGTCCCGGAGTGAACGATCCCTGTGAAATGCCGCCAGGGGTGGTGGCATCCTGCTGGAGTTGGCGGAAATGGCGGAGGATGATCCTTTGAATGCGGAGGCTGGTGGGGTGATAAGTGAGGACAAGGGGGACCCTATCATGGATCTGGGAGGGAGAGGAAGGTGTGAGGGCGGATGCGCGGGAGATGGACCGGACACGGTTGAGGGCCCTGTCAACCACCGTGGGTGGAAAACCTCGGTTAAGGAAGAAGGAAGACATATGCGGGTCTTTGAAAGAGCCATCCAATTAATCTCTCTCCTGCTCTTCCCCAATAGCCCTGCAAATTTCCCCTTCAAGTATTTATCCAATTTCTATTTGAAAGTTACAGTTGAATGTGTTTCCTGATTGCAACAATTTGCTGCACAAAAAAACCTTCTCTTTAATTCCCCCCCTGATTCTGTTACCGATGATCTGAGATCGGTGTCCTCTGTTACCAAGTAAATGTTTCCCTATTTACGCAATCAAAACCTTCTGGTTTTGAATACCTTTGTCAAGTCTCCCCTTAATATTGTCTGTTTTATGGAGAATTTTGTGCTGATTGAAATAATCGTTTTGGGTTTGGAGTTAACACTGCCATCAGTGACAGGTGATGACTATCTGTAATCGACAAAGTCCAGTCCTCTCCCCTCAATGGTCAGTGGCACCAGTAACTTCAAGCACCCCCTCCCACCCCACATCCAGAGGAGTCACCATTGACCAGACGCTGAACTGGACCAATCGCATTAACACCATGGTTATTAGAACAGGTCAGAGGCTGGGAATTCTGCAGCAACTGGCTCACCTCCTGACTCCCCAAATTCCGCCTCACCCCCTAAAAGGCTCAGGTCAGGAGTGCGCTGGACATTCAATCTCCTCTGGACAGCTAGTTACAACAACACTGAAAAAGTTCAACAACATCCAGGGCTCAGCACTCCCTCTTGAGCCAGTTTTACATTTCCCACATTAGCCTCTGAGACCATCAGCTTTTTAACACCTTAGGATCAGTTTGTCTTGTGGACCTGAGCTGACTAGGAATTGGCCTGAGCCTGCCCAGCCCTCTCCACAAAGGCAGGACTTACATTACATTGCCTGTTTCAAGCATTGTGTGGCTTTACTTCAGATAAGCAGCATCTGCAGAATTCTTTTTCCTGTATTTTTTCTTACATTTCACATCTTTAACGCTGATTGTAATTGCTTCATCCAATCCCACCTCCTTCTCAATAGACCTGCACTCCAATCTCTCTAATAGCTCTTGACTGAATTCATCCTATCCTATTTTTATCTCATCCTTACTTGACTTAGATTCCTTCTCAACCATTATCCTAGCTGTCTTCGCAGAGATACCTGGTTCGGTGACTAATCCCCTCTGACAAGATGTTTATAGTCTGACCTCTCACCCAGTCTGGAGTTTTGTACAATAAAGATCCTGTCCTGCTCGTTTTCAACCCTGCTGTTTTGCTGTAAAGGATTTGTGATGCTGTAATTTGTTGATTCCTTCCTCTATCTCAGATGGATTATCTGTATTGAGATGTTAATTCCAGCTCTCAGCCTGCAGTTGAATGCAAAGCACCACCTTTGACAAAGTGCATGGTCTGTTTCATGTTCGTTATCTCCGAAAGGAACAAAGGACTTGTATATTTACTGTAGTCAATTTAGTTCAGCTGCCAGCAATCTCACCTTTAAATCAGTTCAAGCCCTTTACAACTTTCAGCACACGATGAGGTCAGGACTGAGGGAGTACTGCAGTGTCAGAAGCACTGCCTCTTGGATATGTTAAATTCCCTCTCCCTGTTCATGTGGATGGCTTTTCCTGGAAGATGAGGATTCTTGACCAATGCTGTCAAAACAGATTTCATTGCCATTTGTGGGATCTTGCTGTGCAACATTGGCAACTGTGTTTCCTACATTACAGCAGTCACTACGCTTCCAAAATACTTTGTTAGCTGTAAAATGCTTCGGGGCGTTCTGGAGGTTGTGAAAGGCACTACATAAATGCAAATCTTTCTTTCACTCAACAAGCAAATTATAAGAATTAGGAGCAACAGCAGGCCATAGCACCTCAAGCCTATTATGCCATTTTGAAAGATCATGGTGATCCTTGAACTCAAGTCCACTTTCCCACCCAATACCCCTTGTGAGTCCAAAAATCTATTGATTTAAGCCTTGAATATACTCGACAACTTGGACCAAAGTGGCTGTTCCTGTATCTTGAGATTATGTCCCTTTGTTTTTGACTCTCCAGCAAGGCTGAACAGCATCAGCTCAGAACCTATTTTGTTCCAGTGAGGTCACCTCTCATTCTTCTAAAGAAGGAAGGCCATTCTACCCAATCTCTTCTCTCATGCAATCAATCTACTGCATGCCCTCTAGGCAAGAGGCCAAAACTGTGCACTGTGCTATCGGTGTAGTCCCACCAAAGCCCTGTACAATTGTTGCAAGACTTACTTATTCATGTACTCCAACCCCTTGTAATAAAGGCCAACATGCCATTTGTTACCTAATTGCTTGCTATAGCTGGATGTTGAATTTCTATGTTTCTTGTACAAGGACAGCCAGATTGCTCTGCACACCAACATTTAATAGTTTCAGGATCTTAAAACATAGATTGGTGGTACTTCAACAATAGTTACTGCTTTATCTCAACTCTTTCCAGCTGGTACTGTACTGACCTCGTGTTTTCCTGAAATCAGTTTTGATATCAACATCCAACTGATTCTAAACTTTTACAGCTTTGTATATTAAATAGAATCAGCTTTTAGATGCAGACTCAGGACCTGTTTATTTGTATTTTGTTCATTTTTGGAGGATGCAGAAGTATAAAAATACAGAAACAATCAACAGGGAATATTCAGTGTAAACTAGTCTTCCAGTGTCTCTTGTCAGGTCTAGGAGGGTCAGTACATCAGTTGGTGTGGACTGAGGCACTCAACCAGCGCAGGCTGAGTCTCAGCCCCGGATGGTGCTTGGAGCCACCAGGCTCAATCATGGATGTAACTGGGATCAGAGCCCACAGTGGGGGGAAAGCAGCCAAGCTTTCTACACCTCACGGCCCTGGCTGGAGATGCAGATGGCTGGTTTCAGCCGAGTTTGTGTCTGGCTGTGATTTCACCTGGTCAAATTATCTGAACAGCATTCTTAAAAAGTATCAGTGTCACAGCATAATGGGATAGTCTGGTAACCCTGGCAACATCAAAGGAACAGTGAGGTGAATTAACAAAAGTCCACAGTTACTAACAGAATTCCAGTGATGGTAAGTGACTGCTGCCCTTTGAACTCATCACAGTCTACTGAAGATTCCAAACTGACATTTCAATGGATTACAGCTATATTGCCAGATGACAAAGGCAAAGAAAATGAAAAGCACACTCCTACCTTAAAAATAACTTTTAAAAAAACCTTAAAAAACTTTCAGCCCCTGTTACTGAGAGAGATTCACAATAACAGCCTTCATTCACAAACTGCTTTGAGAAAAATGCAAAGACTCAGTAAGACCAACTAGAAATCCTCCTGGATTCAAACATCAGCTTCAAAGCAACAAGCCAGGCCAACAGAGGAAGAGATCCTGAACTATAAAAATGACAAGTCTCGGATGTGATTACCCATTAGGCAACGAGTGTGTTGCTGAACATGTACATAAGCCATCTGCTAACAGTCACATGGGAGGCAGTTCCCTTGTTATCCTGAGCGCGTTTCATTGACATCTTTCAACTTTCTCAACAGATCAATTTCAGTGAATCATTACTCAGTAACTGACCCACTCCGTCAATCACAGCCCCTACAGTGTCCCCACTGACCCACTCCTATCAGTCACAGCCCCTACATTGTACCCACTGACCCACTCCGTCAATCACAGCCCCTACAGTGTACTCACTGACCCATTCTGTCAGTCACAGCCCCTACAGTGTACTCACTGACCCATTCCGTCAGTCACAGACCCTACAGTGTACTCACTGACCCACGCCATCAGTCACAACCCCTAGTGTACCCACTGACCCACTCCGTCAATCATAGCCCCTACAGTGTACTCACTGACCCACTCCGTCAATCACAGCTCCTACAGTGTACTCACTGACCCACTCCAACAGTCACAACCCCTACAGTGTACCCACTAACCCACTCCATCAGTCACAGTCCCTACAGTGTACTCACTGACCCATTCTGTCAGTCACAACCCCTACAGTGTACCCACTGACGCACTCCGTCAATCACAGCCCCTACAGTGTACTCACTGACCCACTCCATCAGTCACAGTCCCTACAGTGTACTCACTGACCCATTCTGTCAGTCACAACCCATACAGTGTACCCACTGACCCATTCCTTCAGTCACAGCCCCTACAGTCTACTCACTGACCCATTCCGTCAGTCACAGCCCCTACAGTCTACTCACTGACCCATTCCCTACACTAACAGCTAACAAACACATTTTGCTAAAATCAACTGTACTCCAAACAACTGAACATCATAACTGTCTATAAAACACAGAATCTGTCTTTAAATAAATTAGACACTCATCATCTAAAAGTAAAGAAATTGTAATTGCAGGGAGGGAGCTAGAAGCTATGGTTTGAAGTGGAAACAGATGTCACATTATATCAGGGTGATGATGGATTAAAGACATGGCTTCACACACTATCATCCCTTCACTCCACGGAACCTTCAAATAATGTGCAGTGCATCCTGGTACAGATTGTTCTCATTGATATCTTTTGTAATTCATAACAAAATATCCAGAAATTTCCAGAGTTCCAAAAGGTTCAAACATTAGTGTCAAACACCAGAGCAAACTGAGATCGATAAACTTTCAACATAGTAACAGAGGCCAAAGTTGAATTGAAGAGGGGTTCAGAGCATCAGAGATTTTTAAATAACCAGGAATCTTCCTCTCAGTTATCTCCTTTTTTTGTACTTCCATAAATATAAGGATCAGGAACAATTAATTCTTGCTCAGATTTAATTCTCTATGCCTGATTCTCCTCACACTTTGTCATATAACCAGCTCACAAGCTGTCTGAAGTACACAGGGAATGGACAGTCTGTGGAGTAACTAGACTCAGCGAGAAAGAAACTGAATGAATGCAGACTGACACAGGAAGGATGCAGCATCCCTGTTAAATTGCAGAATCCTCCCTGAGGAGATCGCTACAGATTTTATTCAGAATCAGGTTCAGCTGAGCCAGTACCTCTGCACTGGCAGGTGAAACAGACCAAGAGGAAATGGACGTTCAAGTTAATTCTTAGAGACATTTGATTCTCTTTGCCTCAATTTGTCCTGAGAACATTCTCCAGACAAGCAGCCTGCTGGCCCAGTCTCCACCAGTGCTTCCCTCAGACTGGACATGAGCAGAAACCTCTCACTATAATCTGGGGGAGCAAGAGGGGGACTTGGCCTGTGATTAGGGTCTCCCTGACAATGCAACACTTTTCCATGACAACATATTCCCCCAAATGTACAATGATTAGTTCATCAAGAGCCACTATCCACAAGTTCCCAGACAGTTCTAGGTGACAGCAACCCACTGCCTGCCAAATGCTCAAACTATAACCCCCCTCCCCACCAACAAACTACCAAACTAACTAATGGCAAGAAAACTGATGACAAGGAGCCCTCTTTAAAATTAGAATCCATTTCCTTGTCTGACGTTAGTTACTGTGGTGCTTTACGCAGCTGAATGATTGAGTGATTGGATTGTGGCTCAGTATCAGTAGCGATGGTGGTTGGATTGCCAGTGCGAATTGGAGCCTTGGCTGTAAGATTCATATGGCCCCTGGTGATGAACTGGAGAATGATTGTAGCCACGGCCTCTCCCGTGCCACTGGCGGTTATAGGACCAATTGCGACCGTCATCTCGTCCTTTGTACGGTCGATAGTCTTGCGACCTAAAACAAAAAGGTAAAAAAAAAAAATTCTCAAACTGATGCTGAATTTGGCTTTACTCACTTTGGAACGATTTATTTGATGTTGTGACTGTAAAGGAAGAGATTTCGACATGCTGCAGTTGTTGTAGTCAGTTTTCCAAACATTACACGTTACAATCATTTCTCCCAAGGTGATTGCTCACAGTTAACATTTCATGAACTATCTCCTTACTCATGACCAGATTCAGCAACACCTCTCTTTTAGGTACACAAACTGATTGAGGATGGAGTGTCCCGCCACGTCAGGAATTCCGTTTCATTCACTCCCTCCTTGTCTCGAACATTTGTGGCTGATAAAAATTTCCAAGAAGAATAATTATGGTTACTTACTCAACTCTCTGATCCACTTAGAGGTTCCCTCTTCCATTTACCTCCAATGATTTAGGGGGTAGCAGTACATCCCCACTAATGAAATAACCTCGTTAGGGGAGAAGGTTAGGGTTACGTTCCAAAAAGGAAATTGGAGGAGCACTTGAGGGAAATAAACTTGCAGGACTAAGTGACTAGAACAGGGGGAAACGGGACCAACTGGATTGATCTACAAAGGGCTGGCACGGGCTTAACAAGCCCAGATGGGGGAGTGGTGATGTCACTAGACCAGGAATCCAGAGGCCCAGGTGAATGCTCTGGGGTCACGGGTTCAATTCCCACCATGGCAGCTGGTGGAATTTAATTCAATTAATAAAATCTGGAATTGAAAGCTAGTCTAATGGTGACCATGAAACCATTGTCGATTGACATAAATGTCCCTTACCTGGTCTAGCCTACATGCGACTCCAGACCCACTGCAATGTGGTTGACTCTTAACTGCCCCTCTGAAATGGCCAAGTAAGCCACTCAGTTGTATCAAACCACTAAAAAGCCTACAAAAGGGAATGAAACTGGATGGACCTGGCATCGACCTAGGCACGGGAAAGAACAACAGTAAACTCAGCCCTGTCGACCCTGCAAAGTCCTCCTTACTAACATCTGGGGGCTAGTGCCGAAATTGGGAGAGCTGTCTCACAGACTAGTCAAGAAACAGCCTGACATAGTCATCCTCACAGATAATGACCCAGACACCACCATCACCATCCCTGGATATGTTCTATCCCACTGGCAGGACAGATCCAGCAGAGGTGGCGGCACAGTGGTATACAGTTACCCTGGGAGTCCTCAACATTTATACCAGAACCCATGAAGTCTCATGGCATCAGGTCAAAAATGGGCAAGGAAATCTCCTGCTGATTAGCACGTACTGCCCTCCCTCAGCTGATGAATCAGTGCTCCCCCATGTTGAACACCACTTGGAGGAAGCACTGAGGGTGACAAGGACGCAGAATGTACTCTGGGTGGGGGAGTTTAATGTCCATCACCAAGAGTGGCGCGGTAGCACCACTACTGACTGAGTTGGCCGAGTCCTAAAGGACATAGCTCCTAGACTGGGTCTGCGGCAGGTGGTGAGGGAACCAAGAGGGAAAGTCATACTTGACCTCATCCTCACCAACCCGCCTGCCGCAGATGCATCTGCCCATGATGGTATCGGTAGGAGTGACCTCCGCACAGTCATTGTGGAGATGAAGTTCTCCTTGAAGACACCCTCCATCATGTTGTGTGTCACTATCACCGTGCTAAATGGGATAGATTTCGAACGGATCCAACAACTCGAGACTGAGCATCCATGAGGCGCTGTGGGCCATCAGCAGCAGCAGGGTTATACTCAACCACATTCTGTAACCGGCAAATCCCCCACCCTACCATTACTATCAAGCCAGGGGATCAATCCTGGTTCAATGAAGAGTGCAGGAGGGCATGCCAGCAGCAGCACCAGGCATACCTAAAAATGAGGTGTCAACCTGGTGAAGCTACAACAGAGGACTATTTGCACGCCAAACAGCATAAGCAGCAAGTGATGGACAGAGCTAAGCAATTCCACAACCAATGGATCAGATTTAAGCCCTGTAGTCATGCCAAATTCAGTCGTGAATGGTGGTGGACAATTAAACAACTCACTGGAAGAGGCGGCTCCACAAATATCCCCGTCCTCAATGATGGAGGAGCCCAGCACATCAGTGCAAAAGATAAGGCTGAAGCATTTGCTAAGGTCTACAGCCAGAAACGCTGAGTGGATGATCCATCTCGGCCTCCTCTGGAGGTCCCGAGCACCACAGATGCCAGTCTTCAGCCAATTTGATTCACTCCACATGACATCAAGAAACGGCTGAAGGCACTGGATACTGCAAAGGCTATAGGCCGACAATATTCCAGCAATGGTACTGAAGACTTGTGCTCCAGAGCTTGCCACACCCCTAGCCAAGCTGTTCCAGTGCAGCTACAACACTGGCATCTACCCGGCTATGCGGAAAATTGCCCAGGTATGTCCTGTACTCAAAAAGCAGGACAAATCCAACCCGGCCAATTACTACCCCATTAGTCTACTCTCCATCATCAGTTAAGTAATGGAAGAAGTCAGCTGTTCACTGATGCCCAGTTTGGGTTCCACCAGGGCCACTCAGCTCCTGAAATCATTATAGGTCCAAATATGGACAAAAGAGCTGAACTCCCAAGGTGAGGTGAGAGTGACTGCCCTTGACATCAAGGAAGCATTGGACCGAGTGTGGCATCAAGGAGCCCTAGCAAAACCGAAGTCAATAAGAATCAGGGGACAACACTCCACTGGTTGGAGTCATACCTAGCACACAGGAAGATGGTTGTGGTTGTTGGAGGTCAAGCATTTCAGTTCCAGGACATCACTACAGTAGTTCCTCAGGATAGTGTCTTCGGCCCAGCCATCTTCATCTGCTTCACCAATGACCTTCCTTCCATGAGAAGGTCAGAAGTGGGGATGTTCGCTGATGATTGCACAATGTTCAGCACCATTCACGACTCCTCAGATACTGAAGCAATCTTTGTTTATATGCAGAAAGACCTGGACAATATCCAGGCTTGGGCTGATGGCGTAACAAGTAACATTTGTGCCACACAAGTGCCAGGCAATGACCATCTCCAACAAGATAGAATTTAACCATCGCTCCTTGACATTCAATGGCATTACCATCGCTGAATCCCCCACTATCAACATCCTGGGGCTTACCATTGACCAGAAACTGAACTAGCCATATAAATACTGTGGTTACAAGAGCAGGTCAGAGCTGGGAATTCTGTGCTGAGTAACTCACCTCCTGACTTCCCAAAGCCTGTCCACCACAAGTCAGGAGTGTGATGGAATACCTTCCACTTGCCTGGATGAGTGCAGCTCCAACAACACTCAAGAAGCTTGACACCGTCCAGGACAAAGCAGCCTGCTTGATTGGCACCCCATCCACCACCTTAAACATTCATTCCCTCCACCACTGACACAAGGTGGCAGCAGTACATACCATCTACAAGATGCGCTGCAGCAACTTGCCAAGGCTCCTTTGACAGCAGCTTCCAAACCTGCAACCCCTATCAATGAGTAGGACAAGGGCAGATGTATGGGAACACCACCATCTGCAAGTTCCCCTCCAAGTCAAACACCATCCTGACTCGAAAAGATATCGTCATTCCTTCATTGTTGCTGGGACAAAATCTTGAAACTCCCTCCCTAACAGCACTGTGGGTGTACCTATACCACATGAACTGCAGTGGTTCAAGAGGGCAGCTCACCGCCTTCTCAAGCCAAGAATACCCAAATCCTGGGAACAAACAAATAAATTGTTAATGTCTAACTACGGTATATTGTTACTGTCTGAACTTTTTCTATATCCCAGTCCCTGACTCGAGCAGGTATTTCCTCCTTCAAAAACATTGTCTCACATTTCCCTCTGTTCTTACCCACTCTGTATCTTCTCTGAAGTACTGTAATCCGAGATGTTTAGTTCCCATTCCTGCCCATTTTGTCTTTATGCTGTAAAGTCTGTATCTTACTCTGAAGTACGAGTCCCTCATTCCCCAACCTCTATACTCTGATGGAAACACTCTCACGGAAACAGTTTCACCATGTTGGTATAAAGTCTGGCAGGGGTCAGCGGCTGCTCGTTACACACCTGTGGTTACCGCCAGCTCGGACCCTCCAGTCCTCTACAATCGGGGGCGGGTCAGCTGGGCACTTCACCATCGCCTGATACTCTTCATCAGCTGCAGTGAATCGATGAGCAAACATTTCCTCGTAGTTTGGAGCGGTTTCTGCTTCACCGGACATTCTAGGCAATGAGAGAGCAATGAGGAAAACATTAGGAGAAACAGATTCCATTTGCTTTAAAACTAGACCTTGCTCAGGAACCGTGGATAGAGGGCTGCTCTGGTGTAATACTGAGCCACAAAAGATACCAATGTCCAAGTTCAGTCATAGCTCAGGCAGCTGGAAGCCCAGCAATTAGTTCCAGAACTTGAGTTAGGGGAAACCAGGAAGGGTTCTCAGTCTCGATCCCTGCCCAGTGACTACAATCAGACTATTCACATACACAAAGGAGATATCCACTAGGATGGGAAGCGAGGTGAGGCTAATAAAAACATAATTGCCTCAAGGGTGTAGGGTTGGCCAAGTGCGAAGGATGGAATGACTCGGCTGAAGGGGTTTCACATCCAAATCAATCTGGTCAGACAATTAAACAACTGTTGCTGTGTCAGCCTTGGCGCAGTGGGTAATCGTCCCCTTCTGAGTTTGACTGACACAGGTTCGAGTCCAACTCCAGAGATTTGAGTACGAAATCTCAGCTGACACTCCACTGCAAGATTGAGGGCGTGCCGCACCGTCGGAGGGTCAGCGCAGAGGGGGTGCCGCACCGTCGGAGGGTCAGCGCAGAGGGGATGCCGCACCGTCGGAGGGTCAGCGCAGAGGGGATGCCGCACCGTCGGAGGGTCAGCGCAGAGGGGATGCCGCACCGTCGGAGGGTCAGCGCAGAGGGGATGCCGCACCGTCGGAGGGTCAGCGCAGAGGGGATGCCGCACCGTCGGAGGGTCAGCGCAGAGGGGATGCCGCACCGTCGGAGGGTCAGCGCAGAGGGGATGCCGCACTGTCGGAGGGTCAGCGCAGAGGGGATGCCGCACTGTCGGAGGGTCAGCGCAGAGGGGATGCCGCACTGTCGGAGGGTCAGCGCAGAGGGGATGCCGCACTGTCGGAGGGTCAGCGCAGAGGGGATGCCGCACTGTCGGAGGGTCAGCGCAGAGGGGATGCCGCACTGTCGGAGGGTCAGCGCAGAGGGGATGCCGCACTGTCGGAGGGTCAGCGCAGAGGGGATGCCGCACTGTCGGAGGGTCAGCGCAGAGGGGATGCCGCACTGTCGGAGGGTCAGCGCAGAGGGGATGCCGCACTGTCGGAGGGTCAGCGCAGAGGGGATGCCGCACTGTCGGAGGGTCAGCGCAGAGGGGATGCCGCACTGTCGGAGGGTCAGCGCAGAGGGGATGCCGCACTGTCGGAGGGTCAGCGCAGAGGGGATGCCGCACTGTCGGAGGGTCAGCGCAGAGGGGATGCCGCACTGTCGGAGGGTCAGCGCAGAGGGGATGCCGCACTGTCGGAGGGTCAGCGCAGAGGGGATGCCGCACTGTCGGAGGGTCAGCGCAGAGGGGATGCCGCACTGTCGGAGGGTCAGCGCAGAGGAGATGCCGCACTGTCGGAGGGTCAGCGCAGAGGGGATGCCGCACTGTCGGAGGGTCAGCGCAGAGGGAATGTTGCTCTGTCGGAGGGTCAGCGCAGAGGGAATGTTGCACTGTCGGAGGGTCAGTGCAGAGGGGATGCTGCACTGTCGGAGGGTCAGTGCTGAGGGAGTGCTGCACTGTCGGAGGGTCGGGACTCTCGGGTGTTAGGCTGAGCGGGTCGGGTTCTCGCGGGTGTGGGTATTTGTGGATCTTGCTGTGCTGCTCGGTGCCACACCCCCACATGGAGCCCATTCTGCCTGAGCCACTCGCCGGTTGCGGACAGCCTGAGACCCAAGGCCCAAACTCACCTTCTCCTCAAAACACCCACTTCCAGGTGCAGCCTCCAAATCCCACCCCAGGTATCCGGGACTTCCGGTCCCCTGGAAACCCGCGCTGAAATAACTGTCCGCATCTGGAGCCCCACTCTCTGCACCAGTGCTGACCCTCCGATAGTGCGGCACTCCCTCAGCGCTGACCCTCCGACAGTGCAGCACCCCCCCCACAGCGCCGACCCTCCGACAGTGCGGCACTCCCTCAGCACTGACCCTCCGACAGTGCGGCACTCCCTCAGCACTGACCCTCCGACAGTGCGGCACTCCCTCAGCACTGACCCTCCGACAGTGCGGCACTCCCCCAGCGCTGACCCACTGACAGTGCGGCACTCCCCCAGCGCTGACCCTCCGACAGTGCGGCGCTCCCTCAGCGCTGACCCTCCGACAGTGCGGCACTCCCTCAGTACTGACCCTTGAACCATGTTGGTATAAAGTCTGGCAGGGGTCAGCGGCTGCTCGTTACACACCTGTGGTTACCGCCAGCTCGGACCCTCCAGTCCTCTACAATCGGGGGCGGGTCAACTGGGCACTTCACCATCGCCTGATACTCTTCATCAGCTGCAGTGAATCGATGAGCAAACATTTCCTTGTAGTTTTGAGCGGTTTCTGCTTCACCGGACATTCTAGGCAATGAGAGAGCAATGAGGAAAACATTAGGAGAAACAGATTCCATTTGCTTTAAAACTAGACCTTGCTCAGGGGCTGTGGATAGAGGGCTGCTCTGGTGTAATACTGAGCCACAAAAGGTACCAACGTCCAAGTTCAGTCATAGCTCAGGCAGCTGGAAGCCCAGCAATTAGTTCCAGAACTTATGAGTTAGGGGAAACCAGGAAGGGTTCTCAGTCTCGATCCCTGCCCAGTGAATGTAATCAGACTATTCACATACACAAAGGAGATATCCACTAGGATGGGAAGCGAGGTGAGGCTAATAAAAACATAATTGCCTCAAGGGCGTAGGGTTGGCCAAGTGCAAAGGATGAAATGACTCGGCTGAAGGGGTTTCACATCCAAATCAATCTGGTCAGACAATAAAACAACTGTTGCCGTGTCAGCCATGGCGCAGTGGGTAATCATCCCCTTCTGAGTTTGACTGACACAGGTTCAAGCCCAACCCCAGAGATTTGAGTGCGAAATCTCAGCTGACACTCCACTGCAAGATTGAGGGCGCACTGCACCTTCAAAGGGTCAGTACGGAGGGAATGCTGCACTATCAGAGGGTCAGCACAGGGGGGATGCTGCTCTGTCGGAGGTTCAATGCTGAGGGAGTGCCGCATTGTCAGAGGGTCAGTGTAGAGGGGATGCCGCACTGTCGGAGGGTCAGCGCAGGGGGGATGCCTCACTGTCCGAGGGTCAGTGCTGAGGGAGCGCCGCACTGTCGGAGGGTCAGTGCTGAGGGAGCGCCGCACTGTCGGAGGGTCAGTGCTGAGGGAGCGCCTCACAGTCGGAGGGTCAGTACTGAGTGAGCGCCGCACTGTCGGAGGGTCAGTGCTGAGGGAGTGCCGCACTGTCGGAGGGTCAGTGCTGAGGGAGTGCCGCACTGTCGGAGGGTCGGGGCTCTCGGGTGTGGGTATTTGTGGATCTTGCTGTGCTGCTCGGGGCCGCCCCCCCCACATGGAGCCCGTTCTGCCTGAGCCGCTCGCCGGCCGCGGACAGCCTGAGACCCAAGGCCCAAACTCACCTTCTCCTCAAAACACCCACTTCCGGTGCAGCCGCCAAATCCCACCCCAGGTATCCGGCACTTCCGGTCCCCTGGAAACTCGCGCTGAAATAACTGTCCGCATCTGGAGCCCCGCCCCCTGCACCAGTACTGACCCTTCGACAGTGCGGCACTCCCCCGGTACTGACCCTCCGACAGTGCAGCACTCCCTCAGTACTGACCCTCCGACAGTGCAGCACTCCCTCAGTACTGACCCTCCGACAGTGCGGCACTCCCTCAGTACTGACCCTCCGACAGTGCGGCGCTCCCTCAGTACTGACCCTCCGACAGTGCGGCACTCCCTCAGCACTGACCCTCCAACAGTGCAGCACTCCCTCAGCACTGACCCTCCGACAGTGCGGTGCTCACTCAGCACTGACCCTCCGACAGTGCGGCGCTCCCTCAGCACTGACCCTCCGACAGTGCAGCACTCCCTCAGCACTGACCCTCCAACAGTGCAGCACTCCCTCAGTACTGACCCTCCAACAGTGCAGCACTCCCTCAGCACTGACCCTCCGACAGTGCGGTGCTCACTCAGCACTGACCCTCCGACAGTGCGGCGCTCCCTCAGCACTGACCCTCCGACAGTGCGGCGCTCCCTCAGCACTGACCCTCCGACAGTGCGGCGCTCCCTCAGCACTGACCCTCTGACAGTGCGGCTCCCTCAGCATTGACCCTCTGACAGTGCGGCACTCCCTCAGCACTGACCCTCCGACAGTGTGCCGCTCCCCCAGTACTGACTCTCCAACAGTGCGGCGCTCCCTGAATACTGACCCTCTGTCAGTGCAGCGCTCCCTCAGTACTGACCCTCTGATAGTGCGGCGCTCCCCCAGTACTGACCCTCTGACAGTGCGGCATTCCCTCAGTACTGACCCTCCGACAGTGTGGCACTCCCTCAGCACTGACCCTCCGACAGTGCGGCTCTTCCCCAGCGCTGACCCTCCGACAGAGCGGCTCTCCCCCAGCGCCGACCCTCCAACAGTGCGGCACTCCCCCAGCGCCAATCCTCCGACAGTGCGGCACTCCCCCAGCGCCGACCCTCCGACAGTGCGGCGCTCCCTCAGCGCCGACCCTCCGACAGTGCGGCGCTCCCTCAGCGCCGACCCTCTGACAGTGCGGCGCTCCCCCAGTACTGACCCCCTGACAGTGCGGCACTCCCCCAGCGCCGACCCTCCAACAGTGCGGCGCTCCCTCAGCGCCGACCCTCTGACAGTGCGGCGCTCCCTCAGTCCTGACACTCTGTCAGCGCGGCACTCCCTCAGTACTGACCCTCCAACAGTGCGGCGCTCCCCCAGTACTGACCCTCTGACAGTGTGGCGCTCCCTCAGTACTGACCCTCTGACAGTGCGCGCCCCCCCAGTACTGACCCTCTGACAGTGCGGCGCTCCCTCAGTACTGACCCTCCGACAGTGCGGCGCTCCCTCAGTACTGACCCTCCGACAGTGCGGCGCTCCCCCAGTACTGACTCTCCAACAGTGCGGCGCTCCCTCAGTACTGACCCTCCGACAGTGCGGCGCTCCCCCAGTACTGACCCTCTGACAGTGTGGCGCTCCCCCAGTACTGACTCTCCAACAGTGCCGCGCTCCCTGAATACTGACCCTCTGTCAGTGCAGCGCTCCCTCAGTACTGACCCTCCGACAGTACGGTGCTCCCCCAGTATTGACCCTCTGACAGTGCGGTGCTCCCCCAGTACTGACCCTCTGACAGTGCGGCGCTCCCCCAGTACTGACCCTCTAACAGTGCGGCGCTCCGTCAGTACTGACCCTCTGACAGTGCGGCGCTCCCTGAATACTGACCCTTGAACAGTGCAGTGGTCCCTCAGTACAGACCCACAGACAGTGCGGCACTCCCCTAGTGCTGACCCTCTGACAGTGCAACACTCCCTCAGTACAGACGCACAGACAGCACGGCACTCCCTCAGTACTGACCCTCCAACCCTGCAGGAGTGCCACACTACTGCACTGGATTGTCTGTCTGGATTACGTGCTCAGGATTCAAGCCGCAAGCACTTCTCCTGCCTCTATTGTTTGCTCTTTACTTTAACAAATTGTGTTCATCTGAAACAGGTGCTCATTGTCCTACCTGGTGAATTGAAGTCATGTTGGGCTTCCCAGCCTCATCCTCTATCTTGGGAGCCAATGGTAGACGTTTGGGAACCTGTGGCAGAATTTAATGTGGCTGAACCAAGCAGATTGAGGATGTCACATCTCAGGCTGGAAGAACAGTGCTCAAAGTCACAGATTTAGTTGCAGGGGTCACATCAATCCACCATGTTAGGTACCTTCTGATCACTGCTGTCTGACCTTGGTTGTAAGACCTTCATCAGAATCCAGCATGTGATACAGTACAACCCAGGTATCCGAATGCATTCAGTTATCATTATGACATCCCTCCTTTACCCAACTGAAAGCATGTCAGCTCTGAAGAAGAGCCATATTGGACTCGAAACGTTGACTCTGTTTGCCTCCATAGACGCTGCCAGACCTGCTGAGTTTTTCCAGCATTGTCTGTTTTTATTTCAGATTTCCAGCATCTGCAGTATTTTGCTTTTATGAACGCATGTCATCTTGTTTTGTTTGTGTTTTTTTACTTCTTCTTCATCATCTGAGCTTGTAATTGTTTGGAAAGTTGTAGGACATATGAGTTCTCAAAATCTAACAATAACATTTAAAGTCAAACTTCCTTCACAATATTCCAAATTTGAGTGTGACATTTTTAAATGTCAGTCAGATTTTCCTTCACCACTTTCTGCTTGGTGTATGGTAGCTTGGACTCCATCCCTTATTAAACAAACTGCAATAAAATTTATGAACAAACTTAAAAAATCATTATCTTCCTAACTCACTGAGAAAATGAATTTCTTCAGCTACGAATATCAGGTAAGTTCAGTGCATCACATTCCAATGTAGGTTCAGGCTTTTGTTCAGTATTTCACTTTCTGGAACTGCTAACTTCTCTGTTTCTTCATCCAGCATAAACTGAACTCTTCTGACTTCCCTTTCACTATTTAACTGGCACCCCTTGTGATAATCATCGACATGTAATTCAATGTTCCTCAACGATCTATTCCAATTGTTTTCGCGTGTACTTGCAAACATCACAACAAGAACTTCAAAATCACAAGAGCAGCATTCGTACACCCTTTTGTTTTGAACATTATCACAACACATAAAACTTCGAAATAATTATCATCATGTTGAACTTGTATAAGACACTAGTTAGGCCTCATCTGGAGCACTGCGTCCAGCTCTGGGTGCCATTCTTGAGGAAGGGTGTGAAGGCATTGGAGAGAGTAGAGAGGAGATTCACAAGAATGATTCCCAGGATAAAAAACTATAGCTATGAGGGTAGGTTGGAGAGGTTGGGAATGTTTTCCTTGGAGAAAAGAAGGCTGAGAGGAGGCTTGATAGAGGTATTCAAGATCCTGGGGGGCATAGACAGGGTAAATAGTGAGAAACTGTTCCCACTGGAGGGAGCATCAAGAACTAGAGGGCACAGATTCAAAATAATGGGCAAAAGGAGTGGAAGTGAGGTGAGGAAACATTTTTTCATCCAGAGGGTGGTTGGAGTCTGGAACGAACTCCCTGAGAGGGTGGTGGAGGCAGGTTCGATCGAGGTATTCCAGAGGGAATTGGATTGCTACCTGAAAAGAGAGAATGTGCAAAGTTATGGGGATAAGGCAGGGGAGTGGGACTAGTTGGAATGTTCCTTCAGAGAGCCAGTGGAGACTCAATGGGCTGAATGGCCTCCTGCACTGTAAAGATTCAGTGATTCAGATTTAGGTACATGCTTTTTTGTCAAGATTTGCTGTTTTTCAACTTATAATCGCATTGTCTTAAATCACAAATTCTTGCTCCAAACTGATTTCCAATTTAATGTTCCTTCACTAAATCATACAAAATCTTGATATTGGGTTTGGAGGTCTCTTATGCTGTGGTCTGCCTGCTGCATCAGGAACTCTGGCCATCGCATTAGGGTTCGATGTTTTTCCCTGTGGGTAAAAAGCTCTCCGCCTGCCATCAGCATCGCTGGCTTGGACATCTGGATTGCCGGATGCCAACTTCGCCTCAGCCCCTAAACCTGGTTCATCTGTTGCCATGACTTTGTCACCATGATACTTTTTGACACATGAAGAATTCCTGACGTACAGTACTCCTTCAGGCGACTGCACAGTCACACTGTTTCCCTTCTTGGTGATGACAGTGTTCGGCTTGGGGTAAAATGGTGTATCCATCTTACTCGGGCTCTCCTGTTCTTCATCATCTGACATCACATCAGACAGTCTAGCTCCTCTTCTGTGGTCTGTGTAAAACTTTGCAGCACCTTTTCTCTCACGTCGTGATCTCGAACCTCCTGATCAAGACCGACGTCCCTCAGCTCTGGCATCTTGGTGCGTATTTTGTGCCCAAATAGCAGCTCAGCTGGGCTCTCTCCCACCGTAGTGGGTGGAGTTGCTCTATACATGGCCGCAAGAGTCTGTGAAATGAATTGTAGCCCATTGTCTGAACACAGAGTAACCGGTAGACTGTGCCTTGCACACATTTCAGTCACTGCAGACACTGTTTTCTCTGCTGTTGTAAACTTCATCACAACAGACTCATAGTAATAGCTGCAGTAATCACCACTGCCGTGGACTGTCCTGATGGAAGTGGACCTAAGAAGTCAACTACTACATCCTCCCATGGTCCAGCTGGTATCAGTGGTGCTGCGTAGTGGTTCCGGTGGATTGGGTCTAGTGACAAGTTGACATCCATGATAAACTGCTCCGCATCTTTCTCCATCCCTGGTCATCACACTTAGGTTCATAAGTCTCTGAGAGGAGTCAGTGCGACTCCTAATTGAAAAGAGACTATACCTGAGTAGGTTTCTCAGCAGCCTTGTATGGAGACTTTTATAGTGTGGAGCTTGAGACAGCTGTTCAATCAGAGAGAGCATGCTAAGATGTAAAGACAGAAAGCTCACCAGTTTAAAATTCTATATCCCGAAGAGAGCAAACACACGGTTAAATTTAAGCCATGACAACAGCATATTTCGCAATCTAATTGTTTCTAAACAGGTGATTAATTCAGTATTTCCAGTTATTGTTCACATTGAATTACTGCTTGGTCAGTCGGACTGTTGTACAAAGATATTTCTATTGACCATTTTCATCACCAGTTTATTGCATTCCCAATCCACGTGTAACTGCTTTTGGCAAATTAATCTCCCCAACAGTAAGAATAGCAAATTCAGAACTAACTTTATTACCACAAGTTGCAAAGACTGCCAAAACTGTGTGACAAAATTCATATAATAGTCCAGATTTAACCCCTAAATTCCGGGCAGGTTATCAATGGATCAGCAGCTGCTGAACTCCATCTACAGCACTGGCCAATCCCGTTCTTGAGGTGCTCAGCACCAATTGCTGTTCATTCTTGTTGTCATTTACTGAATTAAAAAGGTGATTATCTCTGAAAGAAATTGCTGCTTGATTTGAGAACTCCAGGTGTGTTAAAAGCAGGTTGAATAACCACTTCTGGAATGGGAAATTTAATCTGCATTAATTCCTGTACAATGGAAACAAAATTTGAAAAAGCACTGGTGACAGTGGTGTTTATTAACAAGGGCATAGAGTATAAGAGTAAGGAGGTTATATGCTAGTTCACGGTCAGCTGGACTATTGTGTCCAGTTCTGGGCACCGCACTTTAGGAAGGGTGTGAAGACATTGGAGAGAGTGCAGAAAAGATTCTCAAGAATGGTTTCAGAGGTGAAGAACTTCAGTTGTGAAGATAGAAGTTTGGACTGTTTACTTTGAAGAGAAGGTTGGGAGGAGATTTGATTATATCTGATTTATTCAAAATCATGAGGGGTCTGGACAGAGTAGATAGGGAGAAGCTTCCCACTTGTGGAAGGATCGAGAACGAGAGGACACAGATTTAAAGGGATTGGCAAAAGAAGTAAAAGCAACAGGAGGAGAACCTTTTTCACACAGCGAGTGGTTAGAGTCTGGAATCAGAAAAGATACATTAGAGTGAGAAAGAAAGACTTTAGGGGAAGGATGAGCCATCCATGGCTAACTAAAGAAGTTAAAGATAGTGCCAGGTCAGAAGATTGGACAGAATATAAAGAACAGCAAAGAATGACGAAAAGATTAGTAAGGAGGGAGAAATTAGCGTATGAGAGAAAACTAGCTAGAAATATAATGATGGATAGTAAGAGTTGCTACAAGTATTTACAAAGGAAAAGAGTAAGTAAAGTGAGTGTTGGTCCTCTAGAGAGTGAGAACGGTGAACTGATAATGGAAAATGAGGAAATGGATGAATTTGAACAGATATTTTGTGTCTGTCTTCACTGTAGAGGATACAAATAACACCCCAGAAACAGTTGTGAATCAGGAGGTGAAAGGGAGGGAGGAACTTTAAACAATTACAATCACCAGGGAAAGGGAACTGAGAAACTTATTAGAACTAAAAGCTGACAAGTCCCAGGTCCTAATGGACTTCATCCTAGGATTTAAAAGTGGCTGCTGAGATAGTAGATGCATTGGTTTTAATTTTCCAAAATTCCCAAGATTCTGGAAAGGTCCCATCAGATTGGAAAATAACAAATGTGACTCGTCAATTCCAAAAGGAGTGAGACAGAAAGCAGGCAACTACAGGCCAGTTAGCTTAACATCTATAGCAGGGAAATTTCTGGAATCTATTATTAAAGAGGGGAGGTACTTAGAAAATCTCAATGCAATCAGGCAGAGTCAACATGGTTCTGTGAAAGGGAAATCATGTTTGACTAGTTTACTGAAGTTCTTTGAGGAAGTATCAAGCAATGTGGATAAAGGGGAATCTGTGGATGTGGTGTACTTAGATTTCCAGAAGGCATTTGACAAGGTGCCACATCAAAGGTTACTACATAATGTAAGAGCTCATGGTGTAGGGGGTATTAGTATGGATAGAGGATTGGATAATTAACAGGAAACAGAGATTACACAATAATGAGTCATTTTTCGGGTGGCAATTTGCAACAAGTGAAGTGCAACTGTGATCTGTGCTGGGGCCTCAACTATTTACAATTTACATCAATGACTTGGATGAAAAGACCAAAGGTACAGTTGCTAAATTTGCCAATGACACAAAGACAGGTAGGAAAGTAAGTTGTGAAGAGGACATAAGGAGCCTGCAAAGGCATATGGACAGGTGAAGTGAGTGGGCAAAAATTTGGCAGACGGAGTATAATGTGGGAAAATGTGAACTTGTCCACTTTGGCAGGAAGAATAGAAAATCAGTATGCTATTTAAATAGAGAGAGATTGCAGAACTCAATACAGAGGGAGCTGGGTGTCCTGGTACATGAATCAGGAAAAGTTAGTATGCAGATACAGCAAGTGATTAGGAAGGCAAAAGGAATGTTGTTGTTTATTGCAAGGGGAATGGAATATAAAAGTAGGGATGTTTTGCTACAATTGTACTGGGCATTAGTGAGATCACATCTGAAGTACTGTGTACAGTTTTAGGCTCCTTAATTAAGAAAGGATATAAATGCATTTGAAGCAGTTCGGAGAAGGTTCACTTAACTGATACCTGGGGTGGAGGGGGAGGGATTCCCATTTAGGACAGAGATGAGAAGGAGTTTTTTTTTCTCAGAGCATTGTAAATCTTTGGAACCCTCTTACCCAGAGAGTGGTGGAAGCAGGGTCAATGAATACTGTAGGAGGATCACTACTGGTGGAAGGCTGCACTGTCAGATGGTCAGCACTGAGTGAGCACTGCATTCCACGAGGGTCAGTACTGAGGAAGCGCCGCACTGTTGCATGGTCACTACTGAGAGAGCGCCGCACTGTCAGAGGGTCAGTACTGAGGAAGCGCAGCACTCCACGAGTCTCAGTACTGAGGGAGTGCTGCACTGTTGCAGGTTCAGTATTGAGGGAGTGCCGCAATGTCAGAGGGTCAGAATTGAGGGAGTACTACACTGTTGGAGAATCAGTACTGTGGGAACACTGCACTCTACGAGGCTCAGTACTGAGGGAGCGCCACACTGTCGCAGGGTCAGTATTGAGGGAGTGCCGCAATGTCAGAGGATCCATATTGAGGGAGTGCTGCACTGTTGGAGGATCAGTACTGAGGGAGCGCTGCACTGTCGGAGGGTCAGTACTGAGGGAGCGCTGCACTGTCGGAGGGTCAGTACTGAGGGAGCACCGCACTGTTGGAGGGTCAGTACTGAGGGAGTGCAGCACTGTCAAAGGTTCAGTACTGAGGGAGTGCCGCACAGTCGGAGGGTGAGTGCTGAGGGAGTGCCGCACTGTCGGAAGTTCAGTACTGAGGGAGCGCTGCACTGTCCGAGGGCCAGTACTGAGGGAGCGCTGCACTGTCTGAGGGTCAGAGCTGAGGGAGTGCTGCAGTGTCGGAAGTTCAGTACTGAGCAAGTGCTGCATTGTCGGACAGTCAGTACTGAGGGAGCGCTGCACCTTTGGAGATGCTGCCTATACAATGAGATGTTAAAACCAGGCCCCATCCTGTTAGGTGGATGTGATACGCACAGTTCCTGAGAAATTCCAGTGATAACAAGGCAAAACTGCTTCCTGGATCTGGATGCTTAACTTATACTGAATGAACTTTCCTCCAACAATCTTGATTATGTGTAATAGAGCGATAGAACTTTGATCTGTTGTCTTAGGATCCATTTAACTCCTTCCATATCCTGATGCTTTGAGTGGTAAGCATGCAGTTAGTCCCAAGTAGCCATTTCAATAGCTTCCTACCTCAGCCTAGGATAAGGCTATTGCTGCTCCTGACACACTCCACATTGAGCTAAGGTTGGTTTCCTGGCTGGGTGGTGATCACAGAGTGAGAGTCTGTTGGATGATGCGGATACACAATGTGGGGGTGCAGTTCTTCCTTGATCTAATTGTCTTCAGCCAACTAACTCCATATCACCTGCAGACTATCCCTGGCCTTGATTTGCCATGGGGAGAGCACTGAATGTGCGAGTGAAAGGTTCTCCACACTTCACAATGACCCAAAGAAGTTTGATAAGGAATTTGTATCAGAACAATTGGAAAGAGAAACACCATGCAGTGCTCATGAAGCAAATGTGGCCACCTCGTTTGAGAAATGCATTGACTCAGCCTTCTAGAATTTTCTGTTCAATGTTTCATGGAGAGATGAACTGAGAGGATAGAGATTAATCACAGCAAGGACTTTAAACGAAATACGTTGGAAAGGAATCTTTTTGTTGCAGTTCTGTTTATCTCTGCTGTGTGCCTGATCTGACTGAGATCTCAGCAATGTGGGGGAGAGTTGCATTTCACCAACACCAGATACTGTATTTCTGTGTGAGCTAATCCTTGTGAGGGTTTTGAATCATAAGCAAGGGTTTTGTGAGTGGGCAGGAGATTGTCTTAGGGACTGAAAATGCAAATTTCTGAGTGACGGGAACCCCTTTGAAGGGGAATGTACTTATTGTTAATTATACGGGAGCTAAAAAAAAATCACAGGATTGTGTTTTAATTCATGCTGAGTTACTCTTTACAGAAGCTTGAATCAATGTGCTTTGTATGTGCAAAAGGAAGAACGAATGAGGCAATGCCTGGGTGGGTGGGCAGTGGGTGGATGGATGGGCAGTGGGTGCATGATCTAAACGGGGAAAGCTGTTGCTAATGAGCAGGGAAGTGTGTGTGTGTGGTGGGGGGGTGGTGCAGGGTGTTATGATAGTGACTGGGATAATGTTAACCCTGTGTGGGGCAGGGGGGGAATGCGGTAGTGACTGGGATAATGTTAACCCTGCGTGGGGTTGAGGGCTGAGGGGATACAGTAGTGACTGGGATAATGATTGTTAACCCTGTGTAGCTAATCACAATTGATAGGAGTTTTTTGTTTATGAGAATCAGGGAGATTTTGCTGTGTATGTAACCAATGATTGGCACATTTGCTACTCCTGTTTCTTTATGTTCTCATCCTTGCACTGTCCCTGCCTCGGTGGAGCTGAGGGGGAACCTGTTCCTGAGTCAGGGCACTGACTAAATTATGAACATACAAAAATACTAATTAGGATCAGGAGTAGGCCACTCGGCCCCTCGAGCCTGATCCAACATTGTAGAAGATCATGGCTGATCTGGTTGTAACCTCAAATCCACATTCCCACCTACCCACCGATAACCTTTCACCCCCTAGCTTATCTAGCTCTGCCTTAAAAATATTCAAAGACTCTGCTTCCACTGCCTTTTGAGGAAGAGGATTCCAAAAGACTCACAACCCTCTGCGAAATAATTTCTCCTCATCTCTGTTTATTTTTAAACAGCCCCTAGCTCTAGATTCTCCCACACGAGGAAACATCCAGTCCACAGCCACCCTGTCAAGACCCCTCAGGATCTTAAAGGTTTCAATCAAGTTGCCTCTTACTCTTCTAAACTCCAGCAGATACAAGCCTAACCTGTCCAACTTCCTCTTAAAGCAGCTGCTTAGAATTCTGGGAAAAAAAAATGTATGGCAATAGATTGTTGAATTTGCAATCCAATCTCTGGTTCTTCATGACACATTGCCTCTCATGTGGGCTGACTGAGATGAAACATAAAGGAAAATATGCACTTATATAGCACTTTCACAACCTCACAATGTTCCAAAGTGTTAATCACTGTTGTAATGTAGCAGCTAATTTATACACAGCAAGATCCCACAAAGAGCAATGTGATACTGACCAGATAATGTGTTTTAGTGACGCTGATTGAGGGATGAATATTGGCTCCAGAACACTGGACAAAACTCCCCTGCTCTTCTTTGAAATAGTGCCATGGGGGTCTTCTTTGTGCACCCAAGAGAGTTTAATGTCTCATCTGAAAGGCAGCACCTCTGACAGTGCAGCACTCCCCTCAGTGCGAGGACTGTTAGCCTAGTTTATGTGCTAAATCTCTGGAATGGGGGTTGAAACCACAACCTTCTGACTGCACGGTGACTGTTCTAGCCAATGAGCCAATTCTGACATCCAGCTATAGCCTTATACTTCATTAAGTCACATCAGCCGACTAAATAACATTGAACCTCCATAACTATTAAAGCTCAGCCAGATTATTTATGTCATTAAAAGCAAAATACTGCGGGTGCTGAAATCTGAAACAAAAACAAAAATAGCTGGAAAAACTCAGCAGGTCTGACAGCATCTGCGGAGAGGAGCACAGTTAACGTTTCGAGTCCGTGTGACTCTTCATCAGAACTAAGGAAATAGAGAAATGAGGTGAAATATAAGCTGGTTGAAGGGGGGTGGGACAGGTAGAGCTGGATAGAGGGCCAGTGATAGGTGGAGGCAAAGAAAAGATTGCCAAAGATGTCATAGACAAAAGGTCAAAGGGGTGTTGACCGTGGTGATATTATCTAAGGAATGTGCTAATGGTGACATTAAGGGTAGAAAGCAGGTCAAGCAAGTGGCAGATGGCCCTAGTGGGGGTGGGGTGGGGGGAAGGGATCGAAATGGGCTAAAAGGTGGAGATAAAACGATAGATCGAAATAAATTTAAAAATAGGTGGGAAAAGAAAAATATATTTTAAAAATTATAAATTATTGGAAAAGGGGGGATCGGAAAGCGGGTGGGGATGGAGGACAGAGTTCATGATCTGAAGTTGTTGAACTCAATATTCAGTCCGGAAGGCTGTAAAGTGCCTAGTCGGAAGATGAGGTGCTGTTCCTCCAGTTTGCGTTGAGCTTCACTGGAACATCGCAGCAGACCAAGGACGGACATGTGGGCAGGAGAGCAGGGTGGAGTGTTGAAATTGCAAGCGACAGGGAGGTCTGGGTTATGCTTGCGGACAGACCGAAGGTATTCCTCAAAGCGGTCACCCAGTCTGCGTTTGGTCTCTCCAATGTAGAGGAGACCGCATTGGGAGCAACGAATGCAGTAGACTAAGATGAGGGAAGTGCAAGTGAAATGCTGCTTCACTTGAAAGGAGTGTTCGGGCCCTTGGACAGTGAGGAGGGGGGAAGTAAAGGGGCAGGTGTTGCACCTTCTGCGGTTGCATGGGAAGGTGCCGAGGGAGGGGGTTGAGGTGTAGGGGGTGATGGAGGAGTGGACCAGTGTGCCCCGGTACTGGTACTAGTTATTTATGTCATTGCTGTTTGAGGGCGTTTTCTGTGTGCAGATTGGCACATTTCCTGCATCGCAACCTTTCTAAAATACTTAATTGGCTATAAAGAGCTTTGCAACGTTCCAAGGTCAGGAAAGGTGCTATATAAGTTATTTCTTAGATACTTGGTCAAATCCTAACTGGCTGGGTTTTAGTTGTTAATGAGGTGCATTGTTAGCTGGGTTTTATTGGTTATTGAGATGCAGTATTAGCTGTGTATTAGTTAGTAAGGTGCAGATTTAATTAGCTGGGTTTTATTAGATGGTGAGTTGCAGTGTTAGCTGACTGAGTTAAGTTAGTTTGTACGGTTCCTAGTGGTTAGTTGGATTGTATTAGTCAGCATGGTGCAGTGCCTGTTGCTGTGTTGAATTAGTAGGGTGGTGTGTTAGTTGGGCTGTATTAGTTAGTAGGGTGGAGTGGTAGTTATTTGGAATGCATAGTTAGTGTTAGTTAGGCTGTATTTAGTTAGGATGATGTGGAAGTTAACTGGGATGCATTTGTTAATGAGGTGCAGTGGTAGTTAGTTTGGATGTATTAATAAGGTTCAGAGCAAGCTGGGTTGTATTAGTTAACAAGGGAGTGGTAGTGGGTTGTACTAATTAGTGATGGAGTGGTAGTTAGTGGATTGTACTAGTTAGTGAGGTGGAGTGATAGTTAGCTGGGTTGTACTAGTTAGTAAGGTAGAGTGATAGTTAGCCGGGTTGTACCAGTTAGGTAATGGTAGTTAGTGGGTTGTGCTAGTTAGCAAGGTGGCGTGATAGTTAGCTGAGTTGTACCAGTTGGTGAGGTAATGATGGTGGGTTGTGCTAGTTAGCAAGATACTAGTTGGTGAGGTAATGGTAGTAGGTTGTACTAGTTAGCAAGGCAGAGTGAAAGTTAGCTGGGTTGTACTAGTTAGTGAGGTAATGGTAGTTAGTGGGTTGTAGTAGTTAGCGAGGTAGAGTGATAGTTAGCTGGGTTGTACCAGTTGGTGAGGTAATGGTAGTGGGTTGCTAGTTAGCAAGATACTAGTTGATGAGGTAATGGTAGTGGGTTGTACTAGTTAGCAAGGCAGAGTGAAAGTTAGCTGGGTTGTACTAGTTAGTGAGGTAATGGTAGTTAGTGGGTTGTAGTAGTTAGCGAGGTAGAGCGATAGTTAGCTGGGTTGTACTAGTTAGTTGAGCTACCGCCCGGGGGCGCCGCTCCAGTCACTCTGCAGCTGCCGGTTTTCAGAGAAAGACCGGGAGACGCGGCGGCTGCAGCCCGGGACCGGACCGCGCACAGGGAAAGCGGCAGCTCCCGTGCCCGAGCCGGGCCGGTGCATGGGGCGAGATTAACCGGCAAGAGCTGTCCGCCACCGGGAGAGGGAATCAGCCGGAGAAGAGGCTTCGTGTCCGCCGAGAGCTCCCTCAGCCCCGGTACCCGGACACGGGATGGAGCCGAGCGGCTGAAGGAAACGGGAAAGAAAAGGAACAACTCCCGGAGCGGACTGCTCGGAAATGGGGTGAGTGCCGGAGAGACCGGGAACGGGTAGAGTAGGGACTGAAACTGACCATCCCGGACTGAAACTGACCATCCTAAACTGAAACTGACCATCCCGGACTGAAACTGACCATCCCGGACTGAAACTGACCATCCTAGACTGAAACTGACCACCCCGGACTGAAACTGACCACCCGCACTGAAACTGACCATCCCTGATTGAAATACAGAAACTCTCAGACTCTCTAACATCCAAACTGTCAGCCTTGGGTCAATGGTACATGTCCAACTACAGAGGCTTGAGCAAGAAATCCAGGCAGAAACTCCGAGGGTCAGCGCTGAGGGAGTGCTGCACTGTCGGAGGGTCACTACTGAGGGAGTGCTGCACTGTCGGAGGGTCAGTACTGAGGGAGTGCTGCACTGTCGGAGGGTCAGTACTGAGGGAGTGCTGCACTGTCGGAGGGTCAGTACTGAGGGAGTGCTGCACTGTCGGAGGGTCAGTGCTGAGGGAGTGCTGCACTGTCGGAGGGTCAGTACTGAGGGAGTGCTGCACTGTCGGAGGGTCAGTACTGAGGGAGTGCTGCACTGTCGGAGGGTCAGTACTGAGGGAGTGCTGCACTGTCGGAGGGTCAGTACTGAGGGAGTGCTGCACTGTCGGAGGGTCAGTACTGAGGGAGCGCTGCACTGTCGGAGGGTCAGTACTGAGGGAGCGCTGCACTGTCGGAGGGTCAGTACTGAGGGAGCGCTGCACTGTCGGAGGGTCAGTACTGAGGGAGCGCTGCACTGTCGGAGGGTCAGTACTGAGGGAGCGCTGCACTGTCGGAGGGTCAGTACTGAGGGAGTGCTGCACTGTCGGAGGGTCAGTACTGAGGGAGTGCTGCACTGTCGGAGGGTCAGTACTGAGGGAGAGCTGCACTGTCGGAGGGTCAGTGCTGAGGGAGCGCTGCACTGTCGGAGGGTCAGTACTGAGGGAATGTTGCACTGTCGGAGGGTCAGTACTGAGGGAGTGCTGCACTGTCAGAGGGTCAGTACTGAGGGAGTGCTGCACTGTCGGAGAGTCAGTACTGAGGGAGTGCTGCACTGTCGGAGAGTCAGTACTGAGGGAGTGCTGCACTGTCGGAGGGTCAGTACTGGGGGAGTGCCGCGCTGTCGGAGGGTCAGTACTGGGGGAGAGCCGCACTGCCTTTTGGATAATGTGCTGTCTGTGATGGACGTGATATATTCGGTAGCTCTATTTTGAAGAAGATCAGTGGAGTTATCCCTGGTGTTCCAGAAATATTTATCCCTCAACCAACTTTTAAAATAGATTACCTGGTAACTGTCACGTTGCTGCCTGTGGGCGCTTCCAGTGCGCTAGTGGGTTGCTGTGTTCCCTGTAATATGCTTCGGGATGTTCGGAGGCTGTGAAAGGCATTATATAAATGTATGTTTTCTCTCTAATATTTTATTTTACACTTCCATCTGACAACCTATTGGTTTCTTGTCTGTTTTCCATTTTGCAATGAAATGATGTTTCAGTTCCTCGCTCTGTCCCACAGTCAGAGTCCAGTCTTTTTTAGAATTCCCTCCTATCCTGCTTTTGAAGGTTCTTCTGAAGATTCTATCTGGCACATTGAGAATTTTCAGACTGAGACAGGGCAAAAAAAAAGTTCGCAAAATTCACAAAGTTACTTATTCGCTGCCCTGACCAGAATGTGTCTCTAGTTTATTTTTTGATTATTATTTCTGGTTCATTTAACTTCAGGGCCTGGATCATGAAAGTGGGAAATTCCAGTCTCGGTCCCTGGGTGAAGGGGCGGCTTTTCTCATCTCGTTGAATTTGATTTTGAAAATGGTTTTGCAGGACATAAATACATAAATGACGTCAACCGGTGCTCACACCTGATCCTGTAAAAGGTCCATTTGAAATCTGTGTCCCAGCGCCAGTTTCATCGGCAAACTGTCCCCATCATTTGAGTCTGAATTTCTCGGACTGTCCTCCCCGGATTTATCTCTTCATCATTTGGAGCCCTGAGCCAAACCCAGTCCTAAAACCGTTCAGACACCGGGAGTGACAACATCCCGCAGCTGCTCCTGGATTCTCCCCATCCCCTCCTTTAATTTAAGATAATATTGAACAGTAGGAGTGTGTATAATTTCTGTCCTTTGTTCTGAGGGAGCTGCCGGTTCACATTAAACACGATGAAATTTAAATTCTTGTCTGGAAGGTCAACAAAATAGTGACTAATGGATTTCAAACGAATTCCTCGTTATTCATCTCATCACAAAAGCAGAATCCCCCTCTTCAGATAAAAGCAAAATACTGCGGACGCTGGAAATCTGAAACAATAATAGAAAATTGCTGGAAAAACTCAGCAGGTCTGACAGCATCTGTGGAGAGAGAAGACAAAGGTTAACGTTTCGAGTCGGTTAGGAGTCCCCCTCTCCCCCCTTCACAGCCAGGCTCATGCAGACCTGAAACGTTAACCCTGTTTTGCTCTCTGCACGGAAGCTGTCAGACCTGCCGAGTTTTTTTCCAGCATTTTCAGATCCTCCCCACCCCTCTTTCCTGGGCCAGAGTTTATTTTTTACATTTCTCACTCATTTTCGATGCAGGTTTAAGTGAGATTGGACCAGGGTAAGTGACGAGTGGGTGATTTGTTGCTGCTGTAAATGGGCATGAGTCTAGTTGTTGGATTAATATATTGGCTCATTATCCCCCACCCCCAGGCTGTGGGGCGCATTCTAACCTCTCCCTCCTCTTGCCTTGGCTGCAAGGAACTTTGTGAAGGCAATTGGAAGAGTTAACCCTTTAACTCCCGTCAATGGGCACTGATTGCTGGTTGGCAGAAGGAGTAGCAGACTATTCCTGATTAGATTGACTGTACAATTTATAATTTATTCATGAAACATAATGCAATTCTAAATTGATTTTTAAAAGGGCTGTTAGTGTCCCCTTGGGAAAAAAAAATCAAGCATTTATTGAATCGATTTGTGTTGATGCTATTGAGGAAAGTGCCCAGTTTCCATATTACCGGCAGCTTCCTGTGGGACTAAATATGAATCCGGCGCTATTATGTAACAGCGAGAATAACAATAATCCAGCCCGCTCCTCGGCTTTATTACTGGAACCCACTCACTCTTTAGATATTCAAACAATTCCAGAGTTGATCAGAGTTCTGCGAAGGGTTTGATTCCTGAATAGCCTGGAGATCTGACCTTTCCTCTCCTATCCCCCATCAAATGTCAACATTTCCAATCTTCTATTGGATGAAATTATCAAAGCATTTTAAACTGCACAACCCAGTGAAAAAAAGGCCGAATCAATTAGCCACAGTCATACTGCAGCCCCAGAATATAAACCTCTTAATGCAGAATCTGGACGCTCATGTTGATGCCCTGACTAGGGCTGTTGGATAGGTTATTAAACCACTCACTGTCCCTGGGAATATTTGGAATAGTGGCTGTAGTGACACTGAGGGGAATAAAAAATAAAAGCAAAAAACTGCGGATGCTGGGAATCCAAAACAAAAATAGAAATACCTGGAAAATCTCAGCAGGTCTGACAGCAACTGCAGAGAGGAGCACAGTTAATATTAATTTATATTAATACAGCTTATATTTCACCTCGCTTCTATTTTTACTTAGTTCTGTTGAAGGATCATTCGGACTAGAAACGTTAACTGTGTCCCTCTCCGCAGAGGCTGCCGGACCTGCTGAGTTTTTCCAGCTATTTTAGTTTTTGTGACACTGAGGGAATTGGGTTAATGACACCAAGACCTGGACATCCCGAGGTTCCGTTATTAACCCGCGATTGGAGGGGCATCTCTCCCTCTCTCTCTCTCTGCGCTATTTTTAATCTAATGGTGAAAAGGCTGGTGTAAAATTTCTTTAACCAAAATCATTTACCTGCGGGGAAGAATTTGACCATTTAGCCAGCGCGCTAAGCATAGCAACTGCTTCAGACCCCCTGCCGATCTGAAGCGAATGTGTATCTGTGTTTAGGTTCAAGGGTCTATTGTGGGGGCTTCTGTTTCTCACCCACACGATACCCCCCCGGGCCACAGTCTCCCCCTGAGGGCGGAAGGTACCCAGTTTTCTCCATCGCTTTGCTGTCTCTGGACGGTCCCACTGATCATCCAAATTGTTAACCGGTCCACAGGGCAACGCATTTTTTTGCGACATTCTGAATAAGTTTATAACGAAAAGAATGCGAAATGTAAATGATCATTGTTGAAAATCCGGGAAAATAATTCGATGTAAGTGATTGTTAGGTGGAAAACATTTTTATTCTCGTTCGGGTTTTGTCTCCAAGTCGCAAGGAGTTTGAAGCGAGTGGATTCTAATTCATTTAAACAACCAGTCTCCCTCTTTAATCCGAAACTGCATCATTTAAACAACCAGTCTCCCTCTTTAATCCGAAACTGCATCCTTGCACTCCCAGGGGGCCCAGAGAGCCAATTCTCCACAGCCTTTACATCACAAATGTTGCTGTTAATTCCCGATCCAGAATGGAAATATTTTTAGCCCTGGAACATCCCCATCCACACCCACACCCACAGCCACACTCTCTCTCCCCCTGTCTGTCTGTCTCACACACACTCTTTCTCTCCCTCTCACCCTCCCTCTCTCTCACTCTCCCTCTGTCTCTCTCACAGGCACACACTCTCTCTCTCCCTGTCTGTCTCACACACACTCATTCTCTCCCTCACCCTCCCTCTCTCTCTCACTCTCCCTCTGTCTGTCTCTCTCTCACACGCACACATTCTCTCTCTCCCTGTCTGTCTCACACACTCTCACCCTCCCTCTCTCTCTCACTCTCCCTCTGTCTGTCTCTCTCTCACACGCACACATTCTCTCTCTCCCTGTCTGTCTGTCTCACACACACTCTTTCTCTCCCTCTCACCCTCCCTCTCCCTCTGTCTGTCTCTCTCTCACACGCACACACTCTCTCTCTCCCTGTCTGTCTGTCTCACACACACTCTTTCTCTCCCTCTCACCCTCCCTCTCTCTCTCACTCTCCCTCTGTCTGTCTCTCTCTCACACGCACACACTCTCTCTTTCCCTGTCTGTCTGTCTCACACACACTCTCTCTCCCCCTCTCTCTCTCACTCTCCCTCTGTCTGTATGTCTCTCTCACGTGCACACTGTCTATCCCTCTCCCACCATCTCTCTCCCTCCCACTTCCTCTCTCTCACACTCACACTATGTCTATCTGTGTCTGTCTCTCTCTCTCACGCACATTCCCTCCCTTTCTCTCCCTCCCCTGTCTCTCCCTCTCCCTCTCTTTTTCTCTCCCTCCCTCCCTCTCGCTCACCCTCTCTCTCTCCCTCTGTGTCTTTCCCTCCCTCATACACACACACTGCCCCTATCAGCCTGAATATCAACACTTTCATCTCCATTGTGCTGCAATGGGTCAGTCCTTTGAACTTGTTGGTTGTCCTTGTTCACAGTTAAACAGATCAGATTTAAACATTCCAGGACAGATCAGGAGAAAGTCAGTTTTATTTATAGAAAACATTTCAAACTGCACTGCCAGTTCTCATCACCAGTGACACTTGTTGGGCAATAAATGACAGACGTGTTCGGTCCTCAGATCTGCTGTCCAGCCTACCCTCTCCACATAGTGCCAACTCAAATCATTCTACATCTAATCTGACCTTGAAACTATTCAGTGAACAAACAGAACTCCTTCAGCAAATCCTCCCAGTCTCAAAATGTGGCCCATTCACAAACTCAGATCCTGCAGAGAAAGAGTCAGTGTGACCTCTCACTTTGATATCCACACTGAGTGCGGCTCAAGTGACCCAAAGGAGCATTAATTAATTAATTAAACGCATCTCCATCCTTCCGAGCCCATCTTGGAGCAGGCAACCTGATAGGCCAAATAACGTGAGAGAACCTGGAGGGGGTAGGGGAGTGAGACCTGGGGACCAGACCTACCACAAACCAGTTCCGTCAAATGAAAGCTTGCTTCAGCATTCACCTGGTGAGACTCCAGCTTTTGAACAGATTTTTTGAAATACTGAAGTGGCTCGGTTCAATCAGGGAACATGGTGAATATGTGGTAACCCAAACCTCTCAGTCTGGGCTACATACCTTTCTGTCCATCTCCTCATTCATTCACACCCCAGTGTTAACAGTGTCAGTGGCCCTGAGAAGAATGATCTTACATCAACACTGTCCCCGTACTCCGGCATCCCATTGTGACTCTAATACTACCCTTGTACCCCTGACACTTTGCCCTGTATCCCTGGCACTGCCCCTGGTCCCTAACCCCACTGTAACCCCTTTCTGCTGAGCCCACCCTAGAATCAAGATGTTAAAGTACTTGAGTTTTTTGTAAAATAAATTTCAGTTCTTGAGCATCGTATGGTTGACCAGTGTCTGGAATTGGCTCTTGCCAAGAAACAGTTAAAACCAATTTGTTAACAATCTACCAAAGTGACGAGAAGCCAGCACTGTCAATCAAACAGGGTCAGGCTGATGTGAGCACTTTTTTATATTCTTTCACTGGGTGTGGGCATCGCTGGCTGGGCCAGCATTTAATGCCCATCCCATGTCCTTGAGAAGGTGGTGGTGAGCTGCCTTCTTGGATCACGACAGTCCATGTGGTGTAGGTACACCCACAGTGCTGTTAGGGAGGGAGTTCCAGGATTTTGACCCAGCGACAGCGAAGGAACGGCAATATATTTCCAATTCTGACCCCAGTTGCTGAAGAGGCTAGAAAGTTTGTACTTGCAGTGACAGTAAGTGTGGAAGGGCAACATATTGGAGTCAGTGGCTCTGAGGATTGCTGGAAATGTTTGAAGTGTATGTTTCCTGGTTCAATCAGTAACTGCTGCAGAAACCAGTTACTCTCTGGGTTAAAATTCAATTGAATATAAATAGGGAGTATTAATAATGAAGGCAAGAAGCCATTGTCTGCTGGGTTTATAAATCTTCTGGCCTTCCTGGCACACTGAGGATTTTACTTGTTCTGGATTTGTCCAGCACCCCCGACCTGTCAAAGATTCACACCAATTGTCACCCTACAGGACCCCACCTATTCCCATTCTTCATGTGTGAACCTGGTGAGTATGGACCAACCATTAACTGTAGGAGGAAACAGAACCTTAACCAGAAAGAGAACCTTAACCAGACCACAGGGCACCCCTTGGAACAACTGAGGCCAATTGCAGCAAATTGTCCAGCAATTCAATGGGGGGTGGGGTGCAAATACTGTGCTCCAGTTATACACAGAGGTTAGACACAGAGATTATACACAGCGTTATATTCAGAGGTTATACATAGGGGTTATACACAGGGGTTATACACAGGGGTTATACACAGGGGTTATACACAGGGGTTAGACACAGAGTTATACACAAAAGTTATACACAGAGTTATGCACAGTTTATACTCAGAGTTATACACAGCTAGGTTTTGCCTTGAGATTAGCAAACTCTGCTTTCAGTCCTAGAAACTCATGAGTTTAATAGAACAGTGGAGTAAAAAGCTGCTCCTTGATCTGAGAGTTTGGACCAGATCTCAACCCAAGTCCTCATTGGGCACAACACAGGAGTAACCAGAAACAGCTCTGGTGAGAGTGTTGAACTTCTTCAATCACTGCCCCTAGGAGCTAAGCTCCTGTTATTGACTTCATCTATCACCTCTTCCCAGTGACAACAGAAGGCTACCTGTTCCCTCCAATGCACATCACAGGACCTCTGGAGATATCTTTACTTGCAATGTTTCTGCCTTGTCAAAACTGCAGTGTCCCTTTAAGAGCTGCTGGCTGCTTTAAGTGATGTCAGAGATGCCCAAATTCTATCCCCCCCATAAGGCTGTCGACCCAATGGACACCATGAACAACACTGGCTTCACACCTGAATGAGGTCCCAGCGTGGGTTTCACGTGCTGATTGAGACTGTCTGAGCAGGAATGTACTCCAGCCCCTGTCTCCAGCCCCCGTGTACCCCACCTCTGTGCTCACTGTCCCCCAGGGTCCCCGTACCCGCCATGTTTCTGCACTCCTCACTTGGTGGTCCCACACTCCCTCTTCCTCCCATCCCCTGCCTGCTGCCCTGTTCTATTTCTCTGGGGAGTGTTCCCAAAATTATTTTCAGATTCTCAATGCAGCCGTTAATATTAGAATTCCTGTCAGGCCAGGGGACTGGCGTCAGGTGTAATTCTGAACTTGCTCAGAGCAGCTCATTTAAAGATGCCTCATCGCCCTCCCAACTGGTGGTTCTTTCGCTTTCTGTTTGATCCTCTTAGTTTCTGGGGGTAGGATTGGAAACTCAGGCAGACACTTTTTAATTACAGTGAAGATTCCCTGAGGCCCTCTCAGTGAAGAACAATTTTACAAGAAACAGCTACTCATTGGAACCCATTGCATCTCCCAGTGCATTCATATAAAGAGCATCAATCCCTCTCTCTCTCCCCCCACCCGTCTCTCTCTCTCTCTCCCTGTCTCTCTCCCCCCATCCGTCTCTCTCTCTCCCTGCCTTGCTCTCCCTCTTTCTCTCTCTCTCTCCCTCCCTCCCTCTCTCTCTCTATTGCCTCTGTCTGTCTCTCTCTCTCTGTCTCTGTCTCGCTCTCAGTCTCTCTCTGTTTCTCTCTCTCTTTCTCTCTGTTCTCTCTGTCTGTCTCTCTCTGTCTCTGTCTCGCTCTCAGTCTCTCTCTGTTTCTCTCTCTCTGTCTCTCTCTGTTCTCTCTGTCTCGCTCTCAGTCTCTCTCTGTTTCTCTCTCTCTGTCTCTCTCAGTTTCTCTCTCTCTGTTCTCTCTGTCTGTCTCTCTCTCTCTGTCTCTGTCTCGCTCTCAGTCTCTCTCTGTTTTTCTCTCTCTCTCTCCCTGTCTCTCCCTCCCTCACTCTCTCGCTCTCTGACTCTCTCTCTGTTTCCTCCTGTATTAATATTTAATTCAGTACAGAATTGAAAATAATCTGACTTGTTATCTGAATTATTCACTGATCTGTTTCAGATTATTGGATGCACTGTAGCTGGAAGCAGTGAGTGTTGTGTTTGTGTGAAAGTGATGAGTCACATAATGTCCAGTGGAGGTCCTATTTGACTCTGTCCAACTCTAGACCACTTTCAGAGGCCTCTGGGTTAATGGTGTCAAGTTGCTGTGGTGTGATGGGCAATGAGAGCACTTATGGGGCCAGAGCTCACTCTGAGGTTGTGTCTCAGTTTACATGGTGCAGGGTGTAAGGTTGCAGCTAAATGCTGAGTTGGAAAGCACTTCTAGTCTGAACCTTGGAATAAACTGACCAGAATCCCCAGGGAAAAGGCTGATTATGTGAAGTATGCTCAATAATCACTCAGATTCTGCAGCATCTCGACTAACGTTAACTCAATGGCTGCTTCTCTCCCTCTCCTTCATTCCAGAGAACAGCCAATCTTCACCAGCCGGGCACATGTCTTCCAGATTGACCCAGCCACCAAGAAGAACTGGGTCCCAGCTGGAAAACAAGCTCTCAGCATTTCCTATTTCTACGATGGGACAAGGAACAGTTACCGCATCATCAGTGTGGATGGAGCCAAGGTGAGGACTGTGGTACCGGGGGCTTGGCACTGCCTGTGGTACGGGGGCTTGGCACTGTCTGTGGTGAGGGGCTTGGCACTGCCTGTGGTACGGGGGCTTGGCACTGCCTGTGGTATGGGGGCTTGGCACTGTCTGTGGTATGGGGGCTTGGCACTGTCTGTGGTACGGGGGCTTGGCACTGTCTGTGGTACGGGGGCTTGGCACTGTCTGTGGTACGGGGGCTTGGCACTGTCTGTGGTACGGGGGCTTGGCACTGTCTGTGGTACGGGGGCTTGGCACTGTCTGTGGTACGGGGGCTTGGCACTGTCTGTGGTGAGGGGCTTGGCACTGTCTGTGGTACGGGGGCCTGGCACTGCCTGTGGTACGGGGGCTTGGCACTGCCTGTGGTGAGGGGCTTGGCACTGTCTGTGGTACGGGGGCTTGGCACTGTCTGTGGTGAGGGGCTTGGCACTGTCTGTGGTGAGGGGCTTGGCACTGTCTGTGGTGAGGGGCTTGGCACTGTCTGTGGTGAGGGGCTTGGCACTGTCTGTGGTGAGGGGCTTGGCACTGTCTGTGGTGAGGGGCTTGGCACTGACTGTGGTGAGGGGCTTGGCACTGTCTGTGGTGAGGGGCTTGGCACTGTCTGTGGTGAGGGGCTGGCACTGTCTGTGGTGAGGGGCTTGGCACTGTCTGTGGTGAGGGGCTTGGCACTGTCTGTGGTGAGGGGCTTGGCACTGTCTGTGGTGAGGGGCTTGGCACTGTCTGTGGTGAGGGGCTTGGCACTGTCTGTGGTGAGGGGCTTGGCACTGTCTGTGGTGAGGGGCTTGGCACTGTCTGTGGTGAGGGGCTTGGCACTGTCTGTGGTATAGGGGCTTGGCACTGACTGTGGTATAGGGGCTTGGCACTGACTGTGGTACAGGGGCTTGGCACTGTCTGTGGTACAGGGGCTTGGCACTGTCTGTGGTGAGGGGTGGGCACTGTCTATGGTACGGGGGCCTGGCACTGTCTGTGGTACAGGGGCTGACTGTCTGTGGTGAGGGGTTTGGCACTGACTGTGGTACGGGGGCTTGGCACTGTCTGTGGTACAGGGGCTGACACTGTCTGTGGTGAGGGGCTTGGCACTGACTGTGGTGAGGGGCTTGGCACTGACTGTGGTACGGGGGCTGACACTGTCTGTGGTGAGGGGCTTGGTACTGTCTGTGGTGAGGGGCTTGGCACTGTCTGTGGTGAGGGGCTTGGCACTGTCTGTGGTGAGGGGCTTGGCACTGTCTGTGGTGAGGGGCTTGGCACTGTCTGTGGTGAGGGGCTTGGCACTGTCTGTGGTGAGGGGCTTGGCACTGTCTGTGGTGAGGGGCTTGGCACTGTCTGTGGTGAGGGGCTTGGCACTGTCTGTGGTGAGGGGCTTGGCACTGTCTGTGGTGAGGGGCTTGGCACTGTCTGTGGTGAGGGGCTTGGCACTGTCTGTGGTGAGGGGCTTGGCACTGTCTGTGGTGAGGGGCTTGGCACTGTCTGTGGTGAGGGGCTTGGCACTGTCTGTGGTGAGGGGCTTGGCACTGTCTGTGGTGAGGGGCTTGGCACTGTCTGTGGTGAGGGGCTTGGCACTGTCTGTGGTGAGGGGCTTGGCACTGTCTGTGGTGAGGGGCTTGGCACTGACTGTGGTGAGGGGCTTGGCACTGACTGTGGTATGGGGGTTATATTGACCATGGTGAGGGGCTTGGCCCTGTCTGTGGTGAGGGGCTTGGCACTCTCTGTGGTGAGGGGTGGGCACTGTCTGTGGTGAGGGGCTGGCACTCTCTGTGGTGAGGGGGTTATATTGACCATGGTGAGGGGCTATAGAATGGGAGTTGCCGGGCAAGTGCATGCCTGTCAGCAGTGGTTTGGGGTCTGTGATCTCCAGACACCTGCCAGATTGTCCCAATGAACAGAATGTGGGATATGAGATACAAATGGAATTGGGGTTGGAAGAAGCTGAGGCAGAAAGGAATAGCTGTGAGCTGCAACCTCAGAGATGGAGATTTTTTAATTTTCTTTTCACAAGATGTGGGCGTCGCTGGCTGGGCCAGCATTTATTGCCCATCCCTAATTGCCCTTGAGAAGGTGGTGGTGAGCTGCCTTCTTGAACCGCTGCAGTCCATGTGGTGCAGGTACACCCACAGTGCTGTTAGGAAGGGAGTTCCAGGATTTTGACCCAGCGACAGGGAAGGAACGGCGATATATTTCCAAGTCAGGATGGTGAGTGGCTTGGAGAGGACCTTGCAGATGGTGGTGTTCCCATGTATCTGCTGCCCTTGTCCTTCCAGGTGGTAGTGGTTGTGGGTTTGGCAGGTGCTGTGTAAGGAGCCTTGGTGAATTCCTGCAGTGCATCTTGTAGATGGTGCACATTGCTGCTACTGTGCGTCGGTGGTGAACGGCGTAAATATTTGTGGATGTGGTGCCAATCAAGTGGGCTGCTTTGTCCTGGATGGTGTCAAGCTCCTTGAGTGTTGTGGGAGCTGCACTCATCCAGCCAAGTGGGGAGTATTCCATCACACTCCTGACTTGTGCCTTGTAGATGGTGGATAATCCCAGATTCACTGTTTAATTGAATTTAAATTTCACCTTTTGCTGTGATGAGTTTTTAAACCTTGACCCCAGAGCATTAGCCTGGACCTTTCGATTACTAGCCCAGTGATATTATCACTACATCACCGTCTTCCCAGTCCAGACAAAGGTAACATGTTCACACATTCTTAAACAGACAGTGAAGGAAGGGATGGGGGTCATGTGTTGGGGACTAAAATCCTGACTGCACCATTCCATCAGGAGAGGTTAGACTGTAATCACAGCCATTAGCCCAGTGATTGTTCAGTTTGGTTAACCAGACTATGGATGTTGCTCGATTTCATTCTGTCTGCTTTGGAACCTGTGAAGCTCTGATTCCATTTGCACCATCAGGTAACTCTCAGAGACTGACTGAGAGCTTCAGAAAAAACTGGTGCAGCTCTTTAAAGAGTTTCTGGGAACGGAGGGAGTGAGTGTAACACAGCAACAAAGGAGTTAGTCTAATACACACACCGTGACATCACGGGTGGAGTGGGGTAAAACCTGTCAAACTCTGGGATCATTGTGGAGATAGAATCACTCTGGTGCTAAATTATTGATGTGGTTGCATAGTGACACTGAAGTCCCTTCAGCTCCCTCTCGGTTTCTGCCCCCACCCTGATCCCCACAACCCGTAACCCCAACCCCCTGACCCCACTGACCCGTAACCCCGACCCCCTGACCCCACTGACCCGTAACCCCGACCCCCTGACCCCACTGACCCGTAACCCCGACCCCCTGACCCCACTGACCCGTAACCCCGACCCCACTGACCCATAACCCCAACCCCCTGACCTCACCGACCCATAACCCGGGGACCCCCTGACCTCACTGACCCATAACCCGGGGACCCCCGACTCCACCGACACATAAACCCTCGGATCTGTCAAACACATCACCCTTACATTGTTCTTGTGTGTTCAGGGGATGAAAGTGTCACTGCCAGATCAGAATTTCCCCCTGTTCCTTATTGCCTTTGAGAAGATGATGTTGAATCTATTCTAACTCTAGTTCCTGGAGGTTTCCCTCCCATTTCTTAATTGATTTCACAGGAAAGCAAACTGTTAGTTGGTGATTCCAGACCCTGGACCCTGTTCCCAGTCCCTGACCTCTGCTTCCTGACCCTGGTCCCACTGCAACAGGCAGGAATTCCCTGTCCCTCAAAAAGTTTGGAAAATTCCTGCCTTGATGTCCAGAACGTCCAGCAGCCAATAGGAATTGGGGGAGATGCAGGAAGTGGAGATAGGGGGTGGGCACAGGGCCTGGGAGGGTGAGGGTGAGGGCAATGGAGAGGGCATGGATTAGGGTGAGCCAGAGGGTGAGAGTGAGGACGCTGTGTGACTGAATGAATAGTGATTCTGAGGCTCGGGTGTTTTTTGCTTCAGTTTAATAATCGGGCAGTTTGTGTAAGGCTGGTCGACCTGATTTTGACCAGCCCTGAACAACACTCAGTTCCTGTCCCCCATCACTAGGCTGTGAGTTTGGATCTTTCCTGCACTGAAACTCAACCAAAGCTGGGTGCACGGAAATAATTTGATTCTTGCTGGGTTGCCATGGCTACATCACATTACAATGCCAACATCCAAACACAGGAGTGCAATATCTTCAAGCTAAAAAAGATTTTAAACTGCGGAATCCTGGTGAATTGTGTGTGATTTAAATAGGGGCATCACAGGATGCATCTGTGCAGGAATATCTAGGATTGGGGTTATAGTGCTCACTGTGAGGCTCCCTCCCAATATCTGGGAAGCTTCTGCCCCCTGGTGGAGGGGTTGGGAGTGAGGGAGGAGGGACTGAGGGTGAAGGGAGTGAGGGGGAGGGGTATTGGTTTGGTCAGTTTTGGGTTGTGTATACCAGACCATTAGGATAAGAAAATGATCATTAAATTCTCTTGGGTGTCAAACGCCAAACCAGCCTTTCTGCCCCCCCGGCTTGAGTGACCCGGCTTGAGATGCCACATTCTGTGGGTGTAATTCTGTGGCTGTGCCCTCCTTGAATGTGCAGTTTGTCCCAGTAACATGTCAGGTTACAAAAACAAAAATACCCGGAAAATCTCAGCAGGTCCGACAGCATCTGCGGAGAGGGACACAGTTAACGTTTCGAGTCCGTATGACCCTTCACCGGAACTGAGGAAGAGTCACACGGACTGGAAACATTAACTGTGTCCCTCTCCGCAGACGCTGTCGGACCTGCTGAGATTTTCCAGCTATTTTTTGGTTTGGTTTCAGATTTCCAGCATCCGCAGCATTTTGCTTTTGTCCAACGTGTCACGTTCACTCTGCCCCCCCGAACGGACCTGATTAATGAATCACGGGGTTTTTATTTTTTTTACTATTTTTGTTTAATCCTTTATCTGTTCCCAAATCTGGGGCTGAGTTTTACGTGGATTGGGCAGGCCCTGCGCCCGACCAGACCGGACCGGCCGTGTAATCGCAAACATCCCCTCGCCATCCCGTGCTGGTGCGATATTCCGCTCGCCAGACGCGCTTCTGACTTTTGCACGCGCCCACCCACAATGAAGAGGGTAATTCAGCCCATTCATGGGGCAATTGCCTGTTATTTTTCGTGGCCTGTCCAATTTTACAGGCGGCAGACGGGCCAATCGGCCAAGTGGCCTTTACATTTTTCAGCAAACCTCATCCAAAGGCCGGATGAGGTTTCCGTCATTAAATAAAATAGAAATGGAAACCTGTGGACAGTGTTTTTATCATTTATATGTTCAGGCGCCTGATTGTGAGGCTTTGGACATTTTTTTTCCCTGATTTTAAAAGCTTTATTTCCCGGGTTTTGAATCCTCAGCTCCCCCGAGGCAGCTCTCTGCCTTCATGGGCTTCCTGTCAGCGCTGACCCTGTGCCCGCATTGACACCATCGCCCCCGCCCTCTTCCTGCCCCCACCCTGGCAGCACTGAGCTTTTCAGCTCACGCTTCGCGGCCGGGCACCGATCGCGGACACCGGCCCGTTTCCTGACCGCTCCGGACCCCACTGACCGTGCCCACCCCACTGACCGTGCCCACCCCACCGACTGTGCCCACCCCACGGGCCGTGCCCACCCCACTGACCGTCCCCACCCCACGGACCGTACCCACCCCACGGACCGTACCCACCCCACGGACCGTGCCCACCCCACGGACCGTGCCCACCCCACTGACCGTGCCCACCCCACTGACCGTGCCCACCCCACTGACCGTGCCCACCCCACGGACCGTACCCACCCCACGGACCGTACCCACCCCACTGACCGTGCCCACCCCACTGACCGTGCCCACCCCACTGACCGTGCCCACCCCACTGACCGTGCCCACCCCACTGACCGTGCCCACCCCATCGACTGTGCCCACCCCACTGACCGTGCCCACCCCACTGACCGTGCCCACCCCACTGACCGTGCCCACCCCACTGACCGTGCCCACCCCACTGACCGTGCCCACCCCACTGACCGTGCCCACCCCACGGACCGTCCCCACCCCACGGACCGTCCCCACCCCACGGACCGTCCCCACCCCACGGACCGTGCCCACCCCACTGACCGTGCCCACCCCACTGACCGTGCCCACCCCACTGACCGTGCCCACCCCACTGACCGTGCCCACCCCACCGACCGTGCCCACCCCACCGACCGTGCCCCCCACTGACTATGCCCACCTGCCCATTGTGCCCCCCACCCATCGTGCCCACCCCAACCATGCTCCCCCACTGACCATGCCCACCCCACCGACCGTTCCCACCCACTGACCATGCCCACCCCATCCACCGTGCCCACCTCACCAACCGTGCCCACCTCACCAACCGTGCCCACCCCACCGACCGTGCCCACCCCACGGACCGTGCCCATCCCACTGTCTGTGCCCACCCACTGACCTTGCCTCCCCACCCATCGTGCCCACCCCACCCATCGTGCCCACCCCACCCATCGTGCCCACCCCACCCATCGTGCCCACCCCACCCATCGTGCCCACCCCACCCATCGTGCCCACCCCACCCATCGTGCCCACCCCACTGACTGTGCCCACCCCACTGACTGTGCCCACCCCACTGACTGTGCCCACCCCACTGACTGTGCCCACCCCACTGACTGTGCCCACCCCACTGACTGTGCCCACCCCACTGACTGTGCCCACCCCACTGACTGTGCCCACCCCACTGACCGTGCCCCCCCACCGACCTGAAAATTCAGGCCCTGGTCTTTTCAGCTTGGAAAGCAGAGGGAGAGGAAATTTTCTTGAGGGATGTAAGAGTCGGTGGGATGGGATAGGTCAATGCTGACTGAACCATGATCAGTCTGGGGAAAGGTAAATTCAGGACTGAGGTCAGGAGATACTCAATATACAAGTGACCACGATGTGAAACAGAGACTTGGTCTGAAACACAGCCTGAAATCCTGGCATCATTGATGAAGCAGTTGGACTGGAGCTTCTGGTTGGATGAATTAATATGATTAAAACAGTCACCTTCATTTGTATCTCTCTTGTAATCTGGCGTAGCAATTAGTCTCTGACTATCCTCAGGCTGTGATGAGTTGCAGGGACAGTCTTTGTGGTGTTAGCAGCAAAATAATACATTGAGCATTATAGGGTTTCACACTCTGGTGAATATAAACTAACATATCTTCCAACATGCTGCGTACAAAATAAGATATCCTCCAACATATTGTGGGTCTCCCTCTGCCCGTCCTTCGATCTTTTTGAAAGCAACTTTTCAGGGGCGGGTCACTCCTTACACTGAGAATGTGGGGGTAACGGTCACTCCCTACACTGAGAATGTGGGGGTAACGGTCACTCCTTACACTGAGAATGTGGGGGTAATGGTCACTCCTTACACTGAGAATGTGGGGGTAACGGTCACTCCTTACACTGAGAATGTGGGGGTAACGGTCACTCCCTACACTGAGAATGTGGGGGTAACGATCACTCCTTACAATGAGAATGTGGGGGTAATGGTCACTCCTTACACCGAGAATGTGGGGGTAACGGTCACTCTTGACACTGAGAATGTGGGGGTAACGGTCACTCCCTACACTGAGAATGTGGGGGTAACGGTCACTCCTTACAATGAGAATGCGGGGGTAATGGTCACTCTTGACACTGAGAATGTGGGGGTAACGGTCACTCCTTACACTGAGAATGTGGGGGTAATGGTCACTCCTTACACTGAGAATGTGGGGGTAACGGTCACTCCCTACACTGAGAATGTGGGGGTAACGGTCACTCCTTACACTGAGAATGTGGGGGTAATGGTCACTCCTTACACTGAGAATGTGGGGGTAACGGTCACTCCCTACACTGAGAATGTGGGGGTAACGGTCACTCCTTACACTGAGAATGTGGGGGTAATGGTCACTCCTTACACCGAGAATGTGGGGGTAACGGTCACTCCTTACACTGAGAATGTGGGGGTAATGGTCACTCCTTACACTGAGAATGTGGGGGTAACGGTCACTCCCTACACTGAGAATGTGGGGTAACGGTCACTCCTTACACTGAGAATTTGGGGGTAATGGTCACTCCTTACACTGAGAATGTGGGGGTGATGGTCACTCCTTACACTGAGAATGTGGGGGTAATGGTCACTCCTTACACTGAGAATGTGGGGGTGACGGTCACTCCTTACACTGAGAATGTGGGGGTAACGGTCACTCCTTACACTGAGAATGTGGGGGTAATGGTCACTCCTTACACTGAGAATGTGGGGGTAACGGTCACTCCTTACACTGAGAATGTGGGGGTAACAGTCACTCCTTACACTGAGAATGTGGGGGTAACGGTCACTCCTTACACTGAGAATGTGGGGGTAATGGTCACTCCTTACACTGAGAATGTGGGGGTGATGGTCACTCCTTACACTGAGAATGTGGGGGTAACGGTCACTCCTTACACTGAGAATGTAGGGGTGAACGGTCAATCCTTACACTGAGAATGTGGGAGTGAACGGTCACTCCTTACACTGAGAATGTGGGGGTGATGGTCACTCCTGACACTGAGAATGTGGGGGTGATGGTCACTCCTTACACTGAGAATGTCGGGGTGAACAGTTGCCTTCCTAAACCACTACAATCACACTTTGAGGCTTTGTATCTCTGAGGAACTTCTCCTGTGACTCCTTTCTCTCATTATTAGTACTGTTTATTGCTTCCTGAGAATCTAATTCCAGTATTAATTGGCCAGTTTAATTGCCTCTGCACCTCCTACAGACTGTATTAATTTAGAGAAGATAATTTCACTTCAGGCAGCACAGACTCTCGCCGTTTTTGATGCTTCTTCCCGTCCGTCTCACACTCAGTTGCTTTGCCTCCTCAGAGATGTGGGTTGCTGAAGATAATTCCTGTGATGTTCAGGATGATGCCTCCTGAGAGAAGCCAATTGCAGTAAGGTGCAATCACTGTGCTTGTGACAATAAAGGAAATATTTGATGGCTCAGGGGGCAGTTTGAGCAGGTTTAAAGCTATGATTTGTGTATTTCTGAGCACTGTGGGTCTTTAACAATGAAGATAAAAACTGTACACATTTATACAAGCCCGTGCTGATGAGGAAGATAAAACTTGCACTTATGTAGCACCTTTCACATCCTCAGGACATCCCGAAGCATTTTAAAGCCAGTGAAGTAATTTTGAAATGTGTTGAGTGCTTGAAGGATGTAGTTGAGAGTCAGTAAGGATAGAGCTGGGGGGGAGATGGTGGAGATAGTGAGATTTTAAGCAGAGGAAATCAGAGCCCATTTTAAGATGCATTTGTTTAGTTTAACTTGTCCTGTTTGGAGTTAGAAGGGGCTGAGGATCCCAATTCTCCTGGCAGAATAATGTCGTCACTCTGACACTGTCTCGAGTTACTACTTTTAGCTCTGGAATTTATTGGGGTGAATCTAGCAACCTTTCACTGAGCAGATTGGAGATACCAGCTGAATATTTCCCCTCCCATGACCCAGACCCTGAAGCAGAGAGAAGAAAACTGCTAAAAATGACAGTTATTTATCAATTCCAGTGAGTGAGGGAGGGAGGGTGAGTGAGGGAGGGTGAGGGTGAGTGAGTGAGTGATTGAGGGAGGTCCCTCGCTCTGTGAGGGTGAGTGAGGGTGGGTGAGTGAGGGAGGGTGAGTGAGAGTGGGAGGGTGAGTGAGAGTGGGAGGGTGAGTGAGAGTGGGAGGGTGAGTGAGAGTGGGAGGGTGAGTGAGAGTGGGAGGGTGAGTGAGAGTGGGAGGGTGAGTGAGAGTGGGAGGGTGAGTGAGAGTGGGAGGGTGAGTGAGAGTGGGAGGGTGAGTGAGTGAGAGTGGGAGGGTGAGTGAGGGAGGGTGAGTGAGGGAGGGTTAGTGAGTGATTGATGGAGGTCCCTCGCTCTGTGAGGGTGAGTGAGGGAGGGTGAGTGAGGGAGGGTGAGTGAGTGATTGAGGGATGTCCCTCGCTCTGTGAGGGTGAGTGAGGGAGGGTGAGTGAGGGAGGGTGAGTGAGTGATTGAGGGAGGTCCCTCGCTCTGTGAGGGTGAGTGAGGGAGGGTGAGTGAGGGAGGGTGAGTGAGGGAGGGTGAGTGAGGGAGGGTGAGTGAGGGAGGGTGAGTGAGGGAGGGTGAGTGAGGGAGGGTGAGTGAGGGAGGGCGAGTGAGGGAGGGCGAGTGAGGGAGGGCGAGTGAGGGAGGGCGAGTGAGGGAGGGCGAGTGAGGGAGGGCGAGTGAGGGAGGGCGAGTGAGGGAGGGCGAGTGAGGGAGGGCGAGTGAGGGAGGGCGAGTGAGGGAGGGCGAGTGAGGGAGGGCGAGTGAGGGAGGGCGAGTGAGGGAGGGCGAGTGAGGGCGTGAGTGAGGGATGGTGAGTGAGGGATGGTGAGTGAGGGATGGTGAGTGAGGGATGGTGAGTGAGGGATGGTGAGTGAGGGATGGTGAGTGAGGGATGGTGAGTGAGGGATGGTGAGTGAGGGTGAGTGAGTGAGGGTGAGTGAGTGAGGGTGAGTGAGTGAGGGTGAGTGAGTGAGGGTGTGAGTGAGTGAGGGTGTGAGTGAGTGAGGGTGAGTGAGTGAGGGTGAGTGAGTGAGGGTGAGTGAGTGAGGGTGAGTGAGTGAGGGTGAGTGAGTGAGGGTGAGTGAGGGATGGTGAGTGAGTGAGTAAGGGTGAGTGAGTAAGGGTGAGTGAGTGAGGGTGAGTGAATGAGTGAGTGAGGGTGAGTGAGTGAGGGTGAGTGAGTGAGGGTGAGTGAGTGAGGGTGAGTGAGTGAGGGTGAGTGAGTGAGGGTGAGTGAGTGAGGGTGAGTGAGTGAGGGTGAGTGAGTGAGGGTGAGTGAGTGAGGGTGAGTGAGTGAGGTGAGTGAGGGATGGTGAGTGAGGGATGGTGAGTGAGGGATGGTGAGTGAGGGATGGTGAGTGAGGGATGGTGAGTGGGGGGATGGTGAGTGAGGGATGGTGAGTGAGGGATGGTGAGTGAGGGTGAGTGAGTGAGGGTGAGTGAGTGAGGGTGAGTGAGTGAGGGTGTGAGTCAGGGTGAGTCAGTGGGTGAGTGAGTGAGGGTGAGTGAGTGAGGGTGAGTGAGTGAGGGTGAGTCAGTGGGTGAGTGAGTGAGGCTGAGTGAGTGAGTGAGGCTGAGTGAGTGAGTGAGGCTGAGTGAGGGAGGCTGAGTGAGTGAGGCTGAGTGAGTGAGGCTGTGTGAGTGAGTGAGGGTGAGTGAGGTTGAGTGAGTGAGGTTGAGTGAGTGAGGGTGAGTGAGTGAGGGTGAGTGAGGGAGGGTGAGTGAGGGAGGGTGAGTGAGGGAGGGTGAGTGAGGGAGGGTGAGTGAGGGAGGGTGAGTGAGGGAGGGTGAGTGAGGGAGTGAGTGAGTGAGTGAGGGTGAGTGAGTGAGGGTGAGTGAGTGAGGGTGAGTGAGGGAGGGTGAGTGAGGGAGGGTGAGTGAGGGAGGGTGAGTGAGGGAGGGTGAGTGAGGGAGGGTGAGTGAGGGAGGGTGAGTGAGGGAGGGTGAGTGAGGGAGGGTGAGTGAGGGAGGGTGAGTGAGGGAGGGTGAGTGAGGGAGGGTGAGTGAGGGAGGGTGAGTGAGGGAGGGTGAGTGAGGCTGAGTGAGTGAGGGAGGCTGAGTGAGTGAGTGAGGCTGAGTGAGTGAGTGAGGCTGAGTGAGTGAGTGAGGCTGAGTGAGTGAGTGAGGCTGAGTGAGTGAGTGAGGCTGAGTGAGGGTGTGAGTGAGGCTGAGTGAGGGTGAGTGAGTGAGGGTGAGTGAGTGAGGGTGAGTGAGTGAGGTGAGTGAGTGAGGGAGTGAGGCTGAGTGAGTGAGTGAGGCTGAGTGAGTGAGTGAGGCTGAGTGAGTGAGTGAGGGTGAGTGAGGGTGAGTGAGTGAGGGTGGGTGAGTGAGTGAGTGAGGGTGAGTGAGTGAGGGTGAGTGAGTGAGGGTGAGTGAGGGTGAGTGAGTGAGGGTGAGTGAGTGAGGGTGAGTGAGTGAGGGTGAGTGAGTGAGGGTGAGTGAGTGAGGGTGAGTGAGGGATGGTGAGTGAGGGATGGTGAGTGAGGGATGGTGAGTGAGGGATGGTGAGTGGGGGATGGTGAGTGAGGGATGGTGAGTGAGGGATGGTGAGTGAGGGATGGTGAGTGAGGGTGAGTGAGTGAGGGTGAGTGAGTGAGGGTGAGTGAGTGAGTGAGTGAGGGTGAGTGAGTGAGGGTGAGTGAGTGAGGGTGAGTGAGGGTGAGTGAGTGAGGGTGAGTGAGTGAGGGTGAGTGAGTGAGGGTGAGTGAGTGAGGGTGAGTGAGTGAGGGTGAGTGAGTGAGGGTGAGTGAGTGAGGGTGAGTGAGTGAGGGTGAGTGAGTGAGGGTGAGTGAGTGAGGGTGAGTGAGTGAGGGTGAGTGAGGGATGGTGAGTGAGGGATGGTGAGTGAGGGATGGTGAGTGAGGGATGGTGAGTGGGGGATGGTGAGTGAGGGATGGTGAGTGAGGGATGGTGAGTGAGGGTGAGTGAGTGAGGGTGAGTGAGTGAGGGTGAGTGAGTGAGGGTGTGAGTCAGGGTGAGTCAGTGGGTGAGTGAGTGAGTGAGGCTGAGTGAGGGTGTGAGTGAGGCTGAGTGAGGGTGAGTGAGTGAGGGTGAGTGAGTGAGGGTGAGTGAGTGAGGGTGAGTGAGTGAGGGTGAGTGAGTGAGGGAGTGAGGCTGAGTGAGTGAGTGAGGCTGAGTGAGTGAGTGAGGCTGAGTGAGTGAGTGAGGGTGAGTGAGGGTGAGTGCGTGAGGGTGGGTGAGTGAGTGAGTGAGGGTGAGTGAGTGAGGGTGAGTGAGTGAGGGTGAGTGAGGGTGAGTGAGTGAGGGTGAGTGAGTGAGGGTGAGTGAGTGAGGGTGAGTGAGTGAGGGTGAGTGAGTGAGGGTGAGTGAGTGAGGGTGAGTGAGGGATGGTGAGTGAGGGATGGTGAGTGAGGGATGGTGAGTGAGGGATGGTGAGTGAGGGATGGTGAGTGGGGGATGGTGAGTGAGGGATGGTGAGTGAGGGATGGTGAGTGAGGGTGAGTGAGTGAGGGTGAGTGAGTGAGGGTGAGTGAGTGAGTGAGTGAGGGTGAGTGAGTGAGGGTGAGTGAGTGAGGGTGAGTGAGGGTGAGTGAGTGAGGGTGAGTGAGTGAGGGTGAGTGAGTGAGGGTGAGTGAGTGAGGGTGAGTGAGTGAGGGTGAGTGAGTGAGGGTGAGTGAGTGAGGGTGAGTGAGGGATGGTGAGTGAGGGATGGTGAGTGAGGGATGGTGAGTGAGGGATGGTGAGTGAGGGATGGTGAGTGGGGGATGGTGAGTGAGGGATGGTGAGTGAGGGATGGTGAGTGAGGGTGAGTGAGTGAGGGTGAGTGAGTGAGGGTGAGTGAGTGAGGGTGTGAGTCAGGGTGAGTCAGTGGGTGAGTGAGTGAGGGTGAGTGAGTGAGGGTG